>NC_056695.1:16736425-17055710 GCF_018350215.1 Panthera leo
GGTGTGCACACACTCAGGAAAGACTGGAGAAAGAACTCAAGAACTAGGGTTGCCTGGGGGGCTCAGTCAGTTAAGTGTCCAACTTTGGCTCAGGTCATGATCTCATGGTTTGTGGGCTTGAGCCCCGCGTCAGACTCTGTGCTGACAGCTCAGAGCCTGGAGCCTGCTTCAGATTCTGTGTCTCCCTCTCTCTCTCTGCCCCTACTCAAGCTCTGTCTCTCAAAAATAAATAAACATTAGAAACAAAGAAATATATGTGTGTGTGTGTGTGTGTGTGTGTGTGTGTGTGTATGCCTAACAACAAAGCCCCAAAATGCATGCAGAAAAACCTGATGGAACTAAAGGGAGAGACAGATAGTTCAACAATTGTAACTGGAGGCTTCAATACCTCACTTTCAATAGTGGACAGAACAACTAGGCAGAAGATCAGCAAGGAAACATAAGACTTGTACAATACTATAAATCAACTAGAATTACTAGACATCTATAGAACACTCTACCCAATAATACAAGTACATGTGGGATATTCTCCAAGTTTAACAATGTTAGGCCACAAAACAAGTATCAATAATTCAGAAACATTTAAGTCAAAGGAAGTATGTTCTCTTGTCACAATGGAATAAAATTTGAAATCAATAACAGAAGGAAATTTGCAAAATTCAGAAACATGTAGAAATTAAACAATACACTCCTCAATAACTAATGGGTCAAAGAAGAAATCACAGAGTAAATTGGAAATACTATGGGATCAATGAAAGAAAAAACATATCATACCAAAACATACGGGATGCAGTGAAAGCAATTCTCAGAAGGGAATTTAGAATGGCAAATGCCTACATTCAAAAGGAAGAAAGATCTCAAATAATTTAAACTTCCATTTTAAGAAACCAGAAGAATCACAAACTAGACCAAAAGCAGGAGGGAAAAGAGAATAGTGAATATTAGAGTGGAAATAAATAAAATAGGGAATAGAAGAATGAGAAAATCCACAAAACCCAAAACTGGTAATTTGAAAATACGGACAACATCGAAGTAGTTGCAAATGACAAGATTTTCTTCTTCTTCCAGACTATGGAGAGAGCGCCAATGTCCATCAACTGATGAATGGATAAAGAAGATGTGGTGTACATTCACAAAAATAAACTCAAAATGGATAAAGGACCTGAATGTGAGACAGGAAACCATCAAAACCCTAGAGGAGAAAGCAGGAAAAGACCTCTCTGACCTCAGCCGTAGCAATCTCTTACTTGACACATCCCCAAAGGCAAGGGAATTAAAAGCAAAAATGAATTACTGGGACCTTATGAAGATAAAAAGCTTCTGCACAGAAAAGGAAACAACCAACAGAACTAAAAGGCAACCAACAGAATGGGAAAAGATATTTGCAAATGACATATCGGACAAAGGGCTAGTATCCAAAATCTATAAAGAGCTCACCAAACCCCACACCCGAAAAACAAATAACCCAGTGAAGAAATGGGCAGAAAACATGAATAGACACTTCTCTAAAGAAGACATCCAGATGGCCAACAGGCACATGAAAAGATGCTCAACGTCGCTCCTTATCACGGAAATACAAATCAAAACCACACTCAGATATCACCTCACGCCAGTCAGAGTGGCTAAAATGAACAAATCAGGAGACTATAGATGCTGGAGAGGATGTGGAGAAACAGGAACCCTCTTGCACTGTTGGTGGGAATGCAAATTGGTGCAGCCACTCTGGAAAGCAGTGTGGAGGTTCCTCAGAAAATTAAAAATAGATCTACCCTATGACCCAGCAATAGCACTGCTAGGAATTTATCCAAGGGATACAGGAGTACTGATGAATAGGGGCACTTGTACCCCAATGTTTATAGCAGCACTCTCAACAATAGCCAAATTGTGGAAAGAGCCTAAATGTCCATCAACTGATGAATGGATAAAGAAATTGTGGTTTATATACACAATGGAGTACTACATGGCAATGAGAAAGAACGAAATATGGCCCTTTGTAGCAACATGGATGGAACTGGAGAGTGTGATGCTAAGTGAAATAAGCCATACAGAGAAAGACAGATACCATATGTTTTCACTCTTATGTGGATCCTGAGAAATTTAACAGAAACCCATGGAGGAGGGGAAGGAAAAAAAAAAAAAAGAGGTTAGAGTGGGAGAGAGCCAAAGCATAAGAGACTCTTAAAAACTGAGAACAAACTGAGGGTTGATGGGGGGTGGGAGGGAGGGGAGGGTGGGTGATGGGTATTGAGGAGGGCACATTTTGGGATGAGCACTGGGTGTTGTATGGAAACCAATTTGACAATAAATTTCATATATTGAAAAAAAAAAAAGAAGATGTGGTGTATATATACAATGGAATATTACTCAGCCATCAAGAAGTATGAAATCTTGTCATTTGCAATGATGTGATGGAGCTTGAGTGTATTTTGCTAAGTGAAATAAGTCAAACAGAAAGACAAATACCATATGATTTCACTCACTTGTGGAATTTAAGAAACACAAAATATGAATATATGGGAGGGGGAAAAAAGAAAAGAGAGAGAAACCAACCACAGAGACTCTTAAAGATACAGAACAAACTGAGGGTTGATGGAGGGAGGTGGGTAGGGGATAAGCTAGATGGGTGAAGGGTGTTAAGGAGGACACTTGTTATGATGAGCACTGGGTGTTGAATGTAAGTGATGAATTACTGAATTCTATTCCTGAAGCCAATATTGCACTGTATGTTAACTAACGAGAATGTAAATAAAAATTTGTAAAGAAAAAAAGAAAAAGATATTCCATGCTCATAGGTTGGAAGATTTAATACTGTTAAAATGTCCATACAACTGAAGGCAATCTACAGATTCAATGCAATACCTATCAAAATTCCAATAGCATTTTTCACATAAATAGAACAAAGAATCTTCAAATTTGTTTGGAAGCACAAGAGATGCATAATAGCCAAAGCAATCTTGAGAAAGAAGAACAAAGTTGAAAGTATCATGCTTTGTGATTTCAAGCTATGTTTACAAAGCCTATAATAATTAAAATAGTGCAATATTGGCATAAAAACAGACACAGATTCATGGATACAATAGAAAGCTCAGGAATAAATCCAGGCACATATGGCCAATTAACTTACAACAAAAGAAGCAAGAATATACCATGGGGAAAGAACAGTCTCTTCAACAAATAGTGCTGGGAAAACTGGAAAGCTACATGCAAAAGAATGAAACTTGACCACCATCTTACACCACACACAAACATCACCTCAAAATAAATTAAAGATCTGAATGTAAGACCTGAAATCCTAAAACTCCTAGCAGAAAACTTAGGCAGTAAACTCTTGGACATGGATCTTGGTGATGCTTCCTGGATTTGTCAACAAAAGCAAAAGCAATTAGAGCAAAAATAAACAAGTGGGACTACATAAAACTAAAAAGACTTTGTATAGCAAAGGAAATCATCAACAAAATGAAAAGTCAACTTACCTAATGAAAGAAAATATTTGCAAATCATATGTCCACTAAAGGATCAATATCCAAAGTTTATAAAGAAAATGTAAAACTCAATAGCAAACAACCAAACGATCTAATTTAAAAATGGGAAGAAGATCTGATTAGATAATTTTCCAAGAAGATCTACAGATGGCCAACAGTTATCGGAAAAGATCCTCATCACTAATAATTGGGAAAATGCAAATCAAAACCACAGTGATATACTAATAACAAAGTAGCAGAAAGAGAAATTAAGAAAACAATCCCATTTAAAATTGCACCTAACAGCCTCCCCAAATCTAGGAATAAACATAACCAAGGAGGTGAAAGACCTTTGACAACTATAAAATCTTTTTTTTTTTTCATTTTTAGAGCATGAATTTCTTTTTTTTATGTTTATTTATTTATTTATTTATTTAATATATGAAATTTACTGTCAAATTGGTTTCCATACAACACCCAGTGCTCATCCCAAAAGGTGTCCTCCTCAATACCCATCACCCACCCTCCCCTCCCTCCCACCCCCCATCAACCTTCAGTTTGTTCTCAGTTTTTAACAGTCTTTTATGCTTTGGCTCTCTCCCACTCTAACCTCTTTTTTTTTTTTTTTTTTTTCCTTCCCCTCCCCCATGGGTTTCTGTTACGTTTCTCAGGATCCACATAAGAGTGAAACCGTATGGTATCTGTCTTACTCTGTATGGCTTATTTCACTTAGCATCACACTCTCCAGTTCCATCCACGTTGCTACAAAAGGCCATATTTCATTTTTTCTCATTGCCACGTAGTACTCCATTGTGTATATAAACCACAATTTCTTTATCCATTCATCAGTGGATGGGCATTTAGGCTCTTTCCATAATTTGGCTATTGTTGAGAGTGCTGCTATAAACATTGGGGTACAAGTGCCCCTATGCATCAGTACTCCTGTATCCCTTGGATAAATTCCTAGCAGTGCTATTGCTGGGTCATAGGGTAGGTCTATTTTTAATTTTCTGAGGAACCTCCACACTGCTTTCCAGAGTGGCTGCACCAATTTGCATTCCCACCAACAGTGCAAGAGCGTTCCTGTTTCTCCACATCCTCTCCAGCATCTATAGTCTCCTGATTTGTTCATTTTAGCCACTCTGACTGGCGTGAGGTGATATCTGAGTGTGGTTTTGATTTGTATTTCCGTGATAAGGAGCGACGTTGAGCATCTTTTCATGTGCCTGTTGGCCATCTGGATGTCTTCTTTAGAGAAGTGTCTATTCATGTTTTCTGCCCATTTCTTCACTGGGTTATTTGTTTTTCGGGTGTGGGGTTTGGTGAGCTCTTTATAGATTTTGGATACTAGCCCTTTGTCTGATATGTCATTTGCAAATATCTTTTCCCACTCTGTTGGTTGCCTTTTAGTTCTATTGGTTGTTTCCTTTTCTGTGCAGAAGCTTTTTATCTTCATAAGGTCCCAGTAGTTCATTTTTGCTTTTAATTCCCTTGCCTTTGGGGATGTGTCAAGTAAGAGATTGCTACGGCTGAGGTCAGAGAGGTCTTTCCTGCTTTCTCCTCTAGGGTTTTGATGGTTTCCTGTCTCACATTCAGGTCCTTTATCCATTTTGAGTTTATTTTTGTGAATGGTGTGAGAAAGCGGTCTAGTTTCAACCTTCTGCATGTTGCTGTCCAGTTCTCCCAGCACCATTTGTTAAAGAGACTGTCTTTTTTCCATTGGATGTTCTTTCCTGCTTTGTCAAAGATGAGTTGGCCATATGTTTGTGGGTCTAGTTCTGGGGTTTCTATTCTATCCCATTGGTCTATATGTCTGTTTTTATGCCAATACCATGCTGTCTTGATGATTACAGCTTTGTAGTAGAGACTAAAGTCTGGGATTGTGATGCCTCCTGCTTTGGTCTTCTTCTTCAAAATTACTTTGGCTATTCGGGGCCTTTTGTGGTTCCATATGAATTTTAGGATTGCTTGTTCTAGTTTCGAGAAGAATGCTAGTGCAATTTTGATTGGGATTGCATTGAATGTGTAGATAGCTTTGGGTAGATTTGACATTTTGACAATATTTATTCTTCCAATCCATGAGCAGGGAATGTCTTTCCATTTCTTTATATCTTCTTCAATTACCTTCATAAGCTTTCTATAGTTTTCAGCATACAGATCTTTTACATCTTTGGTTAGATTTATTCCTAGGTATTTTATGCTTCTTGGTGCAATTGTGAAAGGGATCAGTTTCTTTATTTGTCTTTCTGTTGCTTCATTGTTAGTGTACAAGAATGCAACTGATTTCTGTACATTGATTTTGTATCCTGCAACTTTGCTGAATTCATGTATCAGTTCTAGCAGACTTTTGGTGGAGTCTATCGGATTTTCCATGTATAATATCATGTCATCTGCAAAAAGCGAAAGCTTGACTTCATCTTTGCCAATTTTGATGCCTTTGATTTCCTTTTGTTGTCTGATTGCTGAAGTTAGAACTTCCAGCACTATGTTAAACAACAGCGGTGAGAGTGGGCATCCCTGTCGTGTTCCTGGTCTCAGGGAAAAAGCTCTCAGTTTTTCCCCATTTGAGGATGATGTTAGCTGTGGGCTTTTCATAAATGGCTTTTATGATCTTTAAGTATGTTCCTTCTATCCCGACTTTCTCAAGGGTTTTTATTAAGAAAGGGTGCTGGATTTTGTCAAAGGCCTTTTCTGCATCGATTGACAGGATCATATGGTTCTTCTCCTTTTTTTTGTTAATGTGATGTATCACGTTGATTGATTTGCGAATGTTGAACCAGCCCTGCATCCCAGGAATGAATCCCACTTGATCATGGTGAATAATTCTTTTTATATGCTGTTGAATTCGATTTGCTAGTATCTTATTGAGAATTTTTGCATCCATATTCATCAGGGATATTGGCCTGTAGTTCTCTTTTTTTACTGGGTCTCTGTCTGGTTTAGGAATCAAAGTAATACTGGCTTCATAGAATGAGTCTGGAAGTTTTCCTTCCCTTTCTATTTCTTGGAATAGCTTGAGAAGGATAGGTATTATCTCTGCTTTAAAAGTCTGGTAGAACTCCCCTGGGAAGCCATCTGGTCCTGGACTCTTATTTGTTGGGAGATTTTTGATCACCGATTCAATTTCTTCGCTGGTTATGGGTCTGTTCAAGCTTTCTATTTCCTCCTGATTGAGTTTTGGAAGAGTGTGGGTGTTTAGGAATTTGTCCATTTCTTCCAGGTTGTCCAATTTATTGGCATATAATTTTTCATAGTATTCCCTGATAATTCTTTGTATCTCTGAGGGATTGGTTGTAATAATTCCATTTTCATTCATGATTTTATCTATTTGGGTCATCTCCCTTTTCTTTTTGAGAAGCCTGGCTAGAGGTTTGTCAATTTTGTTTATTTTTTCAAAAAACCAACTCTTGGTTTCGTTGATCTGCTCTACAGTTTTTTTAGATTCTATATTGTTTATTTCAGCTCTGATCTTTATTATTTCTCTTCTTCTGCTGGGTTTAGGCTGCCTTTGCTGTTCTGCTTCTATTTCCTTTAGGTGTGCTGTTAGATTTTGTATTTGGGATTTTTCTTGTTTCTTGAGATAGGCCTGGATTGCAATGTATTTTCCTCTCAGGACTGCCTTCGCTGCATCCCACAGGGTTTGGATTGTTGTATTTTCATTTTCATTTGTTTCCATATATTTTTTAATTTCTTCTCTAATTGCCTGGTTGACCCACTCATTCGTTAGTAGGGTGTTCTTTAACCTCCATGCTTTTGGAGGTTTTCCAGACTTTTTCCTGTGGTTGATTTCAAGCTTCATAGCATTGTGGTCTGAAAGTATGCATGGTATAATTTCAATTCTTGTAAACTTATGAAGGGCTGTTTTGTGACCCAGTATATGATCTATCTTGGAGAATGTTCCATGTGCACTCGAGAAGAAAGTATATTCTGTTGCTTTGGGATGCAGAGTTCTAAATATATCTGGCAAGCCCATCTGATCCAATGTATCATTCAGGGCCCTTGTTTCTTTATTGACTGTGTGTCTAGATGATCTATCCATTTCTGTAAGTGGGGTGTTAAAGTCCCCTGCAATGACCACATTCTTATCAATAAGGTTGCTTATGTTTATGAGTAATTGTTTTATATATTTGGGGGCTCCAGTATTCGGCACATAGACATTTATAATTGTTAGCTCTTCCTGATGGATAGACCCTGTAATTATTATATAATGCCCTTCTTCATCTCTTGTTACAGCCTTTAATTTAAAGTCTAGTTTGTCTGATATAAGTATGGCTATTCCAGCTTTCTTTTGGCTTCCAGTAGCATGATAAATAGTTCTCCATCCCCTCACTCTCAATCTAAAGGTGTCCTCAGATCTAAAATGAGTCTCTTGTAGACAGCAAATAGATGGGTCTTGTTTTTTTATCCATTCTGATACCCTATGTCTTTTGGTTGGCGCATTTAATCCATTTACATTCAGTGTTATTATAGAAAGATATGGGTTTAGAGTCATTGTGATGTCTGTAGGTTTCATGCTTGTAGTGATGTCTCTGGTACTTTGTCTCACAGGGTCCCCCTTAGGATCTCTTGTAGGGCTGGTTTCGTGGTGACAAATTCCTTCAGTTTTTGTTTGTTTGGGAAGACCTTTATCTCTCCTATTCTAAATGACAGACTTGCTGGATAAAGGATTCTCGGCTGCATATTTTTTCTGTTTAGCACACTGTAGATATCGTGCCAATCCTTTCTGGCCTGCCAAGTTTCAAAAGAGAGATCAGTCACGAGTCTTATAGGTCTCCCTTTATATGTGAGGGCACGTTTATCCCTTGCTGCTTTCAGAATTTTCTCTTTATCCTTGTATTTTGCCAGTTTCACTATGATATGTCGTGCAGAAGATCGATTCAAGTTACGTCTGAAGGGAGTTCTCTGTGCCTCTTGGATTTCAATGCCTTTTTCCTTCCCCAGGTCAGGGAAGTTCTCAACTATAATTTCTTCAAGTACCCCTTCAGCACCTTTCCCTCTCTCTTCCTCCTCTGGGATACCAATTATGCGTATATTATTTCTTTTTAGTGTATCACTTAGTTCTCTAATTTTTCCCTAATACTCCTGGATTTTTTTTATCTCTCTTTCTCTCAGCTTCCTCTTTTTCCATAACTTTATCTTCTAGTTCACCTATTCTCTCCTCTGCCTCTTCAATCCGAGCCATTGTCGTTTCCATTTTGTTTTGCATTTCGTTTAAAGCGCTTTTCAGCTCCTCATGACTGTTCCTTAGTCCCTTGATCTCTGTGGCAAGAGATTCTCTGCTGTCCTTTATACTGTTTTCAAGCCCAGCAATTAATTTTATGACTATTATTCTAAATTCACTTTCTGTTATATTATTTAAATCCTTTTTGATCAGTTCATTAGCTGTTGTTATTTCCTGGAGATTCTTCTGAGGGGAATTCTTCCGTTTGGTCATTTTGGAGAGTCCCTGGAGTGGTGAGGACCTGCAGGGCACTTCCCCTGTGCTGTGGTGTATAACTGGAGTTGGTGGGCGGGGCCGCAGTCCGACCTGATGTCTGCCCCCAGCTCACCGCTGGGGCCACAGTCAGACTGGTGTGTGCCTTCTCTTCCCCTCTCCTAGGGGGGGATTCACTGTGGGGTGGCGTGGCCCGTCTGGGATACTTGCACACTGCCAGGCTTGTGGTGCTGGGGATCTGGAGTATTAGCTGGGGTGGGTAGGCAAGGTGCACGGGGGCAGGAGGGGCAGGCTTAGCTCGCTTCTCCTTAGGTGATCCACTTCAGGAGGGGCCCTGTGGCAGCGGGAGGGAGTCAGATCCACTGCGGGAGGTTTGGCTCCGCAGGAGCACAGAGTTGGGTGTTTGCACGGAGCGAGCAAGTTCCCTAGCAGGAACTGGTTCTCTTTGGGATTTTGGCTGGGGGATGGGCGGGGGAGATGGCGCTGGTGAGCGCCTTTGTTCCCCACCAAACTGAGCTCTGTCGTCCGGGGGCTCAGCAGCTCTCCCTCCCTTTGTCCTCCAGCCTTCCCGCTTTCTGAGCAGAGCTGTTAACTTATGACCTCCCAGATGCTAAGTCGCACCTGCTGTCGGAACACACTCCGTCCGGCCCCTCCGCTTTTGCCAGCCAGACTCGGGGGCTCTGTTTGGCCAGCGGGCCGCCCCTCCGCCCCGGCTCCCTCCCGCCAGTCCGTGGAGCGCACACCGCCTCACCGCCCTTCCTATCCTCTTCCGTGGGCCTCTCGTCTGCGCTTGGCTCCGGAGACTCCGTTCTGCTAATCCTCTGGTGGTTTTCTGGGTTATTTAGGCAGGTGTAGGTGGAATCTAAGTGATCAGCAGGACGCGCGGTGAGCCCAGCGTCCTCCTACGCCGCCATCTTCCCTCCCTCCTGACAACTATAAAATCTTGATGAAAAAACTGAAGATGGCACCAAAAAATGGACAGATGTACATGATTATGTATTAGAAGAATATCATTAAAATGTCCATACTACCCAAAGCAATCTACAAATTGAGTGCAATCCCTATCAAAATACCAACAGAATTTTTACAGAACTAGAACAAATAATATTAAAATTTGTATGAACTACAGACTCCCAAACAGCCAAAGCAATCTTGAGGAAGAAGAACAGAGCTGGAGATATCATAATCCCAGTTTTCAAGATATACTACAAAGCTGTAGTAATCAAAACAGTATGGTACTGGCTCAAAAATAATACAACATAGAACAAAATAGAGTGCCCAGAAATAAACACATGCTTATATGGTCAATTAATCTATGACAAGGGAGGCCAAAGCATACAATGTGGAAAAGACAATCTCTTCAATAAATCATGTTGGGAAATTAGATAGCTACATGCTAAAGAATGAAACTGGACCATTTTCTCACATCATACACAAAAATAAACTCAAAGTGAATTAAAGACCTAAATGTGAGACATGAAAGCATAAAACTCCTAAAAGAAAATTAGGCAATAATCTCTTTGACATGGACCCTAGCAACACTTTTCTACATATGTCTCTTCAGGCAAGGGAAACAAAAGCAAAAATAAACTATTGGTATGACAGCAAAATAAAAAGGTTTTGCACAGTGAGGGAAACCATCAACAACATGAAAGGGTAACCTACTGCATGGGAGAAGATACTCACAAATGACATATTGGATAAGGGGCTAATATCCAAAATATATAAATACTTATGCAACACAACATGAGAAAACAAATAACCCAATTAAAAACTAGGCAGAGGACCTAAATAGACATTTTTTTCCCCAAAGAAGACCTACAGATAGCCAACAGACACATTAAAAGGTACTTAACATCACTAATCATCATGGAAATGCAAATCAAAACCACAATGAGATATCATCTTATACCTGTCAGAAAGGCTAGAACCCAAAACACAAGAAATAACAAGTGTTGGCAAGGATATGGAGAAAGACAGCCCTCGTACACTGTTGGTGGGAATGTAAATTGGTACAGCCAATGTGGAAAACAGCATGGAAGCTCCTCAAGAAATTAAAAATAAAAATACAGTAAGATTTGGTAATTCCACTACTGGTATTTATCCAAAGAAAATGAAAACAATAACCTGAAAAGACATGCATCCCTGTTTACTACAGTTATTTACATTAGGCAACATATGGAATCAATGAAGTATGCATTAATAGATAAATGGATGAACAAAGCTGCAATCATCAAGACAGCATGGTATTGGCACAAGAACAGACACATAGACCAATGGGATAGAATAGAGATTCCAGATTTGGACCCACAAAAGTATGGCCAACTAATCTTTGACAAAGCAAGAAAGAGTATCCAGTGGGAAAAAGACAGTCTCTTTAACAAATGGTGCTGGGAGAACGGGACAGCAACATGCAGAAGAATGAAACTAGACCACTTTCTTATACCATTCACAAAAATAAACTCAAAATGGATGAAGGACCTGAATGTAAGGCAGGAAACCATCAAAACCCTAGAAGAGAAAGGAGGAAAAAATCTCTCTGAGCTCAGCTGCAGCAATTTCTTACTTGACACATCTCCAAAGGCAAGGGAAACAAAAGCAAAAATGAAGTATTGGGACCTCCTGAAGATAAAAAAGCTTCTGCACTGCAAAGGAAACAATCAACAAAACTAAAAGGCAACCAACAGAATGGGAAAAGATATTTGAAAATGACATATCGGGCAGAGGGCTAGTATCCAAAATCTATAAAGAACTCACCAAACTCCACACCCAAAAAACAAATAATCCAGTGAAGAAATGGGCAGAAGACATGAATAGACACTGCTCTAAAGAAGACATCCAGATGGCCAACAGGCACATGAAAAGATGCTCAACATCACTCCTCATCACGGAAATACAAGTCAAAACCACACTGAGATACCACCTCATGCCAGTCAGAGTGGCTAAAATGAACAAATCAGGAGACTATAGATGCTGGAGAGGATGTGGAGAAATGGGAACCCTCTTGCACTGTTGGCGGGAATGCAAACTGGTGCAGCCACTCTGGAAAACAGTGTGGAGTTTCCTCAAAAAATTAAAAATAGAACTATCCTATGACTCAGCAATAGCACTGCTAGGAATTTACCCAAGGGACACAGGAGTGCTGATGCATAGGGGCACCTGTACCCCAATGTTTATAGCAGCACTCTCAACAATAGCCAAATTATGGAGAGCCTAAATGTCCATCAACTGATGAATGGATAAAGAAATTGTGGTTTATATACACAATGGAATACTATGTGGCAATGAGAAAAAATGAAATATGGCCTTTTGTAGCAACGTGGATGGAACTGGAGAGTGTTATGCTAAGTGAAATAAGTCACACAGAGAAAGACAGATACCATATGTTTTCACTCTTATGTGGATCCTGAGAAACTTAACAGAAGACCATGAGGGAGGGGAAGGGGAAAAAATAAAGTTAGAGAGGGAGGGAGCCAAACCATAAGAGACTCTTAAAAACTGAGAATAAAATGAGGGTTGATGGGGGATGGGAGGGAGGGGAAAGTGGGTGATGGGCATTCAGGAGGGTACCTGTTGGGATGAGCACTGGGTATTCTATGGAAACCAATTTGACCATAAATTTCATATTAAAAAAACTCAAAAAAAGAAGATGTACTGTATATGTATATATATTATGGTATATATGTATGTATGATATGATGCATATATAATGTGTATATAACATATATGTATATACATATATAATGGAATATTACTCAGCCATAAAAAAGAATGAGATCTTGTCATTTGCAACAATATGGATGAATCTAGAGGGTATTATACTTAAGGAAAAAAGGTAGAGAAAGACAAATACTGTGATTTCACTTATATTTGGAATCCAAAAAACAAAACCAAACAACAAACAAACAAAAAAAGAAGCAGAAATAAACCCCTACAGAAAATGAACTGATGATTGCTGGGTTGGGGGTGGAGGCAGAGTGGGCAAAACGGGTGAAGGGGAGAGGGAAGTACAAGTCTCCAGTTATGGAATGGATAAATCATGGGAATGAAAGGTACACCACAGGGAAATAGTCCATAGTATTATAACATCATTGTATCATGATAGGTGGTAGCTACACTTGTAGTGAGCATAGCGTAACATACAGAGTTGTCAAATCACTGAGTTGTACACTAGAAATTAACATAATATTGTTATGTAATATTGTGTGTCAAACACACCTCAATAAAAAGTGTTTAAATCACAATGAGATTACTTTGTGCCTATCATAATGGCTAGTATCATAAAGACAAAAGATGAGTGTGGTGATGATGTGGAGAAAAGGGAACCCTTGTGCATTGTTGGTGAGAATGTAAGTTGGTGCAGTCACTATGGAATACATTATAGAGAGTCCTCGAAAAACAAAACAAAACTACTACATGATCCAGCAATGCCACTTCTGGGTATTTATCTGATGGAAATGAAAAAACTAACTGGAAAAGATATATGTACTTCTATATTCACTGCAGCATTTTTTTCAATACCCAAGACACGGAAACAACTTAAGTGTCCATTGATGGATGAATGTATAAATAAAATGTAGCATATATATACAAGGGAATATTGTTGGGCTATAAAAAGGAAGGAAATCCTATCATTTATAACAATATGGATGAGATTTGAGGGCATTACACTAAGTGAAATAAGTGAGACAGAGAAAGACCAGTACTTATGGTCCCACTTATACGTGAAATAGAAAGAAAAAAAGAAAGAAAGAAAGAAAGAACAAAGAAGGAAAGGAGAAAGAAAGAAAGAAAGAAAGAGCCCTAAATACATAGATATAGAGAATAGATTATTGTTTGCCAGAGGTGAGGGGTAGGGGTGAAGGTCAAAAGGTACAAACTTACAGTTATAAAATAAATAACTCTTGTATAAAAAAAATAAAATAAACAAAAGGAGGCTATACATGTTTAATAAAGATCAAATTGCCATAACATGATAACATAACAGGGGTTAAAGGGAGGGGGAAATGGGAAGTTGTTCAACAGATACAGAGTTTCAGCTTCCCAAAGTAAAAAAGTTCTAGAGATCTGTTACACAACAACAGTAATATAGCTAATGGTACTGATCTGTACACTTAAAAATGATCAAAATAGTAATTTTGTGTTGTGTGTTTTTTTTTTTACCACAATTAAGGAAGGAAGGAAGAAAAAAGAAAGGAAGGGAGGGAGGGATAGAGGGAGGGAAAGAATTTAAGAAAGGACGGGAAGGAAGGGAAGGGAGGGAAGAAGGAAGGAAGGTAGAAAGAGAGAGGAAGGAAAGAAGGAAGGAGGGAAGGAAGGAAGGAAGGAAGGAGGGAAGGAAGGAGAAAGACAAAGAATCATGTGTCAAGTAGAATAGCTGCAAAACTTCAAAGCCAGACTTTGATGCACAGCCAAATCAACTTTGGAGCTTTTGTAAGCATACAGATGTCCCAGACCTACAAAATTAGAACCTCTAATAGCAGAGCCATGACACATGAGTTTTTAAAAACAACATCCCATTCACAGATGATTCTGAGCATCAGATGTTGAAAACTACGGATTTGGGGGCGCCTGGGTGGCTCAGTTGGTTGAGCGTCCGACTTCAGCTCAGGTCACGATCTCACGGTTCGTGAGTTCAAGCCCCGCGTCAGGCTCTGGGCGGATGGCTCAGAGCCTGGAGCCTGCTTCCGATTCTGTGTCTCCCTCTCTCTCTGCCCCTCCCCCATTCATGCTCTGTCTCTCTCTGTCTCAAAAATAAACATTAAAAAAAAATTAAAAAAAAAAAACTACGGATTTAACTGGTGAGCACAGGAGAAATTATAAACATACATGACTGTAGCAACACATTCAGATTGTCTACTCTGTTCCTCGTCCTTTTTATGAGAAGTGGCCCTCCTTTGGTTTATGAAGAATGAATAAAATCCTGTCTCTGACATGTCCACTTTGCTCTCAAGTTCCTGCTCCTGGCTTCCCAGTTGTTTGTCTGCCTTATCCTTACTTGGTGTTTGACTATTTGCTTGCTTTTGCTGCACTGGTCACTTTGGATAAGACATACTCCTTCTGCCAAACTTGGCCCCAAGGGACCCACATATGTCTGAACTACCTTGCGCAGTCCCCCAGTCAGGGCAGGAGAAGAATCAAGGAAGACATCCTGGAAACCAAAGGAAAAGAAGGTGTGGTCAACAAACCTTGTAGAAAAGTCTGATAGAATGAGGGTTAGGATGTCATGGAATGGAGAGCAAGTTGAGAACTAGAAATTAGATTACAGCAGGTTGAAGAGTAAATGATATTGAGGATGCAACCTTTTTTGTGTAAACTTTGCTTTGAAGAAGTATTATGAAGAAGGGAAGGAGGAGATAATTAACAGTCCAATAATTTGAAGGGGAGGCAAGGCCATAAAAATAGGTTTCCTTTTTAAAAAATGATGGGCATGTTTTTTTGCTGAAAACAAAGAGAAATTACTGAAGGTACCGAAGTTGAGGGTAGGGATTGATGATTAATGGACCAGGATTCAGGAAGGTGCAGAGGTAGATCCTAGAAAACACTGGAAAAGTTAATCTTAAAGAGAATAGGTTCTTCTTCCCTCCAAATAAGAAGAATAGGAAAGATGATGCAATTGTGCAGAATTATTTCCTTCTAATGAAGCTTTCCCCTCTTTTGAAGTAGGAAATGAGGTTTCTTGTTGAGGGCTGGGGTGAGGGAATGAGGAAGAGGAATCAAGGATAAGTCATAAAAGCTGGAATATCTGCCACAGGAGACTTAAGAAGGAACTTGAGGCCAAGCAAAAGGATTGACAAGCAGAATAGAAGACCAGCTGAGGTAGAAAGTTAAAGGCCTTTATTGGCTCTAGTTTGCATGGTTGTGCAATCTTCTCCAGCAATGCTGGTCATTACAGAAATGGGAGTGGAAGCAGTTGAAGACTAGAATAATTTCTTCGAGGATATGACAGGAAATCAGAACATTTAAACAACTGAATAATTTGGTTTGAGTAGCACTCAAGTGCATGACTTCAAGGGTCAGACTGTATAGTTAAGGAAATTAAGTCAGTGAGATGTCAGTCTGGAAGAACAGGTCCTGGTAAGTTTAAAAAATGGGTTTGGTGGGGGGTCGGGAATGGGTTTAGGGGAGAACAAGAAAGTGAGCACTTAATACAAAGAATGTATCTGGGAGTTATACTATATATATTTTCACTGAGAAACCTAGAAGATAAAGATAAAGAGACTGGGGACCCTATAAGAACTACCAGCCTGGACCACCACTGGAAATCACCAGGAACTGCTTGTAGCTTTGACACAATTCACTATGTCTGGCACTTGAGCCATCAGACAGCAGTAGGAGGGTCTACAGAGAGCAAGTGCCTGCTAAAGGCTTTGACTAGAACAAGTGGTGGGAGCTGCTGCTGGTAGGAGACAAAGTTTGTATAGCTGTTTCTTCTACATTCCAGGTCTCTCCCTTGATGATTGATCACAGTTCTGTAAAGATTGCTGGCTTAAAAAAAATGCAAACATTTCCCTAAGAAACATAGTAAGATTAGAGGTCCAGAAACTTTTGTTGGAAACCTGAGCCAAATACAGAGATCTTAAGTTGTATGCAGCTCTTAGATTCTGGACAAGCTTTAGGCTGGTAAGAAAAAAATATTTTAAAAATGTAACACACAGAGATCTTAGTGGCTTGCTGAAGGTTTGAAGGCTTATAGTGGCCTACAGGTTTCAGAATATCAGGTCCTCATTCCTTAAGGCAGTACTCTTATGACTGGTATAGATAAATACTTCTAATATTGGGCACAGTTTATCTGTGCTTGTACAAATATTCTAGTCTATTCTACCTTATTAGGGGAGGTAAAGAGCTGGCTCTTAAAATTAGCCTAAGAGTTCTGACCAGAAAACTAGCTAAAACAAAGATTTATCAATTAGCATTTAAACTTTTCAAAAGTTTAAATATTTTTAACTGTCAAATTTAAAAAAATACTCAAGCATAATGCCTCATAAAGTCAAATTATTACATAGTCTAGTAAAAACTTGAGATTATTGTAAAGTGATATCAATGCATTGACTGCCACTAGAGGTCAGCACTTGACTCTCCATCAGGTTTTATGTGATGGGGCGAAAAGGTCAATTCTCTAAAACAGATCATCATTTATGGTTCCTATTGTTATCTCATGCCATCTGTCTTGAATAACGAATGTGACTGAGGATCACACAGAACTAGAGAACACCCTGACAATTGCTGGGGTGAGCTGTTCTGATATTCCATCTGCAAATGTGAGGAAATCATAGGACTGTATAATGTGGCCTTCAGAGGGCCCTGGGTGGCTTGGTGATCAAAATACTTGAATCATATACTATGGCAGCAGGTGTTTCAGAAATAATTACATGGCAGGGGTAGCACTGGCATCATTATTTGCAATTTGAAGCCAAATGGTGCCCTGAAATTGCTATTCTGTCCCTTTTGCAGGACTCTGTACTAATCCTCACCCAGTGGCTCCTCTTCCTTAAGCCCCAATAACATTCTTGTTCTGGCCTTCTTTCATCAGTAGATTGTATCAAGTTTCTTGTGGGGAGAAAAAATGTGCTGGGTACAAATGCATGAAGTGGTTGTAAAGTGTTCAAGGGATTCAGAGGTTGACCAAGAGAAAAGATATGACCATAAGAGGCAGTAACCCACAAGAAGTTTTATTGGGGAAGATGCTCACAGCATGAAACAATCCAGAGGTTTTTAGCTAGGGAGCCACTTACAGAAGGGGAGCAAGGCAAGGGAACTCAGTGAGAAGGGAAGGTGGGGGCATTGGCAACGGGGCTTACATGTCTAGGTGATGTCACTCAGGAGCATAGTGGGAAGTCTCTGAGCCAGACAGCTCCAGAGCGCCATGGCAGGTTGGATTCTTAGAACCTCAAGGTTCTTAAGCACATATGGAGCAAGGTCTTGCAGATATATAAAGTAGGTAGGCTCCAAATGGCTGATAATCTGCTTCTTTCAGCTATTTTTAAAATAATTAAACATGTAAAAATTTGAGTCTAGCTTTGGTGAGCTTTTGAGCTAATGGGTCTCAGCTTGCAGTAAAGAAACAAACAATGGGTCATTTATATAACAGTAGTATAGAACAGAGGCCTTAGGTAGAATTAACATATATAGTTGACCCTTGAACAACATTGGTTTGAACTGTACTGGTCCACTTTCATGTGGATTTTTTTAAGGTAAATACAGTATGGTACTATAAATGTATTTTCTCTTCCTTATGATTTTCTTAATAATATTTTCTTTCTTTAGCTTACTTTATTGTAAGAATATAGTATATAAGTTTATTGACTATTTACTTTATCAGTAAGGCTTCTGGTCAACAGTAGGCTATTAGTAGTTAAGTTTTGGGGGAGTCAAAAGTTATATATGGATTTTTGACTGTGGGAGGTTGGCACCCCAACTCCTGCATTGTTCAAAAGGTCAACTATACTTGAAAGAGAAGAATGGAGACATAAAAGATAACCAAGAGTTTCTGGTTATCATTGACTAGGTAATTTGGGTCATTTTCCTTTCCCCTGAGAGAAACTAGAAAAACGGGATAAAAATTATCTTTTAATATATACATCTGAAAAGCACTTGATATTAAAGAATTACTGCTGACTAGGTCATGATAAGGAAGAAGAGAAACTGAAAGGCTGAGCAGGACTCTACAGAGAAAGGAGAAAATTTTGGGACCCTAGCCAACAAGAATGAGAGTCTTGCAATTCTATTTATTCTCTGAAGTGCTGCACCCCAGGACAAAGGACAAAATGGAAGTAAATCATCTGTGGTTCACTATTACTTTTGTGGTCCTCTATAAACCATATTTCCTGGTATTCATGTCCTTGTATAACCCTCTTGAATCTGGGCTGGCTCTCTGACCTAATTTAACCAATAGAATGTGGCAGAAGTGATGGTGGACCTAAATGCTAAAAAGGCCTAGCAGCTTCTGCTTCTGCAATATGGTTTAAGTTAGCCACTTTTTAAGAAGTATGGATATCCCGAGATTATCATACTTTGGGGCTCCTCATTTAGCCATGTGGAGAAGCCCCATGAAGAACAGAGTTCCCAGCCAACAAGCCCTAGCTGAGCTCTCAGCCATAGCTAGTGCCAACTTACCAGCAATCAGTGAGGCCATCTTGAAAGCAAATCCTTCAGCTCCAATGGAGCAGTCCTAGCCAAAGCAAACAGGACTTGTATCCACTAAATTCTGCCTAATTACAACATTGTAGGCAAATTAATAAAAATTTTTGTTGCTTTAAGCTATTAAATTTCACTGTAGCTTGTTAACCAGAAGTAGATAAAGGAAAACACCAGTTTTGTATGGATTATAACTGAACTTGGAGCCATCTAGGTGACTGAAAAAAATCTCAATCCCTAATATTGGATTAAGATGACCTCAGTTTAGTAAGTGCTTCCAGGCATCTGAAAATAGGAAATAAAAGTGCTCTCTGGTGTAAGACAATATTCTCTTGGCAGTCCAACTATTTCTTTAAAAATTTTCCTAGTTTTATTGGGAAATAATTGGCATACATCTTTATATAAGTTTAAGCTATATAGCATGATGGTCTGATTTACATACATTGTGAAATGATTATTGCAATAGGCTCAACTAACATCCATCATCTCATATAGATACAAAAGAAGAGAAAAAAATTTCTGCTTACCATAAAAAGTCTTAGGATTTACTCTTTCACAACTTTCCTACATATAATACTCTTTTTACAGTTTTAAAAATACAGTATTTGGCACACAGAGACAAGCACAGAAGTCAAGACAATATGAACAGGAATCAGCAGAAATGAGACAATAGACACAAAACCACAGACAACCTCAGGTATTAAAATTATCCAATACAGATTTTAAAATAACTATGATCAAGAAATAAAATATAAGATTGAGGATTTTCACAGAAAACTGAAAATTATGAAAAGGGATATTTCAGATTTTTTAAATGAAACATAAGTTTCATAACTAAAAAATACAGCAACCAAACTTAAGAACTCAAAGGCAGTGTTTAACAAGTTAGAGAGCTGATTGGAAGATAGACCAGAAGAAAATAGCAAGAAAGAATTACAAAAGGACAGGAAACAATGCAAGAAGATGAAACACATAGAAGATCCATTAGATAAATGCAACTGGAGTCTGAAAAGAAGAGTAGAAAGAGAATAAGAGGAAACTTATTTGAAAACAATGTTTGTGAATTTTCCAGGCTCATGAACAATATCAATCCATTTATACCAGCAGCCAAACAAAAGCCAAACAGAACAAATAGAAAGAAATCTGTATCAAAGCACATCACAGGAAAACTGTTGAAAAATGATGTAAAGCCTTGATGGCCACCAGAAAAAAAAATACAAACTATCTTCAAAGAACAACAATAGACTTGTAACAGATTTTTTAACAGAAATAATGGAATCTAGAAGACACTGGACTGAGATCTTCAGTGTGAAAAAGAAAATAGTTGATAACTTACAATTCTATATCCAAGGAAAATGCCCTTCAAAAATGAAAGTGAAATAAAGACATTTTTAAGTTAAACAAAAATCGTAAGAATTAATTATCAGCAGATCTATACAGATATACTAAAGGGTGTTAATATGCAGGAGGAAAATAATTCCAGATGGATAGTCAGAGATGTAAGATGTTCCAATCAATGGCAACATAATTGGAAAATATGCGAGTAAATGCACACAGACACTAATTGTGAAAAAGATCATTAAATAATAATTGTATTAAATAGCAATTCTCGAGGGACTAAGAGACTTAGAGAATTAAAGTACATGCTACCAACAACACTTATGTTGGGAGGAAAGTAATAGTGTTCATGTCCTAAGACTTTTATATTCTCTTGAAGGAAGACTAAAGTATCTTGATATTGGACTTTGATAAGGATTTTCTAAGAGGAATTTTAAAAATGTATAATTTCCAAAAGCAACCATGGAAAAAAGTAGAAAAACTATAAAGACTTAATCCAAAAGAAGGCAAAAAGGAGGAAAAACATATTTTTATGTGGGCAAAAAAAAATAATGATGTGGTAGATTTAACCTGAATTATATCAATAATTATATTAAAAATAAACATAGGCTAAATGCTTCAATTAAAAGAGAAAGATTGTCATTGTAAATAAAAAAAAATAATATTGGATTCACAAAACACACATCTAATACATAAGTATACAGAAAATGTGAAAATAAAAGTAAAGAAAAATATATTCTAGGTAGATGCCCACCCAAAGAAAGCTGGTGTTGCTTATTCATATCAAAGTAATGACAAAAAGTATTACTAGAGGTGAAGAGGCATATTTCAAATGATAAAAGTCCAATTCACTAGTCATGTATAACAGTTGTTAATTTGTATGCTTCAAAAACCATGGCCTAAAATACATACAGCAACAAATGACAACTATAAGGAGAAATATGCAAACCTGCAGCCATAGTGGGAAACATACCTTGTTTGGTAGATCAGTAAAATGGTTAAGAATATAGAAGATTTGAACAAAAAAAAATTAGCAAATAAAATCTAATGCTCTTCTACAAGAACATAGCACTCCACAGGTGTGGAATATATATTCTTTAAAGTACACATGGAACATTTATAAAAATTGAACAAATAATGAGACATAGAGCAACCCTCAAATTTTGAAGGACTTAAATCAAATAAAATGTTTTCTCACAGCAATACGATCATGATAGTAAGAATAATAAGATAACTAGAAAATTCCCATGTGTTTGAAAATCGGGAGGCACAATTTAAACTAACTCATGGGTAAAATAAACCACAATTAAAATTAGAAAATATCTAGAACCAGGGGCACCTGGGTGGCTCAGTCGGTTAAGCGTCCAACTTTGGTTCAGGTCATGATCTCATGGTTTGTGGGTTCAAGCCCTGCATTGGGCTCTGAGCTGTCAGCTTTAGATTCTGAGCTTTTGAGCTTGCTTTGGATTCTGTGTCTCCCTCTCTCTGCCTCTACCCTGCTCATGTTTCTCTCTCTCTCTCTCAAAGAATAAACATTTTAAAAAAGGAAATATCTAGAACTGAATGTCACATATTAAAACTTGGGAAATGCAGTTTAAGTAGTACTTAGAAGGAAATTTATAATTAGATGCACATTTTAGAAAACTGAGTCTAGCAATAAATAAAAAATAATACAAAATGGCCAAGTTGAGTTTATCCAAGAACACAAACTTCAATTAACATTAGAAAATCAATCACATAAACAGATTGAAAGACAAAAAAAAATGTGTCTTCTCAACAGATAAAGAAAAAGCATTTGATAAAATCTAACATCCATTCACTGTTAGTAAATTAGTAAAAGAGAAGGATGGCTGCTATAATCACTTTTATTTTTTTAACTTATTTTTATTTTTTTTATTGCTTATTTTGAAGAGAGAGAGAGAGACAGAGTGCAAGCAGGGGAGGAGCAGGGATAGAGGGAGACAAAGACTCTGAAGCTGGCTCCAGGCTCTGAGCTGTCAGCATAGAGCCCTCAAATTCATGAGCTGTGAGATCATGAGCTGAGCTGAAGTTGGATGCTTAACCGACTGAGCCACCCAGGCACCCCTGATACAACTGCTTTTATCTGACATCATACCCAAGGTCTTAGCCAAAACAATAATAAGAAGAAAATGTTAAATGATATAAGGACTGGAAAGGAAAGAAACAATTTTTTATATATTATATAACTGTGTATGTAGAAAATGCAAAATAATCTGTAATTTATTAACATTAATAAATAAGCTTAGGAACATCAATATATAAAAATCTCTTATATCTGCAATGAATTAAGAAAACATTTTGAAATGTCAAAACCACACACACAAAATATAAGTTCCTAGGAATAAATCTCATAAAATATATGCAAGACGTAAATGGTAAAATTATAAAACTTTGAGAATCTTTCTGAATTCAGACTAAAATTGATCAATTCAACTAAATGAAAATTAAGAATTTCTGTTCATCAAAAGAGTCCATAAAGAAAATAACAACAAGTTCCCAGAATGGGAGAATATATATGTAATACATATAAGTGACAAAGGATTCATATATAGAACACATATTTTTTAAATACTACAAATTAATTTAAACATCAAACTAAACACTGGCAAAAGATTATGCACTTAAATAGAGGATATCCAAATTATAATTGCAAGAATATATATATCAGCCTCATTAGTAATTAGGAAAATACAAATTAAACTACAAAGAGATGTATATATGTATATATGTGTATACATATGTATATATGTATGTATATACATATATATGTATATATGTGTATACATATGTATATATGTATGTATATACATATATATGTATATATGTGTATATATGTATGTATATATATATACATATATACATATATCTATATCCATCCAACTGTCAAACATTAAAATGTCCATCACTACCAAATGTCAGGGAGATGTGTGCACTGGGATTCCTATGTTGGTTTCTTATGTTTTCACTTGGGTGTTGATTTAGTCCAAGAGGGCACAGGAGGTCCACCAAACTTCCAGTATTATGACAGCTATCAAGCTCCATTATGCAATACTTGCCATACATCTAGGGTTACTAATCTAGGGGTTGTTTTCACCTTCAAACTCTGGTTTATAGCAGTTAATTTTCCTATTTACCACCAGTATCCTTCCCATTATAGCCAATTTTTTCTAGAAATAATTATCTGAGAATAATATTTAAGAGAATATTATCTAGAATATTTCTAGAAAGTCTATCTCTGAACTCATATTTTGCTTTGTTTTGCTACCTGAGCTTTTTCAAACTCAGATTTTGTTTGGGTTTTTTGTTTGTTTTTTTTGCTTTTTTTGTTTTTTTTTTTGCTATCTTCGCAGTAGATGCTAACTTTATTTTAAAGGTTCTAGGAGATGGGAAGAAATCAATGCTTCACTCTTCTTCTACTCTTTCATCTTAGGCAACAGGTAGCTTCTTCTGGGACACTGGAGGGGAAATAAACTTTGTGGCTGAGAGAGTTTAACAGAAAGTCACACTGCAGTGGAGAAATTTTGAAATAGGAAACAACAGGAGGTAATTGGAGAAAGCAGCTGAAAATGTGTTGAGTGGGGAAAGGCAGCTTGTAGACACAGCCACGCCAGGATGGAACTTAATTCCCTGAAGTTCAGATGCCACCCTTCCCAAACAAGGTCTCCTCTGATATTTCAACCCCATGGAGATAGATCTGGCCTAGAATTGAGGCAACATGGTCAGAATCAGGTCTTAGATGACGTAGAGACTGGTAGAGAGTAGTAGGTAGATCTGATCTGAGTGTTAGATGTTAAGAGGAAAGGAACTGGGCAAAACATCATAATTCTTAGAAGTATGCCACTGTCTCAAAATAGGGGCCATAAGTAATTACAACTATAAACCCCACGTTTATCTTCTTCACCACTCAACTGAATTCACTATGCATTTCAGTTTACGGTTGTCAATGGATTGCAAAGTGGAAATGAGAGGCATTGATGCTATTTCTAACATTAGTTATAGCCATACCAGATTAATTAGGTGATTAAGAGTAGAGAGAGATTTAGGATAAAAAGCACACATTCTGGTTAGAATTCTATTACTTTTTAAGTTTAAAATGAGAAACTATAAGAAAGATCTTTAAAATGAATTAGGTGAATTTTATATTTAAACGTACTCCAAGCACTTTCTTTCACCCTAAATTCCACACATGCTTCCTTGGTCTATAGGCAATTCCCAAGTGTGGGTCATTAACCAATTACTTCCTGAGCAGTTGTGTAATTTTGGTAGCTGCCTCTGCTAGCCATATTTCCCAAGGATTCCTCAGAGCCAAGAGTATCTGCCAAGAGGAGTCAAAATGCTGCTGACGACCAGGAATTGGATTTGTTACAAATGGAGATGCTCCAGCCCTCTGAATTTGCCAGTGCTATTGTTAGAGGAGTGTAATAAATGGCTGGGTGCATCTGCCCTTGTAAGCTGACAAAGATCCGAACAGCTTAAAATATGACAGGAAGCTAGGCTTCTCTGGCTAAGTCTCGGGCAGTATATAATCAGTCTACAACTGAAACCTAAAAAGAAGCAAATGTATGCAAAGAGGCACTTTGCAGGGGTTTCTTTTTTCAAGGCAGAATTAATAGCTCTTGTATCTGATTGGCTTGAATTTGATTTCTGGAACTAGTAGGGGGAAATGCTGTAAATTGTATTCGAGGGCATGGTGTGAGAATTCCAGGGATATCATGCCATTAAAATTAATGTGTTTAAAGAATCCACTTGATGTTATTTGATGATGATCATTGTATCACTGAAGTTAGAGGACTTTTTTCTTTCTTCCTTTTTTACCCCTTCTAATTTGTCAGTGGGTCATTTAAGAGAACAAACTCTAAACTTTCAGCTATTAAAAGAGAACAACATTTGTAACTGGACCTTAACAATGCTTATGGAAGGAAACTACACAAGCGATATGTATATTTTTTGTAACAAGCAAAAACAAAATAAAGAATCACCTATAATCCCAATGTGCAGCTATAAGCACTGTTAATTGTGGTCATAACCTTCCATTTTCCTCTTTCTTCTCATTTTTCTGCTTTATTTTTCCTTATACAGACATATATACCACTGTCTATGTGTATGTGCATGTGTGTGTGGGTGTGTGTATCAAGGTCACCAAAAATTTCTATATCACTAAACCTAGTGATCAGTTCTTAGTCCTCATCATATATGACCTGTTGATAGTATTTGACACAAATGACCACTCTCCTCCTTGAAATACTTTGTTCACTTAGATCCCAAGACCCCATATTCTCCAGATTTTTCCTTCTGCCTCATTGATCTTTCTTTCTTCATCTCCTTTGCTTGTTCTTCCTTCTCAAAGCCCAGTTTTTGGACTTCTCTTGGACCCACTCACTTGTGAATCTTTTCCACTTCCATAGCTCTAAATACCATCTACTTGCTGAGAACTCTCAAACATGCATCTCCTACAGTAATTCTTGCCTAAACTCCAGGCTCATATATCTCTCTTACCTCCATCTCCACTTAGAAGTCTAATAGGCATCTCAAATGTGTCTAAAATACAAACTCTACTGCCAAACAGTTCCTACTGCCATTCCCTACTGCCCTACTGCCAAACCATTCCCTACTGCCAAACCATTCCCTACTGCCAAAAAAAGAAAAAAAAAATTCTTGCCAACTCATTAAGTAGTAACTACAAACTGCTATTTGCTCAGGCCAAAACTCTGGTGCCGTCTCTCATTTCTTTCTTTTGTATCCCACATCCAATTCATCAGCTAGCCTTCAAAATATATCCAGAATCCAACCACTTCTCATTATATCCTCCACTACCACACTGATCAGAACCACCATGGACTTTTCCTAAAAGAGTCTCCCTGCTTTGGTCTTTGTCCTCTCCAAGAGTCAGTAATCCTTCTAAAACTAAAGTCAGATCATACCACTCTTTTTCTCAAAAAAACCCAATGGCTTCCCACATCACCTTAAAGACCAAAAGCCAAAGTCCTTTTATAATGGTCTATTAACACTGTGTGCCTTACTTTTTAAATTTAAAAATATAAAAAAGGCAGCCTAGTGGTGGTTAAGAGCATGTGCTCGAGGTCAAATTCCCTGTGTTCAAAGCCTGGCTCTAATTATTAGCTATGTGATATTGGGCAAATTACTTAACTTTCTGGTGGCTAAATTTCCTCATCTGTAAAATGGGATCATGATAATACCTATTTCATAGAGTTGTGATAAATATTAATGAATTAATATTTATAACATGCTTACAATAGTGCTAGCACATAGTAAACATTATAAAAGATCTTTTAAATGACAAAATAGGCATTTTATGCTATTAGCACAAGATTTCATTATGAATTCTGCACATAAAAAAAATAGATACCCCAAACATCTCTCAAAAAGCATGAAAATGTTTTAGTTAAACAAATTTAAAATGAACTATCATTGTTTTATTCTTTTTGTTTATTCTGAGTTCAGAGTTGAAATCGCTTTTACACCATGATTTACACTTTTAAGTATTTTGGTACTGATGCTGGGCTGCTTAATCACCTACTTCCTAACCAGCAGTACTTTAATTCCTAAAATATGTGTGATTTTTTTCCAGCTTATTGTATAGATTGACTTATAAAGTAGACTTTACTTTTCTGTTATACTATGGACTTTTATTATTGCATTAAAATGAAACCGTTTAATCTAAACCAAAATAAAAGCTTAAGGTATATTCATACATAGAGCTATAAAGGACACAGCAGAGAGAACAAGTCACATAAAATTTCCAGTATGGAGTCATAAAATTTGTTGACTTTTTAGTGGAAAAATTACTACAGACTCAATTTTGAACACAGCTTTAATCATTATTTAAATCTGTCTGCAAAGGGAAGTGAAGGAAATGGCCACCAGCCAGACCCTGACTATCATAGCCCAGTTCTCACATTCGTGTTATAGGTTTTTTAATACTTGAGTATAACAAGAATAAATTACCCTCAAATCTCTCTCTCTCTCTCTCTCTCTCTCTCTCTCTCTCTCTCTCACACACACACACACACACACACACACACACACACACACACACACACCACACTGCAACACAACACATACATATATTCATCAGGAACTGATTCATGATCCACAGAGAAGACAGGCCCTTTTACTCACAACTAAATTCCTACAGATTATTTGAAGTGGAAAGACCTATTTTAAAAGAAGTCAAATAGGGACACCTGGGTGGCTCACTTGGTTAAGCATCTGACTCTTCATTTCAGTTCAGGTCATGACCTCACGGCTCATGCAATCTAGCTCCATGTTGGGCTCTGTGCTGACAGCACAGAACCTGCTTTGGATCTGTCTCCCTCTCCCTCTGCCCCTCCCCTGCTTGCTCACTCTCTCTCTCTCTCAAAATAAATAAATTTTTAAAAAAGAAGTCAAATATACATTTGACAAGGAAAGTCATAGTATCTGTTCATAAAAACAAAAGGGAGTGAAGAAGGGTTTGTGGAAGATTTGTGAAAAAGGTCATAATTTTATTCAAGGGAGTATGAATCAGATTTTTTTGGACAATTTTTCATTTAACTTTTAGAATATGTGGTGTGAACTTTTGTTAATTCCAGAAACTTGTTCCAGTTCTAAATGGAATTTTGGTGTAAACTTACTCTATTGCTCACTTGAAAGGCCTCTGCATATTGAAGTGGGCCACTGATCAGCTGCCAGGTGAAAATAAACTTCACATATTTGCCAACAGCAAAATGGCTCAGACTCAACAACTACACAGCTATTGAGAATTCCTTTGAGGATGTGAGGAAAGAAACAATACTACTGTGCCTGCACATAGAAACAAGAGACAACATCTAATGGAAACTTGCTTAGTCACATCAACATTTTTGTGAAACTTATCATTTCACAGTAATTGCATGTAAAAATGATGAACAAATGAATAATGCCCCCCTAAAATGTCATTGCAATTCTTGTCAAATAATACTTTCCCTCACTTTTTTTATTTTAAAAGAAAACTGGCCTTGAAACATCATCCAGACAAGAATCCAGATGATCCAGCTGCTGCTGAAAAGTTTAAAGAAATCAACAACGCCCACACAATACTTACTGACATGTCAAAGAGAAACATATATGACAAGTATGGATCACTGGGACTCTATGTGGCTGAGCAATTTGGAGATGAAAATGTTAATACCTACTTCATGCTGTCAAGCTGGTGGGCAAAGGTAAATCAATTTTTTCTTCAAAAACAATTTCCTAGAAAAACCATGATATTATTCACTCTTTTAGGCTCCATCTCAGAGAAAACCTAAGCTTACTATATTATTAAACTCTTATAAATAAAAAGAGGTATCACTTTAATCAAAAGCTATTATTTGAGGATCATTTTTTGCTTTAGCTCATTAAATAATCATAAAATACAGAATGACTTAAAATACCTCTAGACATTAATTATAAATGAATTTGAGGCTTCAGGTTAATTCTGACTGGCCCCCCCTCGACCCATGACTAATTAAGAACTGACTCACTGCTCAAAAACAAAAATAATTTATTAGTGTGACAACTGCTTAGTAAGTTATTATAGGACAAATTTAGCCATGTACTTTACTATCTATAGCATAGGCTACATGAACAAACACAGTACTTGGGAGAATGTGTGGTAATTATGTCATAGGCTCACGTGCAGCCTGACTTGAAGTAGTGGAGAAGGAAATGAGGAGGAAAAAGTGAGAATTAAGTAGTGTTGAACAGTGTGTTGGAGAGACATAGAGGCAAAAGGGGAAAAAAGGATATCTGGTCAAAAAGAAGGCAACATTTTTAAGGACTTAGTACAATCAGAATTCACTTTTAACAATAAATTTTGGGTGGTTTCCTAGGAATACCTGGTATATGTCTGGTGATGGTTATGCATTTGTTCATGAGTTTTAATGTCCTTACTTTTTTTTTTTTACATTTATTTATCTTTGATAGAGAGAGACAGAGCACAAGTGGGGTAGGGGCAGAGAGAGAAGGAGACACAGAATATGAAGCAGGCTTCAGGCTCTGAGCTGTCAGCACAGAGTCCGACGCGGGGCTCGGGCTAACAAACTGTGAGATCATGACCTGAGCTGAAGTTGGATGCTTAACTGACTGAGCTACCCAGGCACCCCCTTACCTTTTGACAAAAGCATATTTACATACAAAGCATTCATATGATCCATCAGGATATTTTTGGACAATTCATACATTTTGTGAAATCATATGAACTCACACTCATATGAGAGGTAATTAATTTAAAAAACTGCAGATCTCCAAAAAAAGGGGTTGCATGGTCAATAGGATTCTGATTGCTATTTTCTTCCACTAAAATAAATCTTGCTAAATTGAGGAGTTTTATATATGCAGAGAAAGAATATATTTTTGCACGTAAGCATGGAGAGTCTACAACCTAAAGCCACATTTGTCTTCTACAGTCTCCAAAAATGTCTTCTCCTAGAGATAACTGGGATTCCCACTTGAGATCTCCTTTCTCTATTGTTGAAGACCTGGGAGAGAGACAAGTTCCTGCTGAGTGGATTTGGACCTTGGAATGAGAGTGTACATACTGACAATATCACTTATGATTGACTTAATGTTCACATAAAATGTAGGCTTTAGGGGGCTTGCCTGGGAACCTAACCTCCAGGTGTGACATTCTCTCCCTGGGAAGGTATATCGGACATTCTAGATAATTTACACACTAATACCTGGTTGCATATTAGGGCTGGCCTGCATAAAAACAAATAGGTTTCCTTACTGAGGAAGTTGACAAAGTTGATAAAAATTCATATAGAAAAACAGACGCTGTCCAGCAGTATAAGAAATATATGAAATAATTTCTGATGTGGCTCTTTAAAAGTAAGGCTACAAAAAAATGTACCTTCTTCTGTTTATGTCAAAAGCCTAACTGCACCATGTCCATCAGAGTGGTCCGGCGCATATGATCAGGTATTAAGTATGCATTAAATGAATGATTTATTGTACCACTGAAAATATGTATTTCAAAAATATTGAGCTCCTGGGGCACCTGGGTGGCTCAGTCAGTTAAGTGGCTAACTTCAGCTCAGATCATGATCTCATGGTTCGTGAGTTTGGGCTTTTTGCTGTTAGCGCAGAGCCCGCTTTGGATCCTCTCTCTGCCCCTCCCCTGCTTGCACTCTTTCTCTGAAAAATAAATACACATTTAAAAAAATAAATAAATCTTCCCATTAAAAAAAAATAGTGGACTCCTACTTATGCTCAGTAGTGTGCTAAGTACTATGAGTATGTAAGTCAAGGCTATTTGTGTAGCAGGCAACCAATCTAGTTGGATTAATTAAAGAACAAAACAATATATGATTTAAAGAAAATTTTCAGCAGAGAGTAAATATGGGAATTGCATGGTAAAGACATAAGAGGACAAAAGTAGGTAGAGAAAGGAGGAGCTGGTTGAGGCAATAGCTCAGGAATACCACACAGGAAGGTTTTTGGAGGCAGCTGGTGAGGACAGTGTTGCAGCTTTTTTCACAGAGTAATTTTCTTAAGTCTATGAAAATATAGAGTATCCACAGCAAAAAGATTATAGGTGCGAGAGTGTGACTAAAGCTCCCTCACTCCAAACCACTGTAGGCTCCACCCCATAATGAGGGCCAGAGTCAGAAAGAAGCAGGAATGAGCCAGGTGAGTTTCATCAACTTTAGATTTCTACCTTAAGTTACTGAAGAACTGCATACACGCAAGGTGATCTTTATCCTCTTTGTTCTTTTTAGATAAAATCTGCATTCTGATTCAAAACACTTCCTATTTCAAATAACATATTTTTTACAACCATCATATTGCTGAATTAAAAAATGTGGCTTATTTTAACTTAAATTGAGGGTTGGTAGAGTTTCTTTTCATTTTAGCTATGGCAGACTTAGTAAACAAATATTTCATATGCTTGTGGGGAAATCCTGGTTCTGGCTGCTCACTAAAAGGAACAAATTATTCATCTATCTATTAATTACTTTATACATTCATTAATTCAGTAGGTATTTATTGTCTCCCACATGCCAGGTACTAAATCCTTAGGTAGGAGGGATTAAAAGATGACTAAAATATAGTTACAGCCTTCAAAACTCTCGCAGTCTAATGTGACACAGACCTGTAAACAGATAAATGTCCTAAGGTGTCAACAACAACAACAACAGAACCATTGGACAAATTTCTGTGGAGTACAACTGGGGCACAAAGGAGGCAGTAATTGTTCTAGAGTGGGGTTATCAGGAAAGATGTCAGAGAGAGGATCTTTGAGATGAATCTTAAACTCAGAGTTGGCATTTGTTAGATGGCTGAGGAATGGAAGGAGCCCTCTGGGAAGATGAATCCACAAGGAGAGCAAAGCTATGGAAGGTACGGCAGGAATAGGGCTGTGCTAATTAGGGAAAGGTTTGAAGCCAGATGACCATTAATAAGGAGTTCCAGTCTTTCCTGAGAGGCAGGAAAGTTGCCGCATAGGTTCAAGAGAAATGTATTTCAGTAAGTTCCAACAACAATGTGCAGAGTAGAACAGGAGGCAAGAGTGGAGGCAGGGAGGCTAGTTAGGAGGCTACTGATGTGTTAAAGGCAGAGATAAGGAGATCTTTCTAAAGTCCTTACCAGTCAGGAGAGAGACAAGGGAGAGGGTGTAAGAGATCTTAAAGAGACTCTGGCAAGACTTAGTGACTAAGGGAAATGAGGAGGTGTGAGGGAGAGCTATCAATAGCTTATCTTTGGTGAGAATGACTCAATCCCCTTGGTTAGCTCATTTGACCTGTAGAGGTTGTCTGTTTGTTGTTTTGTTTGTTCTCCTCTTAATAATGATCACCATAGCTTATGAATAAAGAAGAAAGTATCACACCTCATTACTGTGGCTACAAGTCACTTCCTGTGAACTTGTTAGGCAAAACTTTATAAGAAATTTGTTTCCAAGGCAACTAAAAAGCTAGTTCTTGCATGGAATAAGGATGCGGGTGAATATGTGGTCCTCAGGGGGAACTGCAACATCTTCAGGTCTCTGAAGATACATGGATGCACACTTAATGTCTGGTTTCTCCCACACGCCACCATTCCTCACCCCTATTTTGGTTTGTCTCTGTTTCCCCTAGACCCTGTTTGTCATCATTGGACTCTTTACTGGCTGTTATTTTTGCTGCTGCCTGTGCTGCTGTTGCAACTGCTGCTGTGGACGCTGCCGGCCCAAATCATCAGTGGCAGAAGAGGACTTTTATGTGTCCCCAGAGGATCTTGAGGAGCAGATCAAGACCGACATGGAAAAAGGTGGAGTAAGATGACAGCAGAGCTAGTGGGTGTCCCTTCACAGGCCTGACCAAGCACAAGGTCCCTGGTGATGGTTATGACTAAAGTGAGAGAGATCCAACAACCCAATGAGGGGAATCCCACAGATTGTCAGCTTTTGGTACCTCTTTCGGGCAAGGATAAAGGAACAGTTACCTTTCCTGGCCACAGAGAAAAGCAGAACCTGACACCATTAGAAATAAATCACAAAATATGCTGATCACAAAGCAAAGCCAGTACAATTCATGATGTTGTTACAAGAGTGTTCAGGGAGGTTCAGGGAGGTTTGGGTGGGAATACCCAGAGATATGAGAACCAAGCCTGTTAACAAAGATCTCTATTCAAATAGAAGAAAATGGACATCAATAACCCTGGACTTTTTTCTTTTCTAATTACTTGGTAATGAGTTTTGGGTAGAGCTGGGGAAGGGTGATCTTTCTTCCCTGGAAATGAAGCTTCCTTCCAAATCCACATATTCAGAGCTAGCCTCAACCAGCATCAAGAGAAGACTGAGGGATTTTCCTGCAACCTGTGACCCCTTCCTATGGGGAACACTGGGTGGCTAGTCTGGCAAATAGGTGGGTTACTGTAACAATTTTTTGTTATTGCCCTTAGAGACAAACTGTGGGCCCATGGTGAAATACAATTACCATTGTCTTTTGCCTCATTTGGGATATAAAAGGACAATTAATCTTTTATTGAGGACATACATACCAAAAGGAACAAATAAGCAGCACTACTCAAAAATGGGTTAAACAGAAATGTATAAATGTAAACTCCAGTGACCTTACATAACTTGCTTAGGAATGATGATCCCATCTGCGTTTGTAAGGGAGATAAACTGTTTTAAGATCTCATTAGCTGGCTCTGTTGTCTATAGGATCTCCCATAACATCCATCAATCCAGTACAGTACTCTATCATTGTCAGAGGATAGGAAGGGACGTGAGATAGGAGAGTATTGTCATCATCATCCACTGTGTCAACCTTTTCTTAACTTTTCCTGTATAGTGCAGAAACCAAAACTAGGTGAATTGAACCCAGATATCCCAAATCCACTGATATACACTTCTCTGAAAAGCCTCAAAATCTTTTCTATTTTAAATTAGATAAAAGCTCTACCAGGTCATTTCAGCAGACCTCCTTTGCAGAAGATTTCTTTTCTGGAACAGAAATTTACACTCAGTGCCAAATTCCACCCAGGTTTCCTTCCTGCAGGGTGACTAGTGATAAATCTGTGTGCCTCTCACTGTTCTTAGTTCTGACTCCCCAGAGCTACCAATTCCATTGCAGAGGTCATATTTTAGACTAAGTCTGATTGTGTTACAAAGAATCCTTAAGCAAAAGGACAAGCTTTATTCTATGGCTAAATATTTAAAAGCTCTATGCAGAGTTGATCCAGGTTTTATAGGGCCTGACACACTATTTGGGCAGTCCTCTTAAGAAAAAAAAAGCACAAAATTACAAATACAAAATTAGATCTGAAAGTGAATATTTATTTGGAATGAGAAAATGAAATCACAACAAATTTAAAAGTTTAAAAACTGAAAATATCATGTATCAGAAAATCTAGAAAAATAGCGAATAGTTTAACTGCCTGACACACCTCTACAGTACTTTCTCCTTATGTTTTCGGGATGCATTCATTATTCTTTGACTGCCTCTTCATTTAATAATAATTTTGGAATGTCGTTTTCTGTAGGAAGAGTAGAAAACTAATTGTTTTTCCTCTAGCATGTTTGATCAAAGTTTGTTTTCTCTCATTGGTAGAGTAGAAAAATTTCTTTTGGTTTTACAACTCACTAATAATAATGTCTAAATTTTTAGGGATTGCTTTAAATTTGGGAAGACTAATCTAGTCTATTTCATATATAAGTTGTAAGATTTGGAAGAATTTTTCACAGACCACTTTCTAAGTCTGCACGTTTCCAACTTTGTTGCCTCTACATCACCTAATACTTCCAGCATCAGAGCCCCCTGGGCACATTCATATAGTGTGACATCACCTGTGGCATGGATCTTCATGTCTCCTCAGCAAGTGAACTGGCATAGGGAGCTATAGTATTCCTCGAGCCATTCCCATGCCAGTATGGCTAGCAATAAGTAACTATAAACAGAGTTGCTGCAAACCACAAAAACATATCCCTCTAAGTCCAAATGAAACTTATCACTTAACTCTATTTCCTCTTAACTGAATCCCTCAAAACATCCATAGCCCCTCTGCTGCCACTCATTAAGAAGAAAAGTATGATGGAGGGAAAGTCAAAGTGAAAAAAGACAGTGTTTTTGCTAATTATGATTAAAATATCTTACTTTTGCAAATCTACAAAAATATAAGCACATTGCTAGGGCCCCAAAAGGCCCTTAGAAAGATTTGCACAGATAGAGGTCCATGAAGCTAAAACTCATTAACCATCCAGTAAATTTACCACTGCTCTTCAATCTAACATTTCATTACGAAAATCTATGCCTTATTTGTAGCTAGCTGCACTAGTTAATTTCAGATTTTTATTCACTAATTCAGAGACTTTATGTTTACAGATAAAATAAACATTAAGACTTGTAAAGATGAAAAAGCAGATTCCATGAGAAGACTCTGCTTTCTGGACTATGATCCAATAAACATAATGTGGTATCTTCTGTTCTGCAAAAGAAGGGGGCCCATTTAAAGTTGTTAAAGAAAATATTCTTGAAAGGTGCTACTAATCATGCAGATATCAAGCTACTCATGAAAAATGATAGGCAGCATACATCAATATTTGAGTCCATTAGAAGGCACTGGTGAGATATTAGCACTTCAAGATTTTTTTTCAGTGATTCTGAAATTAAATGAAACATGGCAAACATTTTCTCACTTGGGGAATTATTACCTTATATTGAATCTAATCATAAAATCCTAGGATTTTAAAGGTGGAAGAAATCTGAGTAGTCAACCCTTACCTTTCCACAATTTTTTATCAGACTGCTGCCTAACCTCATTTGAAAGCTGCCAATGGTGAGGAGGTTTGGGACTTTGTATGAAAGTGAGAGATACTCAAAAATTCAACAACCACAGAAGGATTATAGAGTCAAAAGCAAGTTTATACCAACCTTCTGGCACCAGCTCTCCAAGAATAACAACATTAAAAAAAATTTTTGTGTAAATATTTATGGGTTTTGTTTTGCAAAACTCTTATCCTGGCTACATATTTTTTGCTGCTTCTTTGCATAGCAAAAATTTTGATGAAAAATTTATCAGATTTTTAAGTGGATTATGATTTTAATGTCATGTCTAAGAACTTTGAGCCTAACCTTATGTCATAAAGATTTTCTTCAATGTTCTCTTCCCCTCTTTTAAAGTTTATTTATTTTGAGAGAGAGAGGGAGCATGCACACACAGGAAAGGAGAAGAAAGAGAGGGAGAGAGAGAGAATCCCAAGCAAGCTCCTCAGGTTCCACACTGTCAGCGTAGAGCCTAATATGGGGCCTGATCCCACGAACCCATGAGATCATGACCTGAGCCAAAATCAAGAGTCAGATGCTCACCTGACTGAGCCATCCAGACACCCCTCCAGTGTTTTCTAAAAGTGTCATAGTTTTATGTCTAACATTTAGATCTGTGACCCATTTTAAGTTCATTTTTGTTTACGGTGTAGACTTAGGTCAACTTTGGTGGGCTTTTTTGGCACATGGAGTTTAATTGTTCTAACGCTATTTGTTGAAAAGATTATCCTTTCTCCATTGAATTATCTTCGTCCCTTTGTTAAAAATCAAGTGACTATATTTCTATGGGTCTATTTATTGACTCTATTCTGTTCCATTGATCTATATCTATCCCTTCACCAATAACACACACATCTTGCTTTCTGCAACTTTAAAGTAAGTCTTAAAATCAGCTAGTGTGATTCCTCTAACTTTATTGTTTTTCAAAATTGTTTTGGTGATTCTAGTTTGGTTTCCTTTCTGTATAAATTTTAGTATCAGGTTGTCTAAATCTACAGAAAAATACCAATTTTTAAAATTAAAATTGCATGAAATTTGTATATTAGTTTGGGAAAAATTGAGATCTTTACTATGTTGAATCTTCTAATTCAACAACATGGGATGTGTCTCTACTTATTTAGGTCTCATTTGGTTTCTTTTATGAGTGTTCTATAGTTTTCAGAATACAGAGATGGAATATGTTTTGTTAAATGGATACCTAACTATTTCATTTTGGGGAGAGCTATTGTAAATGGCACTGGCTTTTAATCTGGGTTTCCAGATTAAATACTTAAATACTTGTTCATCACAAGTATTTACAATTATTTTTGTGTACTGACTTTGTATCCTGTGTTCCTGTTAAGCTCACTCATTAATTTGTATTGATATGTGTGAATTCTTTGGGATTCTCTATGATGTCAATTATGTCCTCTGCAAATAGAAATAGTCTTATTTCTTCCATTCCAATCCACATGCTTTTTATTTATTTTTCTTGCTTTATTGCACTGGCTAGAATTCCAACACTTGGTTTATTACTCTGCTGTCACCATCTTCAAATTCTTAGCTTTTAAAAAAATTTTTTTAATGTTTATTCATTTTTGAGACAGAGAAAGACAGACAGAGCATGGATGGGAGGAGGGGGGTAAGAGAGAGGGAGACAGGATCTGAAGCAGGCTCTAGGCTCTGAGCTATTAGCACAAATAGCACTGTGAGATCACTACCTGAGCTGAAGTTGGACACTTAACCAGCTGAGCCACCCAGGTGCCTCACTTCAAATTCTTAGCTTTTGAATCAGGTATAACACATTTTTTCATTGTGCACTGTGTTTTGCTAATTATGCAGCCAGTACTGATAAAACATTTCTCTGAGTGGACTATAAATCCACATTTCAAGCTTGATACTCATTGGCAAGTAATAGAACAAAATGCCTGTGGAGCATAATACCCTACTTTCAGGGAAGAGTGAAGCTAATTGAGATGATACAGTGGGATGGGGAGAAGCAGGTGGAGCAAGGGTTTTATATTAATTATCAATGTAAATGCTATGCTACAGATTATACTGTACTTAGAGATTTGACCAGTATATGAATATTACAAATGAAAATGTATTTTTCATATATGAGTATTAATTTTCAAAGAAGTATGGCTAACATATCTTATATTATTCTAAGTGCAATTCTCAGAAATGCCAAGGTAAAAACTATAATAAAACTAATACGAGATTATCTTCTCTCCAGATTAAAAGTTATAGCTCCTTAATACTTTATTGCCTCCTTATGCCTAATTAGACTAACAAAGAAGAAAGAAGCTAACTAGAGAAATACATTTGTGATTTGAATTCAGTGAATAAACACCTCAAACTTCTCTTTTAAGGACACGTTATAGAACACTAGATATTTCTTAATTTATGAAAATCCAAATTTAAAATATCAAACATTTTTAGCCAGCTGACTCATTAAAAAACATTACAGATGTTTTTCACTTGAGATAGTTAATATTCTAGTTTTATATTTAAAGTCTACAATTTTTCTTGGATATTTTTTATTATGTACATATTACAAACATACCTACTCCTTGACACTGGCTAAAGCCTAAGATACGTTTTGATGCTGTAAATGGTACCAGTTTCTATTTGGGAGTAGTGGTACAGGGTGGGATTTGGTAGCAGAGAGGAAAGATTAGCTTTAGTTATTATGTCTCTTTCAACTATGTGAGAAGGTATAATCCAGTTTCTACACTTAAGAAAGGGGGAAATTCCAGTGGACTCTTCAATATTCACAGGAAACTACAGAATTTATAAACAGATATCCATCTCTTTTCAAAATAAAAATATACTCCCAGTGGGATCCTAGGAACACAGAGAAATTCTATTATTCTTATGAATCAATTGGGATAAAACAGAAGAAAGAAAGTATCTGGGGGGAGCCCATCGCCCCCTCTTTTTCATCTTGGAAAATTTGAAACTTGAAAGGCAAAGGTAATAAATACCAGGTGATTTCCCTTCCTTTCAAATGTTCACAAATTCGAAGTTCCACTTTGTGAATTTTTGAGTGGTATACTTAAAACAATCTCATTTAGACCCAGTATATTCCTCTGTTAGCTGAAGACCACAATGAAATCAGAATACTACTGCTAGCTAAGAGAACTCTGTAGACCATCTTCAGATACCCTGTTTCCTGGAACTCTGCGTGCGTGTGTGTGTGTGTGTGTGTGTGTGTGTGTGTGTGTGAGAGAGAGAGAGAGAGAGAGAGAGAGAAAATACAGAAGCAAGAGAGTAAGTGAGAACCAGTTATCTCTAAACACCCTGGTAAAACAATCCAAGATTACAACAGCTAAATTCAGTGTTGGTTTTTTTTCCCCCAAACTGAAGGCAATGGACTGAAAACTCCCAGTTAAACCCTAAAGATTTTTTTCATGCAATCACGATTTCCCCATTTTTTGGAAGGAGAGGGAATAAGATATCTAAGGAGAAGATTTTATAGAGTTGACCTTGGTTCTAAACATGTGATATTCAGTGATAGAAAAATCTATTGATTGCTTAACTGTTCTTGTTACTCACCTGGATAAAACCCAAATAAATTCACAGCCACTGTGCTGAAGAGGCCATATGGCTTGTAATTAGACTCCTGCTCTCAGCCAAGATATTGAGACATTTATTACATTTGCTCTATAACATTCATCACACTTTGTTGCTCAGGTAAAGGGCATCAAGGAAGAGATTAAATTCACCTTCTCTCTTTTCACCAACCCCCACTCAATCTCCCTCCTACCTTCTTCCCCCCAACCAAAAGGGACCCATTCTAAAACTAATTCATAGGAAAAAAAAATTCTTGCAACTAACTAATCCAAAGTCCTTTACTTCTTCTTTATATAAATACACCAAGTAAGCATCATCAAGGTTCCAGGCCAGGGGACCAGGACAAGTGAGTCAGCTCAGAATGCTGACCCAAAAGAAACTCAAAGTGGATCCAAAGTTTCTTCAATTTTTGGCTGCCAAGGTTCAGTGAACAAACAAACAGTGTAAAAACCTGTTTACTAGACAGGTTTATTAAGATAGTTTTCCCACAGCAAACATTTATTGAGCACTTAATATTTGTTAGACACTGTGGTAGGAGCTAGAAAAAGAAAATACATGGACTGGGCTATCTTGGATTTTACAATTTAGCAGAGGAGTGGGAGACAAATTGAAATAATGACACAAAAGAGCTAGCTAATTTACAAGTATAAGCACACCAAAGAAGAGGCACAGGGGCTGTGATAATAAACACTAGGAGGCCTGACTTGTGAGACAATGTAACAAGGAACAGAAACAAGAGCATAAATGGGAACCAGTTATCCCTGGCAAACCAAACCAAAGGATGCAGGTAAAGCTAGCTTCCCTGAGGAAGTGACATTTAAAGCTGAAGACATAAAGAAGGAGAAGTTGAGGTGTAGATTATGAGGATGGATAACCCTAGAAGGGATGAATCTTGATACCAACAAAGCGTTTGGCACAGTATCTCCCTACACCCCGTAGATAAGATGGCAAATAATGTTCTCCATGCCAGACACAGCAGTTAAAATCATATTGGGCTGTTCTACTGAACAGTTTTATCAAGGAATTGAGTAAAACAGTAGTTGTACAGAGATCACAGTTGCAAATAACCCCAAAATGGGAGTTGTTCAGATAAGGGCTCATCCCATCAAAGTATGATAGAGAGAAAGCAGCTAGAATCTTAGACATTTTGCTAGAGAAGAGCAAGAGCCGTAAAATTTAACTAGATAAAGGGGGAAAGGAGTTAAGAGAAACCCAGGAGGTTCTGAGGAGGAAAGGACAAAAAGTAGAGGAGAGGTGGAATTTTATTCAGCCATAAAAAGAATGAAATACTGACACGTGCTACAATGTAGATGAACCTGTAAACATTATGCTAAGTGGAAGAAACCAGACACCAAAGGACAAATATTGCATGATACATTTATATTAAATAACCAGAACAGACAAGTCCATTGAGGCAGAAAACTGATGGTTGTCAGGGCCTGGGGAAGGGAGAAACAGGGAGCAACTGCCTAATAGGTACTGGGTTTCCTTTGGGGGAAATGTCTTATAACTAGATAGAAGTGGTGAATTATACTAAATTGTTTGCTTTTTTTTTTTTTTAACCTTTATTTATTTTTGAGACAGAGAGAGACAGAGCATGAATGGGGGAGGGTCAGAGAGAGGGAGATACAGAATCTGAAACAGGCTCCAGGCTCCGAGCTGTCAGCACAGAGCCCGACGTGGGGCTCAAACTCACGGACCGCGAGATCATGACCTGAGCCGAAGTCGGATGCTTAACCGACTGAGCCACCCAGGCGCCCCTAAATTGTTTGCTTTAAAATGACTAATTTTATGTGAATCTTACCTCAATTAAACAAATACTCAGGGGTGCCTGGGTGGTTCAGTCGGTTAAGCGTCTGACTCTTGGTTTCAGCTCAGGTCATGTTCTCATGATTCATGAGTTCAAGTCCTGTATCAGGCTCTCTGCTAATAGTATGGAGCCTGCCTGGGATTCTCGCTTTCTCCCTCCTTCTCTCTCAAAAATAAATAAACTTAAAAAAAAACAAACAAACATAGAGGAGAAGGGTAGAACAAAATTTGATTAGAGAAAGAAATTAAATACCCTTCCTACAGAGAAGGAGAAGGTTCTTTGTTCTCTGCAAATTCACCCATGGCAGGGAGTGGAAGATGCCACAGGCCTAACCAACTCACAAAGTAAGGGAAAATGAGAAAGTGGATTATTAGCCTTTTATGCCAACTACTTTGAGAGCAGATACTATTATGGCTACAACCAAGGGCTTTGGAGTCAGACAATTCCATTTCAAGCCCTAAATATAGGTTATTGGTTGAGGTGTTGGGGGTAATTCACTTAATTCCTTAATCTGTTATTGTTTTTATTAAATACTAAATACATACAAATATTATGACCTGACTTTATACCTTTTATAAAAAGAATATGCCACTACCTTTTCAGTTCCTATTGACTTTTCCCTCTGCTATCTTAAATCCTTTGTAATCATTTTTTTCCTTCAGTTTTATTGAGATATTTGATGTACAGCATTGTTTAAAGTATACAATGACCTGACTTATACATATATTTATGAAATGATTACCACAATATGTTTAGATAACATCCATCATCTCATTTGGATACAAAAAGAAAAAAGAAAAAAAGGTTTTCCCTGTGATGAGAGCTTTTATGATTTACTCTCTTGGCAACCTTCAAATATACCATATAGCAGTGTTAACTACAGTCATCATGTTGTATATCACATCCCCAGAAATTATTCATCTTATAACTACAAGTTTGTACCTTTTAACTACCCTCACCTCTGGTAACCACAAATCCAATCTCCAATAAATTTTATAATCTACATATAAGTGCAATTATACAGTATTTGTCTTTATCGGACTTACTTCACTTAGTTTAAAGTACTCACATTCTATCTATGTTGTTACAAATGGCAGAATTTCTTTCTTTTTATGGCAGAATAATATTCTATCACACACACACTTTTTCTTTATCCATTCAAACATCGATGGACACTTAGGTTGTCTCCATCCATGTCCTGGCTATTATAATGTAATAATTTCCTTAATATTCTTTTTAGCATTACAAATAAAGAAATTTGCATTCCTAATCCATATATTGCTTGCTTTTGCATATTTCTGAACTTTAAGTGAATGGGCTTATATTCAACAATTATCCTCCAACTTGCTTTTTTTTTTCAAAACTCAACACCCTATTTCTTTTTCTTTTTAAAATTTTTTTAATGTTTATTTCTGAGACAGAGACAGAGCATGAGTGGGGGAGAGGCAGAGAGAGAGGGAGACACAGAATCAGAAGCAGGCTCCAGGCTCTGGGCTGTCAGCACAGAGTCCAACGCGGGGCTCGAACTCACAAACCATGAGATCATGACCTGAGCTGAAGTCGATTGCTCAACCAACTGAGCCACCCAGGCGCCCCTCAACATACTATTTCTAAGATCCATTCACATTATGACTGCCTTTCATTCATTTTCACTGTTGTATAGTATTCTTCTGTGAGAACATCCCATAAATTTATTTACCCATTCTACTGCTAACAGATATTTGGGTAGTTTCCACTTTTTTGTCCATTAAAAACAATGCTTCTATGAATGTTCTTATACATATCTTCTGGTGCATAAGTGCTAACAGCAAATACCTTAGTCAAAGTGTTTGTACGTCTATACTTTATTACATAATGCCACATTGTTCTGCAAAACTATTGCACTAATTTCCATTACTACTAAAAGTTAATGAGAGTTCCTATTGCTCCACATCCTTGTCAACACTTGATATCACCAGACTAATTGTGTGCCAATCTGGTGGGTGGGAAATGGTATGCCATTGTGGTTCTAATTTTTATCTCTTTTCTTATGTTGTTAATTTGAGTTTTTCCTTCTATGAAATGCCTATTCAAATCTTCTGCAGGTTTTCATTATATCATGTACTTTTTTCTAACTGATATTTTTATATTTGGGTATTAACTCATCATGTTTGTTTAAAATGTATTCTCTGTTTATGTCTTGGTGTTTTTTCACTCTATGGTATCTTTTGATACACCAAGACAATGTAATAAAATGTCAATTGTTGTCTTTATCTTTGGTGATTTTTGTATTTTAAGAAATCTTTCCTATCCCAAGGATATAAAGGGGTTCTTCTATGTGGTCCTTTCAAAGTTTATAGTTTTGCTCTTCACATTTACATGTTTAATCATCTGGACTGATTTTTATATGTCATATGATGTATGGTTCCAGTTTCAAGTTTTACATATAGAAAAAAATTGTCAGAGCACAGTGATTTCTAGTCTTGGTTTCAGAATACACTAAGTTTCAATAGATATATGGAGGACTTTCTGGTCTTTCTATTCTGGTTCACTGCTCATTTTGTCTATCTGTATGCAACACCAGGCCCATTTATAAAATTCCTGGTACTGTTTAGGCAAGTCTTCCCACTCTGTTTTTCAGGGAAGTCTTATGTATCCTTGGCCTTTTGCTTTTCCATATAAATTTTAGAATCAGCTTTGTCAAGTTTTTTTTTTTTTTTTTAACTTTTTAAATTTATTTTTGAGATAGGGAGAGACAGAGCATGAACGGGGGAGGGTCAGAGAGAGAGGGAGACACAGAATCCGAAACAGGCTCCAGGCTCTGAGCAGTCAGCACAGAGCCCGACGCGGGGCTCGAACTCCCGGACCGCAAGATCATGACCTGAGCCGAAGTCGGACGCTTAACCGACTGAGCCACCCAGGCGCCCCAGCTTTGTCAAGTTTTTAAACAAAAGATATTTAAATAAAACCTTTGAAATCTTGTTTAGAATTGCAGTGACTCTGTAGATCAGTTACATACTATTGACATTTTAAAAAATGTGTCTTCTAACATGTGACATGTATATCCCTTCTTTACTGGCTTTTGCTAAGGATATCTTATGTATTTTGGGCTACATTTATTCCTGAATACTTTATCCATTTTTATATAGTTACAAATAAATAACATTAATTTTCTACATTGTTTTGGTATACAGAAATGTGCTTTTTTTAAACATTGATTTTGAATTAAAGAAACTAGCTAAGCTCTCTATTTCCAATTATTTATCTGTAAATTCTTCAGAGTTTCTACATAATTGCTTGTATCATGTGTGAACAGTGATAGTTTTGATTCTTCTTTCCCATCTCTTATATTTTTTTTCTCTATCTTGCCATTCTGTTTTTGCTGAGACTACTGGTAAAATGTTGAAGAGAAGATGCTTTCAAGATTGCATCTTAACTATGAGGCTTGCTGTAGGTTTTGTCTCTGTTCCTTTTTGTTAGAACTTTGTCACGAGTGTGAAAGTTTATCAAATATTTTTTTCTTCATCAGTTGAGATGATCATGATTTTTCTCCCTTAATCTGTTAATGTGAAGAACTATATGTTATTTTTCCAATGTTAAAACAATCTTGCATTCTTGAGATAAACCCAATGCAGTCATGATGAATTAACTATTTTTTGATAAAATGGGTTTGCTAATGTTTTGTTTTAGATGTTTGTATCTATATTAATGAGTGAAGTTGGTCTATAATTTTCCTTTGTCAAAATTTCCTTATAGGGTTCTATATCAAGATTATGCCTCATGAAATAAATTAGAAATGATTCCTTCTTTTTGAACTTTTCTTAAAGAGTTTGTGTATTATTACATTTATTTCTTTCTACAGGATTTTGTAGGACTTTCTGGGCTAATGTGTGATTGTACAAATTATAAGTTACTGATTCAATGTATTTAATGTCTATAGGCCATCTAGATTTTCTTTGTTAAAAAAATAGTTCTTCAAAATTTCTTCTTATTACCTTTCATGTATTTGCATTACTGTCCCATTTTTCACTCCTTATATTGGTTATTTCCATTTTTTTTAGCCATTCTACCAGATATTTGAAAATTTAATTGGTCTTCTCAAATAACTTTTGGTTTTGATCCTCTTGTATATCTGCTTCTATTTAATTTCTATTCTTTATTATTTCTCTTAATTTATTGTTAGTTTTCTAACTTCTTAAATTTTATACTTCTTTTCATCCTTTCTTCTTTTGTGATATTAAGCATTAAAGGCTATAAATTTTCCTATAAGTAACACTTTAGTGTCACACACACACATTCTTATATTGTCTTATAATCAGAGTTCTAAATATTTTCTCATTTCCATTATAATTTTTTCTTTGATCTCTAAGTTAGGCCTAAGTTTTAATTTGTAGACCTGTGGGTTTTTTCAGGTTTTTTATTATTGTTTGCATCTATAACTTAACTGCACTGTGATCAGAAATTATGGAGAGCATGATACAATAGTTCAAAATGTCTTCAGGCTTGGTCTGTATCCTAGAACTTAATTTTTACAAATGTCCCACATTGCTTCAAAACAATACATTCTGCATTTGTTAGGTTCACCATTCCATATATGACTGTTAAATAAGCCCAACTTATTGTATGTACTAGTTTGCTAGGGCTGCTGTTAACAAAGAACCACAGACAGGGTGGCTTGACAACAGAAATTTATTCTCTCACAAGTACGGAGGTTAGAAGTAAAAGATTAAGGTGTCATTAAGATTGACTCCCTCTGAGGCCTCTCTTCTTGGCAGGTAAATGGCCATTTTCACCTTATGTCTTCACATGGTCTTCCCTCTGTGTATCTGTATCCTAATAACCTCTTCTTATAATGACACCAGTTATACCGAATGAATGCCCACCCTGAAGATCTCATTTTAATTTAATTACCTCTTTAAGAACCCTCTCTCCAAATTTGATTCATATTTGAGGTACTGGGGGTTAGAACTTTAACATATGAGCTGGGGCAGGGGGAGGAGGTATGTGTGACACAGTTTAGTCCACAACATTGTACTTTTCAAATTCTTTATATCTTTAAAGATTTGTTTCACCAGTCAGTTACTGGAGGAAGCATTCAAATCTTCCACTATGATGATGGATTTCTCTATTTTTCTATAAAGTCTATCAGTTTTGCTTCATATATTTTGAGGCTATTTTATTAGTGTATATACGTTTAGAATTTTTAGAGTTATTTGGTGAATTGAATATTATATTATTATGTAGTTACTCTTTAGCTCTATCAATGCTTTTTGTCTGTTAAAGTTATCTTAGCTTTCTCTTATTTATTTATTTATGTATTTACTTACCTACTTACTTATTTAGAGTGTGCGCCTGAGCCAGGGAGGGGCAGAGGGAGAGAGAGAATCTCAAACAGGTTCCATGCCCAGCTCAGAGCCCAATTCAGGGCTCCATCTCATGACTGTGAGATCATGGCCTGAGCCAAAATCAAGAGTCAGGCACTTAACCAGCTGAGTCATTCAGTAGCCCACATCAGCTTTCTTTTTATTAGTGTTTGTGTGGTAAGATGTTTACATCTTTTCACTATCAACTTTTTTGTCTTTATGTCCTTTGATGTGTGTTTTATAAACGTAGTGGGGGGGGAGGGATTTATTCAGTTTGAGAAAGTTTTTCTTTTAAATAAAGTATTAAGTCCATTTGTATTTATTATAATTAACTATATATTTCAATTATTTCCTACTAGCACAGGAAGTATATATACTTCCTTTTTGTGTATAGCACAGTTTTTAAGAGAGTAGACTCTAAGAAATACTGCCTACGTTTGATTACCAGCTCTATTACTTACTACCTGAGTAACTTGGGCTACTTACTTATAATTAGTTATATTTAATTATCACTTTAAATTGACTTTTTTTTCTGTTTCTCTTTTCTTTTTTCTTTCTTTTGTAATGATAGATTTTTTTTTCATATTTCATTTCTTTTCCTCCTCCAGTTGGGAAATTATATTCTTTGCTCTGTTCTTTAAGGGTTATTCTAAACATTTATCAGGCATACTTAAGTTATCAAAGTTTAAAGTTAATTCTTATCTTTACCCCTCCTGAACAATACAAGACCTCTGTAATACCTTAATTCTGATCACTCCCTTTCTGATTTATACGCCATTGCTGTATTCTAGTTTGATCTTAATTTAAGCCTCATAAATTATTATAAATTATAAATCATAGTCAATAATCATTTAGTTTTATTCACATATCTACCATTTTCTTTACTAATCATCATTCCTTTTTACAGCACAAATTTTCCATCTAGTAACACTTTCTTTGTGCCTGAATCACATCTTTTAAATTGAGTCTGTTGGTAGCACAATTTCCATTTTTATTGTCTGAAAATGCCTTTATATTATGGTTTTTAAAAAAATAACAATAGGGGCGCCCGGGTGGCGCAGTTGGTTAAGCGTCCGACTTCAGCCAGGTCACGATCTCGCGGTCCGTGAGTTCGAGCCCCGCGTCAGGCTCTGGGCTGATGGCTCGGAGCCTGTTTCCGATTCTGTGTCTCCCTCTCTCTCTGCCCCTCCCCCGTTCATGCTCTGTCTCTCTCTGTCCCAAAAATAAATTAAAAACGTTGAAAAAAAAAAATTAAAAAGGTAACAATAGCACAGTTTGTAAACAAATTTAGGTTGATAGATACTTCTTTTAACATATTAAAAGTATAATTCCATAGTTTTCTGGCCTACACATTTGCTATTCAGAGATAAGACTGCTGTTGAAACCACTGGTTTTCTTTAATGTCACTAAGATGTCTTAGATATAACTTTATCTTTAATTTATCCTGGCTTGTTCTTGAATCTGGGGATTGGTGTCTTTCTAGAGAATTCTTAGCCATTAAATCTTCAAAATATTGTCTCTAATTTTTTTTTGAAAGTCTTATCAGATATGTTAGATTTTATCACTCTATTCCTCATGTCTTTTAACCTCTTTCATATTTTATTTCTTTGTTTCTCTATTACATTCTGGTTAACCTCCTCAGATCTGTCTTCCACTTCATTAATTCTCTCTTTAGCTATAAACCCACTCATCAGGTTTTTAAATTTCAGATGTTTTAATCTCAACTTCTTTTTTAATAGTTTCAAAATCTACTTGGTCACTTAAAAACCCCTTGCAACTCTTTTTTATTCTATGTCTTAAAAGTGCAGGACTTGAAGTCTTTGTGGGTCTGATTTGGCCTATTGTTTCTACTAGCTCTCACTCAGTGTGCATTGTTTCTGTGTGTAATCTTTCACTCCCTCCTTCTCAATCTTTCCATCTCTCTCTCTCTCTCTCTCTCTCTCTCTCTCTCTCTCTCTCTGTTTTTACTATGAGTTACGTTTCTTGCAATTTTTTAGTTATTTTTTTGAGGGTCTTTCTCTATTTCTCTATATCTCCCCGATCTCTCTATTCATTTTTACCTTGAGTTCATGTATTTAAGCAATATTTTAATGAATCTTTGAGACCTGTGTTGAAGGTGGAGCCATTCTCTTCTGCTAGGTGCTTGGGAGCACATCTTATACTGGACCATTTTAAACTAAATTATCAGCTTGAGGTTTCCTGGAACACATAGATATTTAAATTTGGTCTGCCAATATGTATGCTCATTGGCTTGCCATTAAGTATTTGTAGGGGAGCTCTTTCCTCTTTCACCTGAGCACCAAAATGCAAGCCTAACAAATTTCCTTATAGATTTAGGGGTATGGTGACTTAGAGTGTGATAACCATTTTGGGTACAGCATTATGTGGGAAGCTTTCTATTAGACTTTCATCTAAGCAAGCTCCAAGTTCTGACCTCTCTCCCAACCAGGACCATATATGTAATTGTGCACTGAACAGCTTTAGGGGGCATTTTGCATACAGATATACACTAGAGTCTATATGACATATGTGGTAGACCTGTCCTCATCCCCACAAGATGGCTCAAGTTCACCAGGTTCAGCAATTGCTTCAAGTTGAAAGCTGGGTTCAGTGCTTTTGTTTTATAATTCTATAACTGACAGAACTTAAATGAAGAGTAAAGATAGTGTCTCCTCCCTTTTGAAGTCCTTTAAAGGGTAGGCATCCTCAATATCTTATGAACTGAATTGGTTTGCCAATCATCATTTCAACAAAAATATCTACCACTTGCCCCATTAAAGGAAATGTAACATAATAAGAGGATGTTTATTGCTTTGCTTTGTTTATTTTTAGATGTGGACTTTCCAGTTGTTCTCCAGCCTACAAATGCAAATGAGAAAACACAGCTAATCAGAGAAGAACCTCGAAGTTATTGCACAGACTCTTAATATTGAGACCACTGAGGGTCCACAATACCTCTTCTTGGTTCAACCATGTCTCCAGGTGGTCATGGGAGGGCAGGGTAGGGGGCATGAAATGCTGTGAACTTTTCCACATTTGTATTTTATTTTTTAGGTTAGGGAAAGATGATTGCTACATAATTTTCTCAGTAAGCAGTCTCACTCTTTGAGTAGAATTCCTAATGAAACACATTCCATTTTGATGAATAAAAGCCTGAAGAGTTATTTTATGCTCCTTGCATGAGGTAAGACAGTAGTACTGGACAGGCTTCATGAGCCTGCCCTTTATGTGACCCAGACCTAATTCCTTACTGTAGTATTCCAAACAGAAGCCACTTTTCATCTATTTAACTGAATTGCAATATTCCTATCTGCCACAAATATCATCAGCAAAACATATATGAGAATTTAAGAGGAATCTTGTGTATGTGTGGAGAATTTTCCCTGTCAATATTCAATATGGCTAGAAAAATATGTCAAGAGGCAGGAAGAAATTATTAGGTAAAAAAGACAAATCACTTAATTTTGAACTATATCTTTGAAAGATTAAAAACTGTCATTTACTAGAAATTGTTGAGTAAAACCAAGAAGAAAGGTTTTGTGTGTACTTTTAGATTGGCACAAAAACAAAAACAAAATATCAACCTGGTTACGTTTATGGTTTTTCTGGATCCAGAAAAATTCCCAAACCAGCCCTAAAAATGTGTTGACCATTTTTTTAATTAAAAATAATTTTTCTACAACTGACCTAAATTAGACAAAGTGAGGAAAAGAAACATATAGGGTAAAAGGTAGAATTCTGAATTCTACAGCCTAACTTTAGACTTAAAGGCATATCATTTACCCCTTTTTGGGTGGGATTAATTACACTGATCAGAAAGTGCTCAGCTCTGTGCATGTTGAACAATTAAGCTCAAAGGTCATGTCTGCATTTACTGTTTGATCTTTATATTCATTATGTGATCAAAACCATGTGCTAAAACCATGTTCTAAAATAGTACAGAAAGTGTTTGTTTTTTCTTGGTTCTTTATATAATATTGCAGCTTTCAAGATCTTATTATGTTTTTATATAATACTGCATGAAATGCCATTTTCTTTTTCTGTTTCTTATTCTCCCCTACCACCAAATTACAGTCAAATGAGCCTAAATATACATTGTAAGTGAAAATTGGTATTATAACTCTGACAGTTATGAAGTCATTAAAACTCTACTTTAACTCTTGAGTTACTGGATTTTTTTTTAATTGACATAATCAAGTAGGAAAAGCCCTGGTTTGAAAGTTAGGAAAGCTGGTTCTAATCTAAACTCTCACTACCTAGCCCTGTGACCAAGTGAGATGAGAATATGGCTAATTGCTCTGTGTCTCCATTTTCTTATCTGCTCTGACCACCTTCCAAGTTACTGTGAGACCAGATGAAATAGCTGAGGTGAAAGAACTTTACAGAATCAAGTATTTGGCAAATATGAGGTGGTTTTATGTGAATTTGTATGTTTGTATAATGTGACTTCTTGCATAGATAAACTCTTACCCAACAAAACCCAGGAAGATACCCAGTACTAATGGCTCTAGTGATCAGCAAGTAGTTGGAACTCTGTATTCAACAAACAAGTGTTATTTTCCATTTGATGGGAACCTAAGATAAATAGCCCTGTCTGTGGATAATTTCAGCTACTACATTTCCTTCCTGAAGTCTTTTAAAGCAAAAGGTCAGGACTATTTTTGAAGAGCAACTGTAAATCACAAAGTTCCTTTCTTTCTCTCCCAGACCTCATTTTTCTTTCTCACATGGAATGTTTTACTTCTACTCACAGCTTATCCAGAGAGCTGGTACAAGAGTAGAAAGATGAGAACAGGACATGAATCAGAATCAGAATCAGATGGTCGGATTAAATTCATGAAGGGGTTCTTGTTAATGTTCCCCACAAAGGGCTAATTACCGGTTACAATGATGAATGTGTATGAATGAGGAAATAAATCTACAGAATGTCCATTGGCTACACAGAAACAAGGATCAACTCTTCATTTGAGGAGAGGCTATTTAGGCATCTTGTAGAGATCAACAGAAGCTGCATCCAGAGTCACCTGCAGGTCTTCTAAATTCATAAGCATCTTAGCAGAGAAGCACCAAGAGGAAACATGCTCACTGTGATCTTCATAAAGGGTCAAATGAACCAGCACTTCAGTGGCTTAACACCTAGTCCTGGGCTTCAGGTTACCAGAGTAGGTGATTTCATATAAGGTTTCAAAGTCCATCTATTTATTTTTTCCTCTTTTACATAAGAACATAATAAAATACATATATGCATTTTTGTTTACCAAAATACACATATTTTAATTCTTTGAGAATAAATGACATTCTATTTCTACATTTTAAATGGTATGTATGCTAAGACACATCTGATGTGGCCTAAAATACACCCACCTGTAATGCACTGCCTGATCTTCTCATCTACAGAGAGGTTTCCACTTAGGGCTACATAATCTCTGTGGTTGGCACAATGATGACTCCTCCAAGATGTACTATCCTAATTCCCAGAACCAGTGAATATATTACCTTTTACAGTAAGAGGGACTTTGTAGATGTCATTGCCAATGATTCTGAGATAGGGAGATTATCCTGGATTATCCAAGTGGGCACAATCTAATTACATGGCTCCTTAAAAATGGAGAATTTTTCCTGGCTATGAGAGAGATGTGATGATTGAAGAATGGTCAGAGATATGCTCTGAAGTTAGAGGAAGAAAAGGGCCATAAACCAAGGTATGCAGGCAACCTCTAAAAGTTGGAAATTTTAAGGAAATGGATTCTTCTCTAGAGCCTCCAAAAAAGAAATGCAGCTCTGCCACCACCTTGATTTTTGTCCCATGACACACGTCAAACTTCTGACCTTCTGACTGTATGAGTTTAACACTGAATCAGTGCTCCTCACTTGTTTCTTTATTGTCCTTACTCCTTATTCTAGATTTCTTTTTCTTTTTCTTTTTTTTTTTTTTATTCCTTCATCCTGAGTATCTAACTTCATTTTCTCCTCGGTCTCTTCTCTTCCCTGGTTCTCAATAGTCCATCTCCTTCCCTGTTCTCCTCCCTTCTCCCACTCCCACCTTTCTTCCATTTGACATTTATTCCTTTGTTTTAGTCTCCTAATCTCTCTGCTGGCCACTACCAATGCCATGTCCATGTTTACTGGTCTTTTACATAAACTGTTATAAATCTACCCCCAACCAGCGCAGGAGGGAGAGATAGCAAATAGTCTGGGTAACAATATGCAGAAAGGTGAATATTTTCAAATTCAAGCACAGATACTCATAATGCTGATAGGTCAGGGAGGAACAGAAGTATTTTTCCAACAATTCTCTGAGTGTATTGACAGAAAAATAATTCATAGTGACCACATTCATTATTTGAATGTATGGCAAGGTAATTTATTGAGACATTAATTGTGTTTTGTCCTTAGTGAGACTCAAAGGAATGAGGGCTGTCCTTCTGAGATTCATCTTATAAAGGTCACTCCCTTGCTATTGTGACCTTGGAGGTTAAATATAATGGTAGAGAGACACCTAGAAAACTACCACCCAGGCTTTTGTTTGGGTGCTTGGGCTATTATAAGGGCTGTTAGAAAGAGATTTGAGGGAGAGAAGTAGCCCTGTTATGAGGGCCTTTGGACTAAAGATGGGTTTGGAAGTTTGGAGGGGAGCTCCCAGAGTAGCCGAGACTTGTGCCTCTGTTAGAGTAAGCAGTTAGTTAGATTCTAGCAGGATACCCAGAAGCCAGCAAAGAGGAAGTCATGGCCACCTATCAGGGAAGCCAGAGGTCTGTCCTGGCAGCACTCTACAAGAAGCCAGATCAAACCAGACAGGCCCAAGAAGGTGGGTGTCATGACAGGAAAACCCTGGCCAAAAAAGGAAGAAAAGGCCAAAACCCAGCTTCCAAGAAATCCCTGCCCCTAGTAATGAATATTCCACCCCTAGTTTGTAACTGTCAATAAAAGATAGAAACCCAAACCCCAGTGCGCACAGCTCTCTTCTTCTCTTTCTCTAAGTCACCTGCTGTCACATCTGAAGAGTATACTCTAGCTTTAATAAACTTTCCCACTTGTGTCATTCATCCCTGTGTTGTGTCTGTCCTTGAATTCTTTCTCGTGAGGAGACCAAGAAGCTTCGGCGACACCTTTGGGACAGGCTGGGTCAAGGCTCCAGGGCCCAGGGTCACCCCAGTTTACTGGCAATATCTCCACAGGGGAGAGCCCCTCTGATGAGATAGCACTTGGATGCCTGGGTGACAGACAAATTTAAGTCATGGCTTCTTAGCCGTAACAAAAGATTCCTTTACCCACACCTGGCCCCTCAAAGGAATCCTACAGGGTTGGACACAGAGACCCCAGGAGCAATGAGGCTGGAGCAAGATGAAGGGCTAGAAACTCACTTGGAGGAGGAAGACAGAAAACCTGAGGACCCCATACATCCCTAGGAAGTGGGGAAGACTCTTAAAACCTGGCTGAGGTGAAATTTCTTGCTACCTTGTTAAACTGCAGCTCTGAGTCAGAATTAAATTTAGAACATATAATGTATTTAGATGATGAAGAAACTTACCTAAGATCTTTTCTCAAATGTCACTTCTTCAAAGGCTTTCCCAGACTACCCTGCCTAGAACTATAACCCACCTCATGCTTCCTATTCCCTACTTTTTTCCTTCATACCTTTCACTAACATACTTTTTAGTCTTGATTTATTGTCTGTCTCCCACACTGTGAAGGCAAAGATTTTGGGCTATTTTTGTGTTCTGCTGTATCCCCAGTGCTTAAAATAATGCCTGACACATGGTAGACAGCAAGGAAATATTTGTTAAATGAATAAATGTTTAACCTGTATCACAGAACAGAGAAATTCCTACCTGCTAGAAATGCAAAAGCTGCTAGAATCTTTAGCCTTTAGGAAGGCTTAGTATATTAATTTTTTTGCATATTAATATGAACAATTTGATTAATATAAAAATTAATGGTAGCTTGGCACCCAAAAAGGCCTCTGACTCAATTACAGAGCTATCTTAAAAAATTTTAGCAGCTTGCCCTCCCTTACTCCTCACTGATGTGAAGGCAAATCCATCCCCAGAGCACCAGTCCTTCCCCAACAAAGAAAAACCTTTATCCGAGAAACACAAGTCCACTTCTCCAAACCCCTCTTTTTCCAGCCTGCACCCCTCCTAAGCACCTAAGTAACATTTATCTGTATATTATTCTTGAGCTGTTCTAGAGTACAAAGTATAAACTTAGATTAAGTTATGTATAACCAGTTTCTGTAAAACAAAGCCATTTCCAAATTGCAGATGGCTCAAATTAGCAGTGATTTCCAGAATGACATCTTAGAGTCAGAGTCTACATTTGTATTTTTCCCAGTGCTAAAAATGAAGTAGGAACTAACAAATATCTTTTGATTAACTGACTAATTCTTACAACACATGTCATTTCTGAGAAAAGCCTTTCTCCAAAAAGAGGCCTAAACATGCTCAGTATTAAATGGGTGGGATACAGCTTTCTGGAACTTTCATGCTGTTCCCGGGCTGTCCCCAAGAAGCAAAACTAAATTCCCAGAATCCAATCAGCACTAATAGGACAGCTGTTAACACTTTCTGCTCGCTACTGGGGCTGCCAACTCAGCTTTGTAATAGCAGAAAAATCCTATTACTATATCAACTTCTTCGGCTCCTGAGAGCTCCCCCACCCCAGGCAGGTCCTTGTTCCCAGGCCCAGAAAGAGGGGATCTTACCTCGTGAAGGTTTTTTCCTTCTGAGAAATCTGTCCTGGTACTCAAATATCTCTACTCCCGAAACATTGTCCAGAGTCATCTATAATGCACTTTATTTTCTGGTGAAGAATAATTGGGGAGAAAATTTTTAGTGAAAATTTTCACTTTGGGAATGAAATTCCAACATTTTCTTAAATATTTTTAGAATGATCTATTTGGGCATGTTAATTATTAAACTGACATTTTTCAGGATTATTTATTATAATTGCAGAAAGCAGTATTTTAAAGCTAACCTAGGTTTAAAAGTAACAAATGATAGCCATCAGGAACAGAAAAATATTAAGTCTACTTATTGATTAACTTATAGCATAACAGTTTTATATAAAATGCCTTCATTTCAAAAGTTGCTTCATTGTATTTAGCATGGAATTTGTTTTTTAAACAATACATAGTATACTCAGAAAATAAAATTTTAGCTACTGAAACCTGAAAGATGCAAGTTATTCTGAGTAAGAGGGTAAAAAGAATAAAAGTGATTCACTTCCCTTCTTTCTACTTTTCTTTGTTCTCTCTTAAGTCTTTTCTCAGCACATGCCATCTCTCAAACTAAAGGATTTGAAAGGAGGTGGGAAGTGATGGCTTTTAGGATCACAGGAGCATTTGTATTTTTAAAAGATGATTCATTCTTTCATGAATTAAAAATAAATCTGTCGAATGAACAATAATAACCAATAGTCATAGTGCTTACTACCTGAAGCTGCCCTAAGAGCTTCTTATTAGCTTGATATATTTTATATTTATATATTCACTTAATACACCATCTAAGGGACAAGTACTATCAGCATTATCACTCCCCCGTTTCCACACTAAGAAACTAAACCACACAAAGTTTAAATAAACTTGGCCAACATCATCCAGTTAGTAAGATGTAGAACAGGCTTGTCCTCAAATCCATGGTTTTAACAGCTGCGCTATATTGCCTCTCCATGGTGATCTTAGATTTCCAACTACATTTGTCCTTCCTGAAAACTAACCCTCTCTATGTCCTGCCCAATTCCGTCCCAGAGCTCTCATTTTCAAAAGAATATTCATTTCTGTCACTCTATTATGTATCTTTCTCTTTAACTGCCCTTTGTAGTAATCATCCTCACTTAATTCTCAGGGCCTTCTTCAAAAGCAAATCCTCAAAGACTCAAAATCCTCAAATTCTGCAAGAGCAAATTCCCAAACACTTCCTCTGTTGCTGCTTCCTCCTCCTCCTCCTGCTCCTATTCCTCCTTCCCCCGCTCCCAGCTCCCTGTAGCATTTCTTTACCTGGGAAGCCTGTGTAGCCTTGGTAGCTGTCTGCCACTTTCTCTTGTCTGACCAATGAATAACTGCAGCATTAATCAAGTGAGTGAAAAGTTGGATTTTTTTTTTTAGATTTTAAAAGTGATTCTAGAGCTGTGGATATTACTAAACAATCCTGACTAAAAATTTTGGTAAAGTTCCTGCCATAATTTTGCAGGATAATAGACAGTGCTAAGAAAACTTTTAATATATATTTAAATAGTATTCAGTACATGGTAAGTACTAAATATACATATATATATATTTAGTATATTACATATATTTAGTATATATATGTATTTATTGTGTATATATATACATACATACATATATATATATATATATATATTCAGTACTTACTATGTGCCAGACAATATTCTAAGTGTTTAATATAGATTAATTCATTTAATCCTCACAGCAAGACTCTGAAGTTGGTGCTATTATTTCTTATTTCATAGATGGGAAAACTGGAGCTGTTAATTAACCTGTGACTTTAATAACAAGAGAACCAGCATTTGGACTCAGGTAGTCTAGCTCTAGGGTCTGTCTGCCTAATTATGACACCACCATAGCACCATAAGACATTTGAATTCTGTAAAGTCAGATATAACTACTTATTTAATATCAAAACAGCATTTATACTCAGTATACTCAAATTTGTTCCTCCCCTATTAAAAGTGAATACCATAGGTCTATAAATCCAAGTTAATACATTCTATTCCATTATTCTGATTCCACAAGATTGGGATGAGAACATTTGCTATTACATATAAAAACAAGGCATTTCAATATCATTTATACAATAGGATGTATAGTTTTCCATGACTTTAATTATCTATTCATAATAAAAGAAATTATACTCAATTTCTCCATTGTACAAAATAAGGTACAATTTTTGAAGTTTCTATTAGTAAAAATATACCATTATTATGTCACATGACTAAATTAATAACACTTTATTATTTCTTCATAGGAAATACAACATGGCAAACTAATTTTTCCTAAAGGACCTGGAATTTTATCTCCCATCATTTAAAATAAACGTGTGTGCTCCACAGCAACTTATTTTGTTTCTGGTAGTCTGTGTATGTCAAATTGCCATTGTGAAAAGCACAGTACCCTCCACACTCTGGACCTACCAGTCTTTATTTTTTCCTTTGGCACTCCCCACTGTTAAGCCTACTATAGATATTATTTATTGTCAACCTGTTGTCTGTCTGTCCCTTCAAAATATATGCTCCGAGAGCAGAAATTTGTGGCTGTTTTGCTTACTGCTGCATCCTCAGCACTATAATAGTGCCTGGAACATAGTAGAGACTGAATAAATGTTTATTAAAGGAATAAATATGAATCTCTGAAGAAAATCTCCCTGCAACATCTTTTCCCAGCCCTAGTCCTCCAAATCTTACCTTTGGGAAAGACACTGTATGAACAAGATGATAGCTCTACTTTTCCTGAGTGTGAAAGACTGCAAATGAACTTGCAGTCTTATGGAGCCCTGGGAATTGGATGGGTCAGTCTTGCAATCTCCCTGTAGTGCAAATGGTTCCTTTTAACCTCCTTAAGAGAAGTAGGGGGCCAAGGGTTGGTCTCATTAAAATCTTCTGATATAGTGATTTGGCTTATAATTCAGGATTTAGCTTGGCCCAATCATCCTGATTCCATATTTGCAAATTTTCCTACTTGCTAAAATTTATTTCATGGTCATTCACAATAATATAAATTAAATAAGGTATATAAACAGTAACACACAAAACACATATAGATCACTTAAGATAATGTTGTGAACAGAGGATCACAGGAACTTAACCTTGTATTTTTCCTAAAAGCAAAGGTTCAGTATTCACTAAACCACTGTTTGTGGTGACTATATAGAACCTAACTACTGCAAATAACACAAATGAACTGTATCTCCTGGAGTTATCCGGAATGGTTCCCTTTCTAACCTTGAAAATGCTATCTCTGTGGTTTCTCATAACAAACAAATGTTCTCATTCCAATCTTTTGGAATCCTTCTTGGAAACAGTACACATTTACAGAAAGCTATGGATGAGGAATCAGTAAACCTGAGTTCAGCCCTGCTCCCCCAACCTGAAGAGTTTATCCTGAAGAAATTATTTAACATCTCTTGGCAGAGCTTCCTGCTCTGCAGAACGGTTTCAACTGAAAGGAAGAACTTGAAAGTTCTTTCATATGCATATTTCGGCAGGTTTGATTTCTTCTGAGGCCTGTCTCCTTGGTTTGCAGATGGCCACTTTCTTGCTGTGTATTCACGTGGTTGTCTCTCCAGGCATGCACATGTCTGGTGTTCTCTCTCCCTGTGTCCTAATCTCATAAGGACAGTAGTCATATTGGATGAGGGCCCACCCTAATGACCTCATTTTAATCTAATTATCTTTTTAAAGGTCCCCATCTCCAAATACAGTAACATTCTGAGGTACTGGGGGTTAGTATTAGAATTTGGAGAGGGGTAGGAGAAAATTAGTCCATAATATACACCATCAGTCTCTCAAAATTGTGCCAGATTTTGGTTTGCTTTATATTTGTACCATGAATTCTTTTTTTTTTCCCCTTCAAGCATTTTATTTTGGCAAAACTTTGCAGATCTGTAATGAATATTTTTTAATGCTGGATGCATGCTAGAAACCATGTCAAGAATATAGATATTAATAAACATAGGTACTAATTTCAAAACTAACTCATGAAATAAGGACATTAGTGCCAACTATAGATCAAACACTTAAGTGTCTGTCATTGTACTAGCTGCTATAGGATATTATTTTCATTTCCAAAAATATCTTCTTTTTTTATGAAATTTATTGTCAAATTGGTTTCCATACAACACCCAGTACTCATCCCAACAGGTGCCCTCCTCAATGCCCATCACCAACTTTCCCCTTCCTCCCACCCCCTGTCAACCCTCAGTTTATTCTCAGTTTTTAAGAGTCTCTTATGGTTTGGCTCTCTCCCTCTCTGTAACTTTTTTTCCCCCTTCCCCTCCCTCATGGTCTTCTGTTAAGTTTCTCAGGATCCACATCAGAGTGAGAACATATGGTATCTGTCTTTCTCTGTATGACTTATTTCACTTAGCATAACACTCTCCAGTTCCATCCACATTGCTACAAAAAGCCATATTTAATTCTTTCTCATTGCCATGTAGTATTCCATTGTATATATAAACCACAATTTCTTTATCCATTCATCAGTTGATGGACATTGAGGCTCTTTCCATAATTTGGCTATTGTAGAAAGTGCTGCTATAAACATTGGGGTGCAAGTGCCCCTATACATTAGCACTCCTGGATCCCTTGGGTAAATTCCTAGCAGTGCTATTGCTGGGTCATAGGGTAGATCTATTTTTAATTTTTTGAGGAAACTCCACACTGCTTTCCAGAGTGGCTGCACCAGTTTGCCTTCCCACCAACAGTGCAAGAGGGTTCCCGTTTCTCCACATGCTCGCCAGCATCTATAGTCTCCTGATTTGTTCATTTTAGCCACTCTGACTGGCGTGAGGTGGTATCTCAGTGTGGTTTTGATTTGTATTTCCCTGATGAGGAGCGACGTTGAGCATCTTTTCATGTGCCTGTTGGCCATCCGGATGTCTTCTTTGGAGAAGTGCCTATTCATGTTTTCTGCCCATTTCTTCACTGGATTATTTGATTTTTGGGTGTGAAGTTTGGTGAGTTCTTTATAGGTTTTGGATACTAGCCCTTTGTCTGATATGTCATTTGCAAATATCTTTTCCCAATCCTTTGGTTGCCTATAAGTTTTGTTGATTGTTTCCTTTCTCTTTATCTTCAAGAGGTCCCAATACTTCATTTTTGCTTTTAATTCCCTTGCCGTTGGAGATGTGTCAAGTAAGAAACTGCTGCGGCTGAAGTCAGAGAGATTTTTTCCTGCTTTCTCCTCTAGGGTTTTGATGGTTTCCTGCCTCACATTCAGGTCCTTTATCCATTTTGAGTTTATTTTTGTGAATGGTGTAAGAAAGTGGTCTAGTTTCATTCTTCTGCATGTTGCTGTCCAGTTCTCCCAGCACCATTTGTTAAAGAGACTATCTTTTTTCCACTGGATATTCTTTCCTGCTTTGTCAAAGATTAGTTGGCCATACTTTTGTGGGTCCAATTCTGGAGTCTCTATTCTATTCCATTGGTCTATGTGTCTGTTTTTGTGCCATGGACCATGAATTCTTTATAAAGCTCTTTGTATTTTTTTCCAGAAATTTCTAATTATCTTTGGCTTGCTTTTTGAGAAAGTGACAAGCCGTTATCATATCTCTAAAGTCTTCCTGGTCCTTAATCACACTGTTATGAAAGACTCCCCTTTCTTCTTAGAGCCCTCTGACACACCTTTTGTTTTTTCCTAATTTGTCCTGATTGCTTTCTTGGCTGGTTCCCTTTTTACTTAAATTCTATGTACTCCTCTTCTTGGATTTTTTTTTTTTTTTCTGAAGTACATCTATGGCAGACACAGAGATTTGCTGCTAGATTGATTGCCTTTCAAGAAAGAACTGCCCAGCTGCAGAGAGGATAGTTAACTGAGAGCCTCCAGGTGTTACCTCCTTTAGGGTCTACCTCAGCTTTCCAGAGAAGGTATTCAGCCTTTGGCCTATGACCGAGCAAAGTGATGGTCTGAAAACCTAGTCATTCCTACCCAATTCAGGACTCCTCTGAAGGGAAATCTTTGCTCTGCAGGTACCAAGCCTATCAGGTCCACATTGCTGCTTAACTACCCTTACCTAATACTGTGTCCTCTCCTTTTCCATTCACAGATGTTACTCCCCACTATAATTTTATACTCTAGTTCTGTGTGAACTCCTGCTTCCTAGAGAACCCAATCAGTATAACATCTTCAAGTAATGTTTATTTTTTTGTTTCAGAAAGGAATCATAGGATTTAAATTTTATGACACCTTGCAAGTGTGAACTATTTATTCTCATATGTGATTGCTACTTTGACTGTTTATACAGTTCTGGGTTCAAAATTATTTCCCCAGAGAACTTCAAGAATCTTGCTCCACTGTGTTCTAGCATCCAGTATTGCTGATAAGAAATCTGATCAAAATCTGATTTTCATTCTTTTGTAGCTAGCCTGTTTTTTGTTTGTTTTGTTTTGTTTCTTTCTGTCCCCATCTCTGAAAGCCTAGGCTTTCATCTTTATCCTCAATGATTTTACATTTCACTAGGCTGTCCAGGCATGGTTGTTTTCTGTCAAGTAAGAGAGTCAGAAATCCCCCACCATCTTGGCCCTCTTGGAGGGTGTTACTCTGGTCTGGCTGACTGCTGGGGAAAGAGTGCAAGAAGGGGATACACCAAGAAGCTAGAGTTTCTCCCACAGTGCAATGATGGCCATGACCGTGACCTCTGCAAATAATCAACCCCTTACTTGTCACCCTTGTAAAATGAGAAGAAGGTAAGAATAAGATGGAGGCTCTTTCCTTGGAGACTCATTTTGAAAGTTCTGTCAACAAAATTGGGAGAAGGCCTGCAACATATGGCCGCAACTTCCCACAGAGGTAATTTTTTTAAACTCTCAGGAATACTATGTAACTTGAAACAAATATTAGCTTGTTACCTGCAAAAATGCTAAAATGTTCACTAGGAAACAAAAACAAAACCCACCATCATTTTGTTCAAATTGTCTGTACTTGTCCCCCTCCCCCCCCCCCCCCAATTTTTAGCTTCCTTTAACTGTTTATGTGCCCTTAAGGAGACTGCTTTCCCAGTTAAAAACCAGTCCTTTCTCCTAACCCCACATTTTCTCCTCCCTAACTTATATCTTCCTGAATTTCATTTTTTTTTTAAAGCTTTTACTTTTGGAAATTGCTATTTTCCTTGAGCAAATTTAAGAGAATTCTAAACTACTCTCCAAAAATAAGATCAATAACTTCAAAATAAAAATCCAATGTATTCAAACCAACATTATGCCCTCTCCGTTAAAAGACCCTTGAGGACAGAATCCAAGTTACTCCATGGTTTTTATGCTATGCTTACAACCTAGGAGGGGCTCGATACACTAATTAAGATGAAATGTAAAACAGGAACCGAATCAAAAATACCTTAACTTTCTTTCGTCAGCACTGTCAGGGCGTGTGCGTGGGCAGTTTTTCTCGTGACTTTGGTGACTAAAGTCTTCAATTATTTTACAAGACCCGACGAATGAAGCTACTGCAGAAGCAGCCCTGGCACTTCAACCAGCTTCCTCACGGGGACAGCGGGCTTCACTTTCCCTAACCCAGCTTCCTACCTGGAGTTCCTGAGCGGCTGATCTCCCCAGCTTTCCCCAGAGCCTCCCCCCGCCCGTGTCGGAAGCGCTCTCGCGGGCAGTTAGCCGCGCGGCCGCGACTGCCTCTCCTTAGTGCTCGAGAGAGTTCGACGGGGCGGCACTGGAAGCGACGCACAACAGATTTCTGGACTCGAAGTGCAGTAAAATACTCTCGGCATTTGTGACTTGAGGAACCCTGAAGAAGTAATAATCTTTGCTTTTAAAAAAATCATTGTGACAAAAATGCCGAGCCAGGCAGGAGTCGAACCTACAATCTTCTGATCCGTAGTCAGACGCGTTATCCATTGCGCCACTGGCCCTCCACACAAGGAGAAACTGAGGGGACATACAGATTAGAGTGGTAAGGCCACACTCGGGCAGTCACTCCCAATATAGGGTGGTAAAGGAAAAGTAAAGGAAGGTGGTGTCGGAGTTGCTGAGTCTTGGTACCACTAGCTCCGGGACACACGCATTGGGGGTCCTTTCCGGGGTCTGTCAGGATCCCACGAAGGGAAGCCAGGTTGTATTTCTGCGCACGCGTGAAACAATACACAGGCATTCACTCCCTTCCCCTCCCCGTCCCGGAGTACGCATGCTCTATTCAGTCTCTAGCCCGCAGCTGTGCTCGCTCGGGTTCTTGAACATTGAGTCTCAAGGGGCACGGACGGTTTGCCCGTCCCTTCGATAGCTCAGCTGGTAGAGCGGAGGACTGTAGCTGACTTCCTGGCAGGAGACATCCTTAGGTCGCTGGTTCGATTCCGGCTCGAAGGAGACAAGTATGCTTTTTGCCAACTTTCTACGATTTACGGCCCTTTCCACGGGTCTCCTTTCCTAATATAATATTCCAACGAACACTTGGAGATTCTGGTACTTTCGCTCCAGTTTTGGCCTATGGCAGCAACCCCCGTATGAAATATTTTGTGAATTACCCAAGCGGGGACGTGCTGTCCTAGTGACAAGCGCCGAAGTGAGTCTGCGCTCTGCGGAGCGGCTGCCAGGTCCCGGCCTTCTGCTCCTTTCTAAATCGTCTTTGGCGTTTCCCGAGTCCCCTGAGCATACAGAGAAAGGTCCCGAGCCAGCCAGCCGCCTGTTCTTTTCCTCAGAGCTCCGGGGAGAGGGGGCAACTCGAACGCACTTTCCAGCGGCCATGAGAAGATGGGGGTGGGGGGGTGGGGTCACCAGAAGGATACCTTGTGATGGGCAAACCTGGGAGTCGGGAAAGAAACGCGGTAGAAAGCACGCGAAGCTTAGAAAATAAGTAAACATTATAAAGAAAAGTCGGCACTCTGCCTCCCCGCTCCCTTCGATAGCTCAGCTGGTAGAGCGGAGGACTGTAGGCCCTGATGTCCCCAGCCATCCTTAGGTCGCTGGTTCGATTCCGGCTCGAAGGAGAGTGTTTATTGATTTTTGTTACTTTGGCCTCCCCTGTGACGCAAGATCAAGAACGTGATCAAGAAAAACATTTTTTTCATTTCTAAATGCTCTGACCTCTCTCTAGGGGAAGAGATAACCGGCCGTGCCCAGCGGTGGGGGATTAGCTCAAATGGTAGAGCGCTCGCTTAGCATGCGAGAGGTAGCGGGATCGATGCCCGCATCCTCCAGCCTTTTTCTCCTCATTCCGTGTAATAGTTTTTCTTTCGATTCTCATTCAACTCAAGTAGAACTTGAAATCAGCTCTCAGGCAAGTGAGAGACAAGGCGAACTTGAGGTTACCGTTTCCTAAAACTCCCCAGACGAGGGATAATGGGTGCTGACGGAGTTTATTCTTACAACTTAAAATTTTTAGACCCATTTACTTTGGGAGGTTCACGAAATTGGTTCTTTTTCTGTCCAAAAATGGCTACAGATTGCAGTCCCATCTGTTCCCACTTTGTGATTTGTACTCGATCGCTGCACTTCCAAGGACCCATTTGATACTAAACTGCCCGGATTTAAGGGGGGGACTGACAGAAAAACAACGCAAAAACCATTGAGCTTGGAAAAGGACGCTGGCTACTTTCAACTTAGCGTTAAGCCGAAGCGAGAAGTATTCCGCTCCACGTCAACTTTCAGTGAGGTGACCAACTCTGGGCCGATCTACTAAGGTAGGATAAAGATACCTGAAGAGAGGTGAGGAAGCGGAAGGGTTTAAACCTAGAAGCTGGCTACTGAAGGAGGGGTTCTAATGCCCTTTTCCTCCTGGGGAGTAACTGTGGAGAACTGGAGACCAGCACTGAAAAGGAATTAAATGGAAAAAAGTTCTACTTAGGGCTGATTTTGAGCATAGTCTAGTTTGTTAAAGACAAATCAAAAACAAAATAAATACACACACACTCACTGAAAGATTCAGAAGTTGAGCAGAACACACACAAAGGCTTTTCTGGAAATATATGCTCCCTATCCTAATTTACTAGAATATAGCCTTTAAAAAGCTGTTGAAACTATACTGTGGTTCTCAACACAAAACATAAATTTAAAAAGACAAAGGCAGAAATACTATCTTTTTTGAGGATTACAATTAGTAAATGATAATTCTTTTATCTCATGTTCATTTTAGGGTTCTAGGCAACCTGTATTTTTTTTGTACTAATGTATACAACCTGCTGCATTTTATTGGTATATCTTTCATTTTCTAGGGCAGTCTCCATTTTTATCTCACTTTACTCTTTTCAATAAAGTCTTTAAATTGAATGTATAGTGATTCGTTTAAAATATATCATTATTAAAAAAATAAATAAAATAAAATATATCATTATTTTCATAAAAACAAATTTATAAAGTAGGAAAAGGAATCCTTTTATCAGATGTTAGGTCTCAATTTCCAGTTGAGATTATGAGTACTCTAACTGGCTGACTGGAGGAGCTGACAGTGAAATTATAAATGACTAAAAGATCAAGGAATGGGTAATAAGTGGAAGGAATGCTCTCCAAATCCAGGTGGGAGCACATGGTTAGGGCAGGTGAGCTGGGTAAGAACTCAAACATCTCAGGATCAGCAACTTAGGTATGGAATGGAATTCTTATTAAAAAGTCTATAGGGGGGCACCTGGGTGGCTCAGTTGGTTAAGCATCTGACTTTGGCTCAGGTCATGATCTCACCGTTCATGGGTTGGAGCCCCACGTTGGGCTCTGTGCTGACAGCTCAGAGCCTGGAGCCTGCTTTGGATTCTGTGTCTCCTTCTCTTTCTGCCCCTCCCTGGGTCATGATCTGTCTGTCTCTGTCTCGCAAAAATAAATAAATGTTTAAAAAAAATTTTTTTAAGTCTAAAGGTATAAGCTGAGAGGCACTATTGCATAGTGGTTAGTCACATGGGCTGTGGAACCTGATGGCCTTTCTTGGCTTTCACATTCCCTACCTAGTTACATTGGGCAAGTTGCTTGGCATCATGGTACTTCAGTTTCCTCATTTGTTAAATAGGGATGATAATAATGATACCCTTATTACAGTGCCTAGTACATAGTGAACACACTGTAAACATGAACTGTTGTCAGAGTATGTTAACACTACCATAAAGGGAAGGCCTGGAGGGAATATTCTGAGGGTTTGCATGTGTGTTTATATAAATATATATGGGAGTACAGGAAAGAGATGCTTGGATCTACTGTGGAGGGAAAGTAGGACAATTCTAAAAATACAAAATGATAGTTAAATTATGTTGTGACCATATAATGGAGTATATGTAGCCATTGAAATTATACTTATTAAGAACTATTTACATGGGAAATGTTAATCAAATGCTAAGTTAATAAATTGCATACAGGGCAATATAAATAATAACAATATAAACAAGCATTAATTTGTAGAAAAGACTGAAGAATGAATTGAAATGTGAATAGTAGTGATCTTTGGATAGTAGCATCACTGTGATTTTTTTCTTCCTTAAAAGTTTAAAATATTTTCTAATTTCTGCAGTACACATTATAAGCTTTAATGGAAAATATAGACACATTTAAAAAAATTAACAGCTAACAGCACTTCCTGTAAACCAAGCACAGTTCTAGTTACTTTACTTGTATTAACCCATATATTTTTCTCATAAAAAAAGCACTAGGCCCAGATGGCTTGCATGGTGGATTCTACCAAACAATTAAGGAAGAAATAATACCAATTCTACACAGACTTTCAGAAAATTGAATAAGAGGAAATGCTGTCCAACTTGCTATGAAGCCAACATTGTCCTGATCCAAAACCAGGCAAAGACATTATAAAAAAAAAGAAAGAAAGAAACCAACAGACCAATATCCTTCATGAACATAAACGTAAAAATTTTAGTCAATTAAATCCAACAATACAAAAAAGGAAAATACAGCATTGACCACATGGGATTTATTTCAAGAATACAAGACTGGTTGAACATTCAGAAATCAACAATTCATCATAATAAACAGACTAAAAAAGAATAACCACATGATCATCTTAGTTTGATGCATAAAAAGCATTTGACAAAATTCAACATCCATTCCTGATTTTTAAAACCATCAGCATGGGGCGCCTGGGTGGCTCAGTCGGTTAAGCGGCTGACTTTGGCTCAGGTCATGATCACTCACTCCTGAGTTTGAGCCCCGCGTCGGGCTCTGTGCTGACAGCTCAGAGCCTGGAGCCTGTTTCGGATTCTGTGTCTCCCTTTCTCTGACCCTCCTCCATTCATGCTCTGTCTCTCTCTGTCTCAAAAATAAATAAACGTTAAAAAATAAATAAATAAAACTATCAGCAAACGTGGAAGGGAACCGAACTCCTTCAACTTGATAAAGGGCCTCAATGAAAAACACACCCTTAACATTATACTTATTAGTATGAATGCTTTCCTCCCAAGATCAGGAACAAAGCAAGGATATCCATTCTGAGGTGTCTAGCCAGTACAATAAGGCAAGAAAAATGAAGTAAAAGGCCTCTAGATTGGAAAGGAGAAGTAAAACTATCTCTATTCACAGATGTCTCATTTTTTAAAATATTGATTACATGTTAAAATAATAGTTTATATTTTGGGGGGTTAAATAAAATATATTAATAACATTAATATCATTTGTTTCTGTCTTTTAATGTGGCTATTAGAAATTTATAATTATATATATATATATACACTATATATACATATGTATACACATATATATACGTATATATACATATATATATACGTATATATATGTATGTCACATCTTATTTCTATTGGATATTAGGTCAGAGAGGTAGGTAGGGGCAGATCATGTCAGGCCTTAGAGACCACAATGAGGATTAATATTTTTATCCTGTGGGTAATATGACCATTAGTGCAATTTAAATAAGGACTGACATATGAGAAGCAGATTGCAGAAAACAAGAGTGAATTCAGAAAAATCAATCAGGGGGCTGAGGTGGAGGGAAGGTGAGAAGGGTTGTGTGTGCTGATGGTGGAGTCAAGAAGGGCCTGGAGCCTATATAAGTTCAGACATGGCCATTGGGAAGGCCTTAGGCTAAAGGATTTATTTGTTGGGACTGTCACTATTTATTTCTGGCATTTGAATTATGCCAAGAAATGTTCGGAGGAAAGTAAAATATGTTAATTTTCTAATATATCCTGAGAGATATTTATGATAAATTGAAATGTATAAACAATGGATTTGGAGGAGTAATTATCAAGAAGAAAAGCTTACAGCCAGAAGTTTGCAAACTAATGAAAGAAATGCCATGGTATTAGCTTCTGTAAAGTACTTTTCAAGTTAACTCATTTGATTTTATATTTTGTAAAATGTTTCTTTTCATTAAAAATTTTTAAATCAGATATCCAACCTACCTATTGCCAGATAGCTAAATTGAAGAGACTGACAATGTAGACAGAGGAAAAATGTTAAGTATTTTGTAGATGTCATGAGTTGAGTCCTTGGTGTAAAAAGATTGCAAGAGTCCTTTTACTGGAAATAGAGTTCTGGGTTATATTTTTTTCAAGTAACTTGTAAAGTTGCTATATGGTTAAATAATGGTTCAAAGGTGCTTTTCCAGATCACACCCTGAACCCCAGACTACCAAAAGAAATAACATTATACTCTACATACACCTCCTGTGGTCAGATGAGTTATATCTAACAGGACTGATCAACAGAGCCTGGCTCTTGGAACACCAGCTCATCTAAATCCCAAATGAAGTGCTGCCTTATCTCCACTGGTCATATATTAGTGCTCTCACTAATAGAGGGAAGAATGGTGAGAGGGAGAGATGGATGGATGGATGGATGGATGGATGGATATTGCAGGGAACAATTAATAACCTCATTGTCTTGGTTTTAAGAGGACCTGGTCTGCACAATATTAAGAATGGGTCTTGTTTTGGGATGGAATTAAATTGACTTTCAAGAGATGTGTGACTGGTGCTGGAGTTGACCTGAAGGTCCTGGTCCACTCATGCCCTAGCGTTCCAGGCTAAATAAACCTCCTTCTTAAGCAGTCCCTAATTCTCTGCTTCCACACCCACATCATCCAGTGTTCTTTCCCTGTTTTAATGATTTAGTCAGCCACCAACTTTCTCACCTCTGGTGGGTAGAACAAGTAAGAATTCTCCTCCCTCTCTACCTTAAACATTGAGCCAGAAGCAAGGTCAGCATTCTAGTGCCTTTCGTTTTCTCTTCCTTCCAGCAGGGCTACAGTGTCTCTGCTTCACTGCTTTGCTTCAAATCAATTTTTTACTTCCTCTTAGCTCACCTTCCATCTGACCATAAGTCTGCTGCTCTGTTTGATGAATGACTATCTCCTTGAGTTAAACCTTGATGATTTTCAAGTACCTGGATTTTCAGTTACCTGGGCTAAAGAGACAAAGAGAACATGGGTAAGTGAAATGCTGAGAAAATTCTGGAATCCTCAGGAAAGTTAGCACTCCTGACACTGATTTCCTGGGACTCTTCTAATGCCTCCTATTCCCAGGATGGTTTCTCTTGTCTTGTAAGTTGGGATGAAGAGTTGATGTTGCTCTTGTAACTGTTCTAGGCTTAGAAGACTTTCATATCATTCTGACCAAAAGGTATAAAATTCATAAGAAGGGGACCTTGTTCCTATGGGAGAATCCTTCAAATACACTCCAATTTTCCCCCAAGATTTTTTCATATCACATATTTTAGAGCTGGTTGTTCAATATGGTAACCACTAGCCACATATGGTTGTTTAAACACAAGTTTAATAAACTTTAAAACTCAGATCTTGAATTGCATTATACGCATTTCAAGTACTCAATAGCCACCTTTGGATAGAGGTTAGACAGTACAGATAAAGAACATTAACATCACTGCAGAAAATTCTAATGGATAGTGTGCTATAGAGCAGTGTGGTATAGCTTAGCCGGTGAGGTCATGGTCTCTGTAGTCAAAAGATGTGTCTCTAAATCTGCTTCACAGCTAGCAGCCATATGACTAGGCAACTACTTTGTTGAGTTACAGTTGGTTCAGTGGAAATAATACCTATTATAAAGAGCTATTATAAGTAGTGATTCGTACTCTGTACAGATTTATTATGTTTGTTGTGGCAGTATACAGTTGACCTTTGAACAATGTGGAGGTTAGGGGTGCTGACCCCCCGTGCAGTTGAAAATCCACATACAATTTTTACTCCCCCAAAATTTAACTACTAATAGCCTACTGTTGACCAGAAGCCTTACTGATAAGTCAATTAACATATATTTTGTATGTTATATGTATTATATACAATAAAGTAAGCTAGAGAAAAGAAAATGTTATTAAGAAAATCGTAAGGAAGAGAAAGTATATTTATAGTACTGTACCATAAAAAAAAACACCTAAGTTATTGTTCAAGGGTCAACCATAGTACTAAAAGTAATAGACTTTAGAACTCCTTTTTCTTCCTTCCTGAGATGAGCAACACACTGAAATCCACATTTCACTCCTATGCTCTGTCCTCTGAAGTCTGGGTCCATTTAGCCTGGTAGCTAGAGGTTGAAAAAAGTCAAAAGTCTTCTCTTTTTGTTATCATGCCTTAATGCCAAGTCTGCTGTTGGGCATATAGTCAGGTTCTTAGGGACCCATCTTACTTCCTCTGACTTATCGGGGGGATTGGGAAACTGCTGGTCCTCCAGGAGGTGACAGCAATGGTGGTTTTGCTTCATCTCCTCAATGTGTGTAAACATACCCCTGCCCTAGTTTGGTGGGACTCAGGAATGAGGAGTGATTGGGGCTTCCAACTAAACCAATCCCCCATGTAAAATTGCCCCAACTGGTTTTAACCCCCTGTCCTAATTGTGGCGGGTTGGGGTACGAGAAGCAGGGAAAGTTGTACATCACTCCTACACAGTAAAGACAACTTTGGGAAACTAAGCCGGCTTTCACGTCTGTGGAAATCCCAGAGCCTTGAAGTTAGCTTCAAATCTCATTCAGCTTCAGAATTTTCAGAATCATTCAGGGAAATTTGTGAATGATTTGGGAGCAGACTAAAATTTTCTGGTTCTTCTTTAGAACAGAATGCTACTCCTATGTCCCACTCTTAATTCACATGCCCACCTCATGGACTCCTGGTCTCTGAGATTGGGGAGGAACAAAGAATGGAAAAAAGAAGATAAAGAGGGAAAGGCGATAATTTGGGCATATAGTTGACTTGATTTGACACTTATTCCTATGAGATTCTTGCTAGTTTCCTGGGTAGTCTCCTAGTGGCAGTTCTAAGAAAAAGTACAAGGCAGAAAGTAGGAAACAGAAAAACAGAGGAGAGGATAGGATCAACTTAGCATCACATAATTGAATTGGGGATTCTCAATGTCAAAATTAATATTTCAAGGGTTTTTCTTTCTTTTCCCCTAAAAATACTGTTAAGCCTAGGTTATGAACACCACTCACAGATTAAACAGAAATCCAGCTAGGTGAGGTCAGTTTCCCAAGATGACAAAGCAAGGTAGACATGGAAACTGGATAGAAGGCCTGTCTCCTGACTCACTGTGCACCTCTCACTGCATCACTGGTGGTTGCTCATACTCAGACCATCTGAGTCACCTCTGTGGATTCTAATTTCATAGCCTCAGAGTCCCTTTCCTCTTTTTCTTCCCCACAGCCATCGCCCAGTGCCAGGGCATCATGACCTCTCACCTAGGCATTGGCAACAATCTCCCATCTGGTCTTTATCTAGGTCGCCTTCAGTATTCTAGCCACCACTGTGATACTAATCTAACCAATGCACAGCTCTCACAGAAATGTTTCTGTGAGAAACTTTCAACAACTTCCTGTTGACTAATTTATTAAGTGTTAAAAACTCTTTAGCCCAGTATTTGTGACCTGCTCATGTGCCAGCAGCATGCTCTGCACTCCAGCCCAAAGCACCATACGCTCTGAGCATTCCCCACACTCCTGTGCCTCACTGTCTTTGCTTCTGTGCCTTTTCTTAGAAAGCCCCAACTATGCCCCACATAACTACACATCCATTTGTCTAAGTTCTTAGTGGATCATTCAGATACTATTCACCCATGAAGCCCTCCTGATGAATCCAACTCTGAAATTTTGTGGCTCTTTATCACATTTTGTTTTGTACTGTGGTTCTGTACATGCATGTCTTATTTCTGCTGTTATACTGAGCTCCTTGAGGACAGTAACCTGTGTCTTGTTTGTCTTTCAATCCACAGAGCTGAACACAATGGGGATACACAATAGACACTCAATGAGTATTTTTTGAAAGAATGAATTCCTCTAATAAGGATGGGCTTGGCTCATTGTACATTATTAGTTTGTTTTTTTCTTAGATTGATGAATCTTTTACAGTAGAAACTTTATCTTTCCTAGAAAATAACCTCCATAGCCCATGTGATGATAAATACTGTTAACTGCCTGGGCTAGGTGAACTGAATTAACTCAATAAAAAAATGTCACCCAATTCCCTTCTTTACTCAATAGATATTGAAAGGAATAACAAAATTCTCCTAAGATCCTTGAAATGTTTATGAACACATGTAACTTATTGCTAACTAATAGAGTTTATTAGATTCTCAATAAGCTTTCAGTGCACACAGCAATAAGACCATACATAACCAGTCACACTGGCCTACTGTTTACTGGTAATTAAGTGCACACTGGGGATATGTTGACAAGATGTGCTCAATGTTTGAATATTTTTAAATCAAGGAGAAATAAACCTGCAAGTAAATCACATATAAACAGATACTATTTCATTTTTGATCTGATTTTTTAATTTTTAAATAATTCTATATTGATGAAACAGTTTCACAAAATTCTGGCAAATATCAAAATTGTTATTTGTGACTCAAGAGCAGACCAAGAATATCAGAAATGACTAGGGAAACTATAATTTTAAAAAATCAACTTGGAAGAAGAGGGGCAAATGCAAAGAGGTGTAATAGGTATTTCAGACCAGATGAAACCAGGGTATGGAAGCAGGACTCCATTTTCACTTCGGTTGGCAACAGCACTGATATCTGTTCCCTGCTTTATGGAAAAATGAAACAATGGGTCTGTTATCCTATATGCCATTACTACCTCATTACTGATTACTGTTGCAAACTAAATTTATATTTTAAAAGATTGCCAATTTTTCTTTGTGTTTTTGGTGTGTGTGAGGGGGAAGGTGACTGTAGGGATACAGGATGAAGGAGGGAGTTAGGGAGGAGGAAGAGCAGTATGGAAGAAAAAAGAATTTACTAGAATTTTATTCACAACTTATAAAAAAATGGGATCATCAACTGGTGTTTGGATTTTTTTTTCGTAGATACTTTTATGGTGAAAAGGATTGAAATCAGTTTTTAAATTTGATTTTTTCCCAGACCGCTATTCTTGCAAAGATGAAAAATTTAAAGTGAAGCAAATTGTTTTAGTTGATTGCCCTTGTGAAGTCAGGAAAATGATTTTTGAGACATGTTTTGTTTGTTTTCATGTAAGATGGTATGATCACACTACTTTTGGTGACCTTCTTCCTCAATTCTCCAGGCAGAAATGCATTCGTTATACAGTTAGACTCTTGGGCTGCATTCTCCCCAGTCCTGGAGAAACCCGTCACCACGTTCTTATTGAGTGCTCACAGAGGGCATGGCTCAGTGACTAGGCATGCATATTTGCATTTGTTGTTGACAACTGTCAGCTTCAACATCCCTCTCCTCACAACTCTGTCTAAATGGGGTTTGTAATCCTTCTTCCCACTCACTCTCTTCACTCCCTGGGGCAGGAATGTTGGCTCCTGTTCTCTGTCACCTGTCAGAATCCATCCTCCTGTCACTGGCTTATATGGACAAGTCAGCCCACTGTCACGTGACCCCCCCGCTGCTAAAAACAGCTCAGGCACCCCCTCTGAACCTGGGCCTGAAACAATGTCTTCCATCGAAAAAACCGTAAAGGACACTTGATCACCCAATCCTTGGAATTATTTCCAGGAAACACTTGCAGAAACCATTCGGAGCACCCTTTCCCTGGCAGTGCACACGGGGACGGCCAGGAGATGAGCGCATCTTTGAATTATAAGTCTTTTTCCAAAGAGCAGCAGACCATGGATAACTTGGAGAAGCAACTCATCTGTCCTATCTGCTTAGAGATGTTCACGAAACCCGTGGTCATTCTCCCCTGTCAGCATAACCTGTGTAGGAAATGTGCCAGTGATATTTTCCAGGTAGGTTTGTTTGGAATTTAGGGGGTAAAAAAGAGTCTCTCTTCTTGGAATCAAGTCCTTAACTTGTAGGTGAATTCTTTCAGAAAACTTTATAAGGCTACATTCATTTTTAAGAAAACCATTTTTTTAAATGATTTGCTTTGTGCTTTGCTGTCTGCCTCCTCCTTACTCCTCCTTACTCCCAAATCTAGTTTTAACTTAAATACTAAGAATCCTATTTGTTTAAAAAAAAACAGAACAAAACCTTCAAAACAAAACCTTGAATCTGCTTCAAAATTGTAAATGAATTGCTTCCTAAGACATTAATGTTAGAGTTTCTGGCTAGAGCTTTTGGTAATAAAAATGTTGGATGGAAAAGTGCCTCATGCTGAAAATGGTACATGGCGGTTGACTGTGGATAAAGTGCTGGGCCTGTATTTTAGGACCACTTGCTGCTAAAGCCCTAAGGGATTATCTTATGGCCAGCTTAAAGTAGAAGTTGACCTTGTTTGTAGTAACAGAGTGAAAAGAAGTCTTAGAAAAGCTACCTGTGGCATGACTTAATTCCTCTTTTCTTGCTTGGCAAGAACAGGCCTCTAACCCGTATTTGCCCACAAGAGGAGGCACCACTGTGGCATCAGGGGGCCGGTTTCGCTGCCCATCCTGTAGACACGAAGTGGTTCTGGACAGACATGGGATATATGGCCTTCAGAGGAACCTGCTGGTGGAAAATATCATTGACATCTATAAGCAGGAGTCCACCAGGTACTGTCCCTTCATGTGTCACACCCATCTGAAGCTTGGTTTTGTGTATTTGTTTGTTTGTTCTAACAGATCAATCTATCCAATGCTCGTTTGCCAATCACAGACATTGTCTTATAGGAAAATGTTTTTCCAAGTGAGTCCTTACCAGTGTGAGAATCACTCATGGAAAGAGAAGGGAGCTGGTGCCCAAGACTTTGCATCAATTTAAGAATGAAGTAATTCATTAACACTAATCTGTTCAGTAATACTGAGAGAGGCATAATGCGGCCTACCCCTCTCAGCCCTGTATTACGCATATTTTAGACATTTCTGCACTTCACAGGTCCTTCGTAGCTCCCAATTCTACACAGCAGAAAATTCACAGTACAAAACTTTAAGGAGAACTAACAGAAATGGCATTTTCCAAAATAGTCCGGTTCCTAGTTTAGACAACAGTCTCTCCTTAAAATTGTCTAGATGATCATAATAAAAAACAAATTTCTCTAACATAGTTAATCATTGTATGGACTCTGGGAAGTTACAAAGCAATGCATAGTCCTGCCCTTCAGCAACTTAAAGTTTAGTGACATGGGTGGGTGGGGGAAGAAGATGGCATTTGGGTTATGTTTCTCTACTCTCTAGATTGTATTTGCTGCATACTCTCAGCATTCACCTGTTGGATTGATACTCAGTATATGCATCCATTCATTAAAAAAAAAAAAAAAAAAAAAAAAAAGGCTTCTTCCTCATCTAATCACATTGGCTATAGAGTTCCTTTCCTAGAGACAACACCGTAGTAGTTCATTCCTAGAAGGCATGGTGTGAAGAGCCCTTTTTCAATTGTACACAGGTCAGTCCAGTCCACAAAGCCTGATAGCAATATTGAGACCATCTGGAAATGAACTCATTGTGATTCTTATTAGGACACATGTATTTATGGAACATCTGCAGGGCTTTAAGAGCCTAGCACTCTTAGAAGGAAAGCTGTTCCATAAATCTAACATATAATTATTATAATCATTATGGCTATTAGTTTCTGCTTAAGATTCAAACTAAATTAGATAGTGCCAGGATCTAGATGGAAGTGGGGGAAGAAGAGTAATTACCGATGACATATTACAGAGATACAGAGTCAGCTATTTCCTTTGCTTCCAAAGTGTCTGCAGAAGAAGGAAAATACTGTTGTTGCTGCTGTTGCTTCACAGATCTGATTTCATTGTTTTACATTACTTTAAAATGCGAATACACACACTGTCTCAAAAAAAAGTCAACTAATAACCAACCAATTATTAAGGGTGTTGATATAAGAACTGATTTAGTGCCTAGTACAGTGTCTTGCATAGAATAGTTGCTTCATAAGTGCCAGCTAATTAAGCAACACCAAAAAGCTTCTTACATGTTCTATTTATTGCAATAATTTCCTTTTGCTACTTGCTACAGTGAGAGCTTGAAACATGGGAAATAATAACAATGTTATGAAATCCAGAGAAGAAAGATGTTAAAACTTGTAGCATTAGCAAAACCAAAAGACATGTCCTTACTTTAACTATAAAGTCTACATGTGCATCTGCCAAAAAAGTGCCCAGGTGCACAAACGGTATAAAGGTAATGAACCAAATTTCCAACAATGAAGCTTATAGCTGGGTGGACCAGTGGTGTTTTTCTGATTATCAAGTTCTTCTTACACTGTTATTTCTTGAACTTGAGACTTGCCTTGGGACATTTTTACTTGGTAGTAAAATCACAAGTTGCACAGAGGGCCCAGGTACATGTTTGGGCATACACCCAGGTGTTCCCTGGAGGCTGGCAGCCTTGCCAGCCCAGAACCCTGAGCCTCAGAGAACATTAGGCAACCTTAGAATAACCTTGGATATTCAGAGTGAGGGGCACCCATCTCTGGCTCACAGTCATTGGTGTGGGGGCAGAAAGGAGAGGGGCTGGTCAACTCTGACCTCCCACAGAAAGACCAGACATCGTAGATCTCAACAAAACCTGGCCTTATCTAGAATAACTGCCTGGTGCTGAACTAGCCACAGTTTGGAGAGGTGGACACGAGAAGGAATTTATTTCATTAATAGTAATCACAAAAATCATAATTAACTTTATAATAAGTAAAACTAATATGTGCCAACCACTGTTCAGGGTGCTTTACACATGAATCACATGTAATTCTTTAATCTGCACAACAATCCTGTGAGATTGTGATTATTATCATTACCTTATTAAAAACTTTGAATATTCTACTCAAACTAACTCATATACATAATTTAAACATTCAAATAGTACTAGGACACCTCTAATGAGGCCCACGCTCCCACCCCACTCTCCACCCCCCAGTCTCACTCCCCAGAGCCAACCACTTTTAATTGTTTTAGCTGTTTTTCTGTTCTTTATCACCCGGTGACATCTGTATACTACAGATCTGTGTACTCCTATTTCTGATTTTTCAATTTAGACATTCTCTATGGACTTTTCACTGCAGAAAGTCAGGACAGTGCCCTCACGTCGTTGGGCTTCACCTACTTTTTTCCTCTTCCCTGGGTTGAATCCTTATTGCCTAGAGCCTACGTCTTTCTCTTTGTTGGTTTATTCTACTGTTTTACATGGAGCACATCCTCAAGCAATCTTCCGAAATATGCAAAAAAGTGCCCCGCTTTTTAGCCTCCCCCCACACTCCTGCCTTCGAAATACCTGGCTGCCGCAGTTGCAGAGCCTTTCTGGGGTCCCTCAGCTCAAGTCAGTTTGCTACTCTCAGCCTTCTCCCCCGCAGGCGCTTGGCAGAAAGAAGAGTCACTTCCTTTCATCCAGAAGTTCTCAATTTCCCACATGTGGTCGACATCCCTTATCTGCTGTCATGTTGCTCATTTTTTGTCTTTCTTGACTTATATTAGAATGCGATTTTTAAAATTTCCCCACTCTCATTTTAGTGGGATTTCCACAGGAAACACAAATAAAAAAGGCACATGTTCATTCTGCTGTATTTAATTAGAAGACCCTCAGGCCAATTTTCAGATATGAATAAAAGCTGAGCCTCAAAGAGGTTAAGTAACTTGCCTGAGGTCACACAACCACCACATGGAGAAGCTCAGCTGGAATTAAGCTTTGAGATAAGTTTGACTTCAAAGGTACCACCTGTAATGCCTCACCAAGACCAGATGCCTACCCTTCAGGATTCACCAGGATGGTTCCAGGAACCTGAGACCAGAGACAGCAGGCTACAGACTCCTGGAGACTAGGCAGCACTGAGTGGCTAGGGGCCACTGCCAGCATCTGAAGCTGAGTCCTGAGCCACAACTGTGAGCTCAGCTACCCTCACCTCATGAAAGCGCATTTACATCTTTATTCTACATGCCTGTTTGACCCAAGTCTGTTATATGTTTTAAGTTGTCTAAAGGTCTCTATTATACACCCGCTTTTAAGTGGGGACGACTCTGGGCCTGTGTAACCACCTAAACAAGAAAAACCTAATAAGGAATAAGGGACATAGTTCTCAGTCTGTATTGCATTATGGAAAAATAATCACAACCAAAAACTAAGCATACAGCCTTATGGCTGTTGCCACATTTCCAAAGTGTTTGCACGTACTGTATATATATACACATATATATATTGTATACATACATAATATGTACTCACAGACCTGAGCTCTGGTTCAGCTGCTGACATCAGAACAGCACATGGATGCAAGCTGCCCTCAGGAAATGCTTCAGGGAAGTGAGCCACAGAAGCATCACCTGTGCCATTTTCCAGTACATATACTCCAGATACATGCTTGACATTTATTATTATGAGGTGGAGATATATGGGACAGAAGGTATAGGAGGTGGAGAAGCCTTTGAACAAGCGAAGAGCAAACCACTTCTAGTCTCTAGAGAACCTCCAAAGGGCTTTGTCATTTATAAATGGAGTCTTCAGAATGTTGTCTGGTTTCTTTGCCACTCATGAGTGCCAAGTGACCCTGGTTTTCCCCCATATTTCACATGCTTTCCCCAGATGAATTAAAGTACAAGGAATACTGTCCATTCATCTGGCAAAGTCTCTTTCATTTCTCATTCATTCAACAAATATTTACTGAGTACCACTCTATGCCAGGCATTGTTCTGGGCACCAGGGATCCAGCAAAAAAACCAAGACAAACCTGCCCTCATGGAACTCACATATTTGTGGAGGAAACAGATAGACCTGGGAAGGAAGATACATTTCTTGGTTGCAGAGTTTACTTTTCTCAATTGACTTCCAAGGATATGGCAGAATTTCAAGTTAGGAAGCCACAGATTTCATGGAAACCATATTGTTACGCGACCAGGTGAAAATTCTTTTCACAAAAATCTCAAAGCTGGAAGCCCATACAATTTCTTCACCAGACCCAGGTCTTACCCCCACAGCCCAGTCTCCTTGACTTGACTCCTACCTAGTGATTTGTAGATATAAATCAGTATATTTTCTGCCTTTCTCTGAGTTCTGGGACTGCAGGTATGTGGTACCACACATCAGTATCAATGGTTTACAAACCATTTTATTCATGTCTCACACTAGAAGTACATTTTACATTGTGATCCAATGACCATTACATACATGGATGGATATAGATATATAGACATGAAATATATACTTTTTGTTTCCAGTGCACTTAGATACATGTACATACATATGCATGTAAAACATACACATGCGTCTATGTACAGCAGAAACAAAAGTTTCAGGTATCATTACTTATTCTTACTAGGTATAGCCCATGTATTTACTGTCTATTTTAGTTTGATTTTAACAATGCTGGTCATGACCTCTAAATTGATTTCATGGCCCATAATAATCAATTTCACAGTCCATAAATACCTGCGGTTTTTTAAAAGTGGATCTTGATAACAACAGAAAAATTCAGTCCCAATCTTTCAAATAACGATGCTTATAAATATGTGTTTGGGAATATGAAGAAACGTTTTGCATTTGTATTTACATTTTTCAGGTACCTCTGAAAACTATTAACAACCTTGGTCTTTAGATAGGATGTATAAGAATTCCAGGTTTTTGTGAGGCAGGCTACACCCACATCTCTCACCATGTTCTCCAGAGGGGGCCTAGAGCACTACAATTTGACATAATTTTGATCTTTATCATCACACATAAATCACACTGATCATTAGGAGAATATACAGGGCCCCACCACACACTGTGAACTTGGGCCGTTCTAGGTGATTCCACAGCAAGTTATTCTTAAATAGTAAGGACTTGTCACTCCCCTTTCATGCTTTCAATTCCTCTTCGCTTGGTCATCGTCTCACTAACACATACAAACCCAATGCTCCATTATTACCTGTTGCAGTTCCAAAAAGTTTTGGCTGGTGCTGAACTACTGGGAAAACTAAAACCTGGGGATTATCTGTGAGGTCCTTACTTCCAAGGTTACCACCATGTCCCAGAACAGCATTTTGCATTTTTCTTATTGCTTAAAGTACTGTTCACAGTCACTGAGCACACAGTACCCACTCTTAGTCCCTGCCAAGTCCTCAATCGGGAAATTATTTACATTTAATTTTCTTAATGGCAGGAAGAGACCCAAACAAATTAATGAAGCACACATGGACATATTCCTTCTTACACAGAACTATTTCCATCAGTGCCTAGACTAATAATCAGAGATTTGGACTCCTCCAGCCCACCTCTATCTTCCTTTTGGTGGGAGAAGTGTTTGCTGGAGGTTGTAGAGTTGGGACCTAGTGCTTCTGCAAAGCCAGCGTAAACTTGAGATTTAGCTTATCAGCAAATACTCCTTCTTTACCCATAATTGGAAAGTATCTCAAGAGACTTGTAAGTGTGTGCAGACAGTGCTGGAGCACACTCCTAACAATTTTCAGGAATTTTACTAGCTGTGTTTTAAACCGTCAATAAGTTTAAATCAGCCATGATGGGAACCCTCACCACAGAAATTGTCAAACACTACAGATCAGAGTGTCCATGTCCTATCCCCTACTCCAGGCTGGTCGTTAGATATCTATCAGCACACCACTGCTAAGCCCAAAGGGCAACTGAATTTGGAGGTTTCCGAGGACAAGAACAGGACCTTGGAAGTTTTCTGGAATAGCAATACTAATCCCACCCCCCCACCCCCCACCAACTCTGCTTTGCTGCAATGGGAGCTGACACATTTATCTGCCCACCTCCTCCCAGACCAGAAAAGAAGTCTGACCAGCCCATGTGTGAGGAGCACGAAGAGGAACGCATCAACATCTACTGTCTGAACTGTGAAGTGCCCACCTGCTCTCTGTGCAAGGTCTTTGGGGCACACAAGGATTGCCAGGTGGCTCCCCTAACTCACGTGTTCCAGAGGCAGAAGGTAACAGAGCCTCTCTTCCTCTTCTCCAGCCCCTTCCGAATTTCTGTGTGATTGGCTCTCTTTGCTGAAGGGGACTGCCCAAGCCACGTAGCCCTGAGGCCTGGCAGCTCAGAGCGTGAGGTGGTGTAGTGCTGGTGCAAACATGGCCACACACTAGATCCCCAAGAGAGTAAGGGGACTGCTAGCGAGGGAAGGGGTGCCGAGGCTCAGGAAGGTGCACAGAGGGCAAGGGTCGCTTGTTATTTGTGCATCTGGGAGGTTGCTGAAGACAAGCAATGTGTTGGGACCTGGTCAGAGCTGTTTGAAGTTTAGACTATAGATAACAAAAGGATTAACTTTTCACGCCAGTCACAGGAATTTTTCTTCATTCACTAAAAAAAGCTACTGTTTCCTGCACCCTTCCCAGGCCTTTACTCCCCCAACTCCTACTGTATTAGCCTTCAAGTCCAGGTTAAACTGGCTTCCTAGGCTTTCAACCTAGGCCACTTGCTAAAAGGACTCCTCTCAGTTTGACACATGTCCCCACCCCCCGCCAGGGCGTCAGCCTCCTCACCCTGACCAACCACAGCATGTCCCCAGCTTATCACTAACCTGCCAACCCAGTTTCATCCATTGGCAAGTAGCAACTTGCCCATTTGATGCAAATAAACGTGCAGTTGTGTGCTCAAATAGATGCAGCCACTCCCCACACCTAGAATTTGAGGAGCTCCATATCTTAGCTCCTTTCTATGAAGAATCACAGGTCCCACATTTGGTAGATATTTTACTGTGAGGGTCAGAGTTGGAATCAAATGTGAAAGCCAAACTTTTGGGCAATACCAGTCATGACCAGTGAGTGATAACTGCCAAAAAAGCAGAATTTAGCAAGACATCTGTAACATTTATTTATTTTTCAATCCATTTGTGGTTTATTTCCCCTTATCCTTCCACACCCATCCATCCCCCTCAAGTCATGGCATGTTAGAACCGAATGGTACTTGTTTCACACGATTTCCCTCAGAGCCCTAGGAACTCACGTGGGATGGACAGGACAGACTGGCAGGACTTCTACCCCACTCCTGTTTGGACAGAGCAGCTTCACTCTTATCTACTGGGATTCCACATTAGCTTCCTTTTTCTGAAGAAAGGGTTCTGAAGCTTTACAATGTTTTACAACCACTGTTCTGGTCCAACCTTCTCACTTTATATCCAAGAAATTTAGGGTCCACATTGATTACATGTTTGGCCAACATCATAAACAAGTTAAAGGCAGAGTTGGATCAAGCAGGTAGGTCTCCAAATTCCCCATTCAGTGCTCCCTGATAGCCAGTCTTGGAAAGCGGAGAGGAATTTCAAGTTGAAAACCCTCCCCTAGAACCAGTCAAATGCTAGAGTTTCAAGTTTGTAATAACTTAGTCTAGTACATATGTATTTGCACACCTAGCACATAGAAGGTGCGTGTTAGTTGAGTCAGTTGAATAAATGAATATTTACTATTCTCATTTCCCTAGTAAAATGGATCCTGAGCTACACTAGGAAAACAATTCATTTCAGGTCTCTGAAGTCACATATTGGACTCCACTGAATTTATAAACAATATTTATAATTACTTAGCTTGAATATGCTATTCTCTATAATCTATAATTCAGTGTTTATGATGTTATTAGCAAGGTCAGATCTCAGTCTCCGTTAAGAATTTGGTGAAAACTATGAAACTTCTTCCCAGACAAATACATTCATATACACATCTCGACAGAATTTTATTACAAGACCAGGAGGTTCACAGGCCTTATACGCCTGTTACTCCTATGGGGTTCAGTGGACGCTGGATTAGGAATCCATGAGGATAATACTACAATTTATCTACAATCAGGGCTGACTAGAAAACCCCTAAAACTTTGCATACCTCCTTTCTCTTCATTAGTCTGAGCTCAGTGATGGCATTGCTGTCCTTGTGGGAAGCAATGATCGAGTCCAGGGAGTAATCAGCCAGCTGGAGGACACCTGTAAAACTATTGAGGTAAGTCAAACAACTCCGGCTGAATATACACCAAGCCTGAACTCCTGGGGGGTTGTGGCTGCCTCAGTGCCACACAATCTTTCCTTATAGAATGACCGCCTTCCTCATATGTCTCTAAAACATTCTCCTCCTGGCTCAGGAAGAGAAGTTACCATGTGAGTCAACAAGGCAGATTTTACCACATCTACTGGGGTGGTTGTTACATTTGCTGTTTTTTGTTGGTCAATCCATTTTAAAAGATTAGTTAGAAGAAAAATCAATTACCAGTAATGAAAATAAGTGTTATCCACCATTATAGTACTATTTCTTTGTGGAAATCCAAATGTCTTAAGGAGTACTAGTTAGTGCTTTGGAAAATCATGTGCAGGTTTGAGCTGCATATCTGCACTCTGACAGCGGGGCCACAAAGGGGATAGCAGAAGGAGGAAGATGTATCTGTGGTTACAGAATGATTTAGTCATGGATTTCATTGAGACCAGAGCTCTGGCTCATTCATATCTGCCCTCTGCCTGGCCCAGTGCCTGGAACATAATAAACACTTGATACAAACTTGGTGAACAAATGCATAAATGGCTGGCTGTTTAGCTCACACTGAAGCTTGGCATATAAGAAATACTGTGAATCCACCCTTCCTCAAGATCAAGTATAAACTGTGTAATTGCTGAAGGCAAAAAGCTGAAGCCTAAAGAGATTTAGCTATGTGGCAGATACCTTTTCAAGAACTGAAGATTCACAGACTAGTTAAGCCAGGCTGCACAGAGGGCAGGTGCAAGACAGCTGGGTTGAGTGCAGGTCTCTGGATCTGTAACGTGGAGCCATTTATTACTCCCTGCTTTAAGTTTTGGGGTTGTTGGTTTTTGTAGTTGGACCTCAGATGCAGTGTTGAGGCATTGTACTGCTCAGTCTGTAGCATATTGTCTGTATTGCTGTAGGCAAGGCCCCTCTTATCTACTTATTTCTTTTTATCTCCATATCCCAGTCCTGTTCTCTTCTCTGTACATAACCACTCTAACATGTTTGGTGTTCCGTTCACTTATACTCTTCTAAAATGTTGATTATTTTATATGCACGTCTTTTACTTTTATAAATGGTAATGTGCTATATTTCTCGTTCTGCTTTTTTTTAATTATGTATTATGTTTTAAAGATCCCTTCTCATGTACATTCAATCCTTCATTTTTCTCCTCTGTAAAAATGGGGCATAGTACCCACCTTACAGAGTTACTGTGAAAAATTAAGCATAAGCAAAATGCTTAGCACAGTGCCTAGTATATGGTGAGTGCCTGATAAATACCCTGTTTTCATTATTTTATCATTAGAAAGGCAAATTCTATCAGAAGCCAAAGGCTGGTTCCTGGATAATCACTTCAAGACATTGGCCATAACCATCTCGTTTTAGATTTCTACACCATTAAAATCAATGTCCTTTCTTCTCCATATCTATATTCCTGTAAAGATCATGATAAATCTGGGATCCATTTACAGAAGGGAAGTTTTCTTTTGGTGAAGAGCCCAAAGAGATTACAAAATGGACAATATAAACTCTTATCTTTTCACTTATTTACAGTAAAGGCCAAATACAACTTAATCAGTAAACCATGAATCAGCACTCCAGTGTGGTGCCATGTTGAGTCTTGGGTGTATAAATAGGAGTGGGTTGCTTGTGGGTAAGTGAGGTAATCTCTATACTCATCTCTGGTCAAGCCTTCATCAGAGATCTCTGTCTGGGACACCAAGGCTGCAGAACACATACGGGAGAAAAGCTCTGGGGGTCACATTTGGCCTTGAGCAAAGAAATGCAAACAAACCGGGCTCCCTGTAGCCAGCATCGGGGGACACTGAGAGGGCGGGGAGAGATTTGACAACTGGTTTTCTTCCTGGAGGCCGGTCAGGGGCACAATAGGGAGCAGCTGTTTTTTCTTTCACTGTGAACAAGACAAGCAGGAACAGGTTTGAAATTAAGTCAGGAGAAGGGATTTAGTGCAGATATCAGGAGGAACTTCCAGGCAGTGAGGTTTAGGATTATTACTCCTATTATTACTGATAAAAGTATTCATCAAACATGACACACTTTTATAAGTACTTTCACAGGCTACTAGACAAATGTAATTGTTCCCTGTAGGGCTTTCAGATGAAGCTGTAAATTGGCAGGAGTCTTAAAAGTGTCCATCCCTTTTACCTATTTATTTCACTTCTGAGATTTTACTTTAAGGAAATAAAACAGTATAGAATGTATATATTCATAAATAACCCCTATATATATTTATATGGGGAAAAACTCCAGAAACCAAAAGGTTAGGAGTAATGAACAGTGGGACTACTGTCTTCCTTATATATTCCTATATTTCGCATTTTTGTAAAGAGACCTGGACATTTTTTTAATAGTAAAATAAATACAGAATGAATGTTGCTCAGAAAAGCACAGTTCTTTCCGATCAGTTTAGGTGGCTCATCTGCAGATGTAGGTATTGGCTCAGAGCCTCATGGAGGTCTCTGATTTTATGATCCCTATTTGATGCAAATATCCTCCATTTGAAGAGGACAGAGGACAGAGACACTGCCACAAATGGCCACATGGTGCACCTGTAATCACTAAAGTGCTCTCCCACAGAGCCTGGGCAAAACACCAGAGGCTCACTTTGTGAGCACTAGCCTGCAAAGCTGCATGTAGTGAAGCACACGAGGTTCTTGACTTAGAGTGAAATGATCCTACCTTGCAGAGCAGGTGAATTCTGTACCAGAGTTCAGGGTCACAGAGCAGAGCTCCTGTGTCTCCCATTCTCGCTGGGGTAGTTGTTTTCCTTCCTGACTTTGCTCACCACCTGCCTGGAAACATTTTCTGGGAAGCCATTGGTGGCTCCTGGCCAGGGGGTGGGGAGCTGTTGTTTAAAGAAGTCGCTCTTCTGATTGGTGAAGAACCCCTTAGGGATGGGAAATGGAGTAGTCCCTGGGTGGGCACTATCCTTCCCCAATTACCTTGCCTCTTCCCACATGGGGCCCAGACACCTGCCCTTTGGTAGGAGTGCCCATCCCTTGTACGTGTCTAATTTTGTCCTTGATCATGTAATGTCTTGCAGGGCTGGTCTGGTCAGGCACCTGGCCCAGGATCAGCCCTGGAGAGCTGCCGAGCTTAGGCTAAATCACACTGTGGACTCCTTGTTATCATTTAAAAATAACGTATGCTTTCCCTTTCTCCCTCTCTCTCTGCTGCTCCCCAGTTCATGCATGTGTGCTCGCTCACTCTCTCTCAAAATAAGTAACATTTTAAAAATTAAAATTAAAAGGGGCACTTGGGTGGTTCAGTCAGTTAAGTGTCCAACTCTTGATTTCGTCTCAGGTAATGATCTCCCAGTTTGTGGGAAGGAGCCCCGCATCCGGCTCAGTGCTGACTTTGCAGAGCCTGCTTGAGATTCTCACTCTCTGCCCCTCCCCTGCTCTCTCTCTCTCTCTCTCTCTCAAAACAAATAAATAAACATTAAAAAAAATTTTTTAAATAATGTATGCAATTGATATGAGTTTACAATGATTATGAGAGTGGCTTTGAAAAGGGCTGTAGTCATGAAAGGGCAATCTGAACTGTGTCAAAAGGAGGAGTGGCATTTTTTTTCTCTTTGCTGTGGATCTGACAGTGGGTGAAGGAGCCTTCAGCCTTTTTAGTACTCCTAGCTGAATGTCGCACAAGCTGAGATGTTCCCAGAGCTCTCGACTGCAGGTTGGAGGGCCTTCTAGGCTGTTCTATATAAGCCCAGCATGGTCTGGAGCTATACTTGCCTTTCCAGCCCAGGAAATGTTCTGGGATAGGCTAGGACTCAGAAAGAGGGCTGCTGGTTGGAGTGGACAAATGCACTGCCTTGGGAGCTCTCTGTTTCCAGAATACTGTGCTTGGCTTTCCTTCCTCATTGCTAAAAATCATAACCTCTGTCTCCGTCTTATAGTCTTTACAAAGGGCATTTATCCTATGTCACTAGATACCCAAGAGAGTAGGCTATTAATTCCGGTCCTCCTGAGGCTGACAGACAAGCAGGCCTAGAAATAATCCTGTTTTGTATGGATGCATGTCTAAAGGAAACAGCTACAAGTTGAATAATAACTATTTGATCTTGAGCATTTCCATTATCTTAAAAATGAGGACTTTAATAAGATCCGCCAATGATTCTTCAATGACAACAAACCTATTGTATTTCCAAAACAATAATTTTACCCAAATAGCTTTTAGGACACTGTCCATGAAGTTACAAATATGACGTATAAATATTGTAAGAATCACTTTAATAAGCATTCCAGAATTTTTAAGGCAACATTTCAAAGGCAATAGAACATATGCTTAAAAGAACAGGTTTCAGAGTTAGACTTTTAGCTGTCATTTAACTATATGACCTTGGAAAGTTACTTTAAGCCCTTTGTCCCTCAACTTCCTCACTGGTACACTGGGGTTAATACTGCATTCTTCACAGTGTTACTGAGATGACTAAATTGGGGTAAGAGGCACATGCCAGGGGCTTGATAAGTGTTACCTCATATTATTCTCATAGTCAGCTTGGAAAGACCACACTTATTGTAACAATGCTAATAATCATTTGAACCACTGGAGCATCTGGAGCATCTTTTAAGCAGTATCAGAGTAAGGCCTTCAGGGTCCTGAGTAATTATGATGCAGAGCTAAGCAACCCCCTTCAGATGGAAAAACTGAACATGAATGGCAGGAGATATTAGCCCTATTATTTATCTAAGAGGCAAAATACTGGCAACCAAGGGAGGATGAGGCTCTTCTGGGAGACGAGTTGACTCTCTACTACGTATGGGAGCAAATTAAACAACTTCTCAGCTTGCCATGGGCTTGTGGCTTTCACTGAACCAGAGGACCCAAGTCAGTATGGCTCACTGGGCTCTCTGCTTTAGAGAGTTTGCTCAAGGAGCTTTTAAATGATCTGGAGAAGAACCCCAGGAGTAAGTTTTAGAGATCCACTGATTAGAACATAATTGTTCTTCTAACATGAAGTGGGTGGCAACGTGATATGGTAGAAAACAGCATGAGTTTGGGAGTCTGGAGACCCATGGCTGCTGGGTAGAGTTGCTCTGCTGAGCACTGCACAAGGGGACCCCGCTGATGGGAGAGGAGCTGAACTCCAGTTCATGTGCCTGGAAGGAACACATTATCCTCATTTGTCTGCCTCTTTTCTTGTATAGCCCGGTGGAGACCCACCTTTGGGTCTGGGTCTGGAGACCCAGACTCATCCTAGTCTGCACTCGTGGAACTTCTCCCAAGTGCTAGAAATTGGGGCTTTACCAGTAAATGTTGACTGATTTCCTCAGGAGAATCTTTCTACTTTAATACAGTTCTCTCTTTAGTAATATTAATCTGCTTCCCCCCCCCCTTCTTTTGGGGGTGGTGGGGAAAGGAAACCCTATTTGGCTTAATGAAGGGAATTCTAAAGTACTGTATTTCAAATGTAGCTGACTGAGCACTTCCAGACCCAGAGCTGCAGCCCCAAACGAGAGTGTGTGGATGAGTGCTGGAGGTATGCAGTGCGTATGTGAATGGGCTGGGTAGAGCCACAGTTGCTCAGTGACAAATGGTGGGCTAGGAGCTTATCTTCAGCTCTATTTTGGTCACAGAGGCATGTTCCTTACATGGTAAGAGCAGCGGTTACAATTGTCTTAGGTTTTCCTGTCATAGCCCTGGCACATTCCCAAGCTGGGACTGACATTGCAGGGTCCGGACATATAATTTATGTCTTAATACTGTAGATAACCACTCTGAAACTTGCCAGGAATAGGAAGAGGCATTTTAGAGCCTTAAGACACTGAAATATCCCCACATTTATCTGAAGTCATAGAGTCTTGGAACTGTAGTCAAAAGGGACCTTGGCAATCATCCAATCCCAACCCTTATTGTACAGATGAGAAAATCATCCTGAGATTAAATGGCTTCCCTAAGGTTGCACAGTTTTCTTTTGAGCACTAAACGAAGCAGAGTCTTGGAGTATCTACTTAAATATCTATTTTCTGGGAACATAGAAACTTTTGAGGACTGAATATCCCTAGATACAAATCATATGTCATTCATTCACTCAGTCATTCAGATCATATTTCTCAGGTGTGCATTATACACCATATTCTGCACACATAATACTGGAAAATAGTGATGAACTAAACAGAAAAGGTTCCTGCTCTCAGGAAGGTTTTATTCTAGTACAGGAGTTAGACAATAAAACAAATAAATAACAAGATCATCTCAGAGAGTAATAAGTGCCTGGGGAGAAGGTGAGCCACTGAAAATCTAGCCATTAAAAACAACAGGATGATGGTACTTTGCTTGTCTAACTATCTACTCTTTAGTATAAGATTGTCTATTGTTGATTTTTTTCCATGGAAAGCTCCTTTTTGCAACTGCATATCTTATATCTTATTACCATTAAAATATAAAGCAGGCTAAAAATTAGAACTTGTCAGTTTTAACATTTCTATGAAAGCAACAGCTAAACAATGGGCTTTAGATGAATATTAAAGATTACCTACTCACTTCGAAGGAAATGGCCAAATGATTACTTGATTTTTTTCTTTTTAGCCAAATATTATGACATTGGTTAGAAACAGATATTCTACCTGTCATCATTTTGCCTTTTTAATATGGGCAGCATAGTTTTCCCTTTATAAAATCACCCCTTTTTGGTATATTGCATCCATACTGGGTTCACCTTAGAGATGGGATGGATTTTATTTTCATTCAAGGATCACGGACAACTTTTATTTTGTTCTTCTAAGAAGCCAATACATATAACTGTCCTGGCAGACCCAGGAGGTAGGTCATGTTGCAGCTGGAGGCTGTGCATTAGAATATGCTTGGAGGCCAATGCCTAGGGCATTCATGATGGAAGTTACTTCAGTTGCTAAACACACTCACCCAGGTATGCATGCATGCACATGTGCATGTGTACACACACACACACACACACACAGGACATAGGAACCACAGATATCAAAAGGAAGAAAATGGAGAATATTTGAAAACATAAACTTGAAAGTTTAAAAAGTATGTATCTTGATTCAATTACTATCCAGAGACGTTGGGGGAGGGAGAAGGTACACAGCCAAGAATTTTTACTGAAGACTTTTTTTTAACCCAGCCTTTTTACTGAAATAAGTAAAATAGAACATTAAAAGCAAAAAGAAATCTTTGAGGTGAGGAAGTTTTTGTGGAGAAGAGATAAAGACGGTTGCTATCACGCTTTTGCAGGTAACAGTCATCCTTTAAAGTGTGCTACCTGCAGACATTTTGATAATGCAGAAGTCCACATTTTTCCCCTTCCATTTTTCAGGTTACTGGAAAGTCACTGTTGAAAGCATTTCAGGTCCACATTTACAAAGGCACAGTAGGTACTGAAATTCAGAGTAATCACTCACTAGTGAGCTGGCCTCTAAGAGCATATTTTTCTTTCATAGCATATACTTGTTCCCTAATTACCTCGGAGGGGGGAGTTGATAAGCTGAGGCGTTTGTTGTTAACTGACCTTCACAGCATTTTGAAGGTCTTGTAGTCCAGAAAGATGGAAGGGTGCCCACCTTAGTCTTCATGTATTGCTTCTACCTCAGAGAGAATAAAAAAAATAGAAGAATTTTAATTTCAGGGAATTATTTCTCATTTCAATCTGACATTAGGTTAACCTGAACATCTGAAGTTCACTTCTAAAAGTCTGTAAGTACTAGTTTCATAATTCCAAGAAAGAAGCATACTTTCTCTATTTCAGAAACCGATTTGTCTGACTCTTAGCATATTTTGCACAGAATTATACTAAAGGCACATTAATAAAGAAAAAAAAAGAAGTTAAGGTTTTTTTTAAATTAGAGATTAGAAAATATAATAATTTTTCTACCCTTCTTATGAACACTGGAAAACTACGGCAGGTTTTCAGATCTTCTAATGCCTGGTACATAGTAATTAGTGAATTTTGCTGAAAGAATGAACTAATGAATATAATTCTGAAACAATTGGAGTTTTCTCATCTTTAAAAACCTACTTACTACAGAGTAGATTTGTTAAAAGACATATATTCAGTTCACAGTACTTCACATAAAATTTTTTTCAAGTTACTTTCAAGTATTTCACAGCAAGGTGTGGTAGGAGTAACAATGACCCAGGAGTTCAAAGTCTTTGGCTATAGGCCAGGAACTAACAATAAATGGCAGAATGCCTTGAGAAAGTGATTTAACTCTGCTGGGTTTCAGTTTCCACATGAGTGAAATGATTGGTTTGGAGCAGGTTACTTCTGATATTCCATGCAGCTTCAAAGTTCCACAATTAAATAATTCAAATCAAGGAAAATCGGCTTCAGCACTTCTTTGTTTGAGAGACCTGGGAAGTATGGATCCCCCTACTTCTCTGCCAAGTTGACCCCTCCCTCAAATCAAGGAAAATTGGATCTAAATTTAATAAGCACTGATATAGTACCTATAATATGTCATGTAATATTATAAGTGCTTTATACAGTATGTAGTCATATAATAATAATAATAATAATCAAGCATATGCCATGCATAGGATAGAATTTTCTATACTGTAAATAAGTAAATAATAGATGCTATTAAAATGATAGATTCAATATAGTACAAATCAATAGAAAACCAGAATGTAAATAAAATAATACTTGGAATTGAAAATAATGTATAAATAAAGTGGCTATTTCACTTAAACCACTAAATCAAACACTAGCCATGACACATGACATCAGTCTCATAAATAATTTGGCTTAGAAGAAAACGTTTGAGAAACAAAGACATTGTACCAGTATCACATCTTAATACTCAGTATATATGTTTCAAGTGCACAATTCATAAGCTAGAAACCATCATATGTTTGCAGTAAACAGTAGAGCTTCTGAATGTCAAAGAGACATATTTCAGGAATGCAGTGGGCTCAAGTTTGCCTGTAAGCTTAGAACAGAAAGCAGTCCAGTGAAAGAAAGTTTGATTGGGAAGCTACTAATTGGCTTCAGTTCTGAGGCCTCGTAATAGTCCAGATCTCATGCTAAAGGGCTGGAAATAGACACAAATTGGGCAAGCCCAGCAATTTCCATGTCTGGACATGCTGTATGGACCCTAGTACTATTACTTTGACAACTGCCAAGGCGCTCCATGGATTTTCATCCCCTCCTCCAACCTCCTCTGTTCCTGCTCTTCCTTTAGTCAGGCATTACTTCCACTAGGAAGCTTTTCCTGAGCCACCCACCCACCCCAGCTCCCTTTGAATGGCCCCCATCCACATACTTCTTTATAAAACCTGGTATAAATGTCTAAGATATTTAAATTATTCAGCATACTAGGTTATTATTGTATTATTGGCCCATAGTCTTTCTCATTCAGTGAACCTGAGCTCCTTAAGAACAGGAATTATGCTTTAGTTCATTGTTGGGTCCCCAGAACCTTGCATAGTGCTTGACACAAATGACATGCTTAAGAACCGATTGCTAAATGAATGAATGGATGCGGGATGATAGCATTAACCAGTAATTACTATTAAAGTGGTTAGAATCATTGGATCTCCATCATGCTTTATTATTGGTCAGAAAATGTGATGAGAATTGTGTTGAAAGGAGGCAGTGGAGTGAGGGGTGTTATTTCTTGTTAATTTGTGGAATATCTTCATAATCAACAATTTGCTTTAGGTTATCCACTTTTTCCCTTACTCTGAGAATAGTAGAAAAATTGTGGAGAAATGAAACACATTTTTAAAAACACAGTTTTAAAAAACCTGTTCAACAATATATACTGAACATCTATTGTCCGAAGTGGTATGTGTCCCAGAGAGACTTAGATTCTATCCTTAAAGAGACTATACTTCAGATATTTAAGAAACTCATGTGAAAGAAGAAAGTGATACTTGACATCTAAGAGACCAATGTTTACTAAAATGAAAGAACATGTAATAAGGGTTACACAAAGTTCAGAGATGTCAAATCAATTGGCTGCATTCCCAAGAAGCCCCCACCAGACAGGAAAGCTATGTTGGATCAATAGGTCTCAAAACTTGCTGTTAGCTATAAAGTTCCTGGACACAGAGATGGTCAGGTCCAATGATACTGGCATGTATACATAACAAGCTTACTGGAACTTGAAAAAGCAAAAGGACAATGACCAGGCCATCTGGAAAGTTAATGATGTTTTAAACATGGACTCAGAGAGAAGGGAGCTAGATGGTACTGGAGGTGCTTCTGGCACACAATGCAAATGCACAAGTTTGAATTCCCATACAGCCTTTCTCTCCAGGAATCAAAGACCAGAACCCATATTTCTCTGTCTTAGACAGTATTGGATAGAGGACCAGGTGAATACAGGTGTATGGCATAAGTGGTAACTATTATGGGATTTCAGAAGAATTAAAAGACGGCATTCAGTCGTTGAGATCAAAGACAGTTTTATGGAAGAAGTGGTATTTCAACCATGTCTTTAAGATTACTTAGAGTTTGCAACTATGAATTGGGAAAGAACATTCTATACAGAGGGATGATGATGAGCAAAGAAAGTAAGTGGTTCGTTTTTGCTGGACACAGGGTATGTGATGGAGAACAGTGCAATGTTATGAAGGAAAGTTGGAACCAGGTCATGGAGAAGCTGGAAAGCCAGTTATGAAGTTTAAATATTATTCTCTGGACAATGATTAGTCAGAGAAAAACACTATTCCCCAGACAAATGTACTCCAGGAAAATGAATTTGTTTGTAGTGTATGAGTTTGCTTGAAGGAGGGAATTCCAGATGCAGAGGCTGGTGGGAAGCTTCCGAACCTCCAAGGGAAGATTGAAACTAGAACAGCAGCAGTATAAGTGGAGCAGAGAGAGACTGAAGGGTACAAATCAGGAAGTACCATAGTTTTTCCTTATACACATACATATACACACACTCACTCTAAAGCAAAATATAAGCCTTAAGCTATATAACCAATATATATATATATACATATATTTTTTTAAAAAACTGTTTTAATTTCTATGAAATTCCCCATTTACATAGAACATATTGAAAATTCATTGGTCCATTTAGTCAATTTGGTTGATTTTAGATTGTCTGAGTATCAAAGTGAGATTTTCAAAACAGCACAATGGGAATCTATACCCAAAGGACAACTTCAAGGAAAAGAAAAAATATACTGTATAAGTAAATTTATCTCCCAAAGTATCCAGGTGATTTTTAAAAAATATTTATTTATTTTTGAGAGAGAGAAGGGTGGGCAGAGAAAAAGGGAGAGAGAGAATCCCAAGCAGGCTCCATGCTATCAGCACAGAGCCTAACAAAAGGGCTCGAACTCATGAACCATGAGGTCATGACCTGAGCCAAAATCAAGAGGCAGTTGCTTAACCGACTGAGCCACCAAGGCACCCCAAGGTGATTTCTCCAAATAGGCACTCTTTTAAACACTTTCTAACATGAGCTAACTTCAACTAACAGGAATGCTGCAAAAAACAGAAACAGGAACTTTGTGAGAAGTTTGATTACCTGTATGGTATCCTGGAGGAAAGGAAGAATGAAATGACCCAAGTCATTACCCGAACCCAAGAGGAGAAACTGGAACGTGTCCGTGCTCTGATCAAAAAGTATTCTGATCACTTGGAAAATGTGTCAAAGTTGGTTGAATCAGGAATCCAGTTCATGGATGAGCCAGAAATGGCAGTGTTTCTGCAGGTAAGTATTCTTTCAGTACCTGATGGAACTAACCAAGAAGGTGGGTGCTGGAGAAGTAGTCGTCATCATATTTTTGTTATTTTATGCACACAGCATTTTGATTTATTTTACCAACTAAACTATAAGCTCATTATGTGTTCATGTCTCCATCTGTTTAAACAATTTCATAAGCATATATTTAAGGGACCATGACATCGCTTAAATATAAGAGGGTTCCGGTATAAAACAGCAGTTATTCATGGCATTTAGAAACTAAGCTCTGAGATTTTCAGAGTCAGCGGAGGAAAGAATAAAGTCTTTGATGAAAAGAATTTAAGTAGGTCTGTCTTTTGTTTGCTTTCACAGAATGCCAAAACCCTGTTACAAAAGTAAGTAATTTTCATTTTATGGAAAAATGCATACTTTTCATTTTTACCCAAGGCTATCAAATGTTAAACGGTGACAAAAAGTGGCAACTTGTCTTTGTTGCAGAATTTCTGAGGCATCGAAGGCATTTCAGATGGAGAAAATAGAACATGGTTATGAGAACATGAACCACTTCACAGTCAACCTCAATAGAGAAGAAAAAATAATACGCGAAATTGATTTTTACAGAGGTTTGTTATTCTTGTGACCATTTGGCCAAAGTTGCAGGTGTGTGAAAGCTGCAGATGGATTCAGCAGGAGAGAAGGGGGATTCAGAATCACCTCCAGAATGGATGTCGACAATTACACAAGGATCATAATCCAATGTGAAACTCCATTTCATTACAGGTTCATAGAGTTGGTTGACAGTGTTTATTTGGCTTTGCACATCACAGTGCCTATTATAATGCCATTACTGGGCATTTGACTCTGGGTAGTCAAATACTTAATAATTGATGGTGATGATGATGTCTCAACATCAACCCTACACAAGGTATTGACTACAATGATGTGAAGTGTCATGAAGTGCAAGGTTAAGGATGAGATAAAAACAAAATGTAGATGACATTTGGATAGATATTGTAGCACATCCACTTAATCAAACATCAGAGGGCAAGAATAGTAATGAGTCATAGAATAAAAAAACATCTGGAAATAAAACTGGCTCTATGTGACCAGCTATATTTCATGAGTTATAAATGCACCCCTACCATGTGGTCCAGAGACCCTCCTGGAAATTTCTCCTCATGAAGTAATTAAAAAGAGGAAAATAACCTTGGAGCTGATCAAAACTTTGATTGTCTTGATTCATCCTAGCCTATCTAGGTCACAAGACTCCTTGGCTAGACCTCTAATAATGCCATGAAGCTGTATTAGTGTGTACAGATGTAACTTCAGAAGCAAATCTTCAAGATGAATCTTCCTAAAATAATTACTTAATATTGTCTCTCCTTAATATTGCCTGAGGGAATATTAAGATCAATGTGTTAGGAAAAGACTCATGGCATAAACTGTGGCAAAAGTCAGCATTCACCGAACAGAGGAGGTAAGGAAGTAAAAGAAGGCAAGGGTAATGTATGTGTTCTGAGATAGGGAAGAGAGTTGCATTTCCATTTAATTTGGCAGAGATACATTAGTGACAATCCCAGTCCTCCAGGAGCTTGCAGATGTGACAGAGCATGATATACATGTGACCAGGCTCTGCACAGTGGTACTGAAGATGCACTTTGTACTGGAGAGGGAAACAAGGAGGATGGTGATGATTGGGCCCATCATCACATTTCTCCTGCCCACATTTAACTAGAAGCACAAACCCCAGCATGACATACTTGGGCCACAGTCCAGTATCTGATGGAGAAGACTTCCCTAGCCCTGACCTTAATCTGGGCTGGAAGTACTGGCCATTAATTGATATCATAGCTGCAGTGGTAGTTATAATGATTTTAAAAACACGTTACCTTACCAGAAGATGAAGATGAAGAAGAAGAAGAAGAAGAAGGAGAAGAAGAAGGAGGAGGAGAAGGAGAAGAAGAAAGAGAGCAAGTAGAAGTGGAAGAGGTAGAAAATGTTCGAACAGAGTCATCAGGAGAGGATGAAAGTCCAGAGAAAGCCTCGGAGCCCTCTCAGCTGGCCTCAGAGCTCCAGGCTGCCCCAGGGGCGCTTCCAGTTTCCTCCCCGGAGCCACCTCCGGCCCTCCCACCTGCCACAGATGCCCCAGGGACACAGGTAATTGTTCACAAATGCCTTCCTACAGGATTCACAGGTGTGTCCTTGCTGAATAGGCTAAACAATTTATTCTGCCTTAAGAGAAAGGTCCTACAAGGCCAGACATTTGTATCTGGAAGACCAAAGAATTCAGCACAGGCAGTGTCAGGGAGAAAAGTCCTCTAGATGATTCAACAGGTTTGGTGTTATTATAACTGGTTGGCAAGACCTAGTTTAACATGATTTTCCCACCAGAATCTGAGGCAATCTTTGGAAATTGTGTGTGCATGGGGGAGGGGTATGTGTATAACATGTTACTTCACAGCCATGTCACACAGATTGGGTCTGCTCTGGATACAGATATGGAGTACAGGGTAATAAATAATCTAAGGTGAGAAATAAAAATGAATGTCCCTTCAGAACTTTGAATTTTCTGTAGATAAAAAAGGAAGTAAACAGAGAAGCCATGTTAGTTTATGTCCCTATCACCTACCCTGAAATATAACCATATCTTTCATTAAGTGGGCAAACAAATGCCATCTAGTTTTCTATGTATCTGTCATTTGATGAGATTATGTGTTAATAGAATTGTTTTAAAATTTTCTTAGGAGATAACTCATCCCAAATTCTGTATCTGATTGGCTGACTCTTAGCTTCTAAGATGTCACTGTCCAGTTTTCAAGTCTTTGTGCTGACTTCATGGCACCTTCAGCAGAGAGGTCTCAACCTATGGAGTTTGTGGACAATGTAGATTCATCAAAAAGGAATCCTGGTTTTGCACCTGCTTTCAAAATGGATTGAGATTATCTATAGAAACAAAACCTCAGAGGGGAAATTCTGAATTATAGAATTATATTCTATGCTCTGTCTCCATAGGAAACCAGGCTGAAATACTGTTAATGGTTCCTAGAATCTTGAAATCAAATTGCACTGAATTTGAAAGAGGTGTGGTAACTTAACAAGACTTGGATTTGATCAATAAGACCAATTTGGGATTTTAGGAAAGAGGTTGGGGGAGCCCACCAAGAATGTCAAAAAATTAATTGTGGCCAATAATTTGACCTTTCTCCTATATCTTATATTTTATAAGCAACCTTCATTTTAGTCGTCCACTGTCTGTCTGCCCAGGCTGCCATCTAGGGAAGGACAAGCCCAGAAAAGAGAAGGCACATGCAGGTGCCCAGAGAGAGGAGTGCTATCATCTTTCCTTCCCTTAGCACTTGCAGAGGGTGGGATGAACTAAAACATGCGCTAAATCAGACACTGCACAGAGAGCTCACAGTTTTCAAACCCAAAGGGAACTAAAATCAACTGCATTTTCTTCTTCTTCTTTTTTTTTTTTTTTACTTTTGAATTTATCTGTCCTGATTAAGGGGGAGGTTGTGCCCACTGGCTCTCAGCAGACCACAGAGTCTGAAACTCCAGTCCCTGCAGCAACGGACACTGCGGATCCCTTGTTTTACCCTAGTTGGTATAAAGGCCAAACCCGGAAAGCCACCACCAACCCACCTTCCACCCCAGGGAGCGAAGGTCTGGGACACATAGGGCCTCCTGGTTCTGAGGATTCGAATGTGCAGAAGGCAGAAGTGGCAGAAGCTGCAGCCAGTGAGAGGGCAGCAGTGAGTGGTAAGGAAACTAGTTCACCAGCAGCTACTTCTCAGGTTAGTGTTGATGCTCTTGTGTCTGAATGCTTCCCCCTGCCATCTAGCGTCGTGCTGGAATCACAGCAAGAAAGAAGGGCCTCCAAAGGGGCAGAAAGAAACCATGGCCTTGGGAAAAACACAGAAACAACTCATTCCCCAATTTTGGCTTGTTTTTAAGCCTTGTAAAACAAAACAGAAAAAAAAATTGACTTCAATCTACCCATACGTGGTGACCTCACACCTGGTTCCCCAGGGAGGTGGTCCATGCAAGCCTGGCCCTTAAGCATGCAGTTTAAAGCTGCTTTGTCTGCAGTGACTGGTTTCCCTTCTCAAAGGCCACTTGCCCTTGCTCAGCCTTTTGTGTCCTCCTTGGGCTTCTAAACACTAATCACCTGCTTTTGTGTCATTCCCAGCAACCCTGAAGGAGCACGTTTGAACTGAGTTCTAAGTCTGCTCTGGAAAATAACCTCTGGTTAATTCATGGATTCTGGGAGTGCATTGGCTATGGCTAGACAAAGATAGTCTTGCTTGATTAAACCAGTGCTTCCTAAACATGTGCTGCTAGGAGCAGAAAAGCACAGGTTTTCCTACTTTTGGGGTTTTAAGGGTCACTTAATACTTTTTTTTTAAATATAATATACTTTGAAGGCCATGTCTTTTTCCTATAAGGAGTTAAGAAACTCCTAATGTTTGCATGGCTCAAAGATTCCACAGAAGAAATATTCTACAATTTCTTTACAAGGAAGGATGCTCATGGTTGCTCCATACCCATGAACATTCTTAAATGATGTGTGGATGTGAGTGTTGCTCAGACAAGGGATGTGAAAGAAATACTCTGTTTCCATGCTCCTGGGTCATCAGGTGATTATGAACAACAAACAGCATTTTTCAAAAATCAGAAAATTACTCATTGTCTTGACTATCTGCTCAAGTAAACTTTAATTTCATGAGATAATAAAAGGAAATTATGTTTGGAAAACTAAAAGTAACATGCTTTTGTGTCATATATTTATTTTCACAAATGAAAAATGACAAAAAATAATTGGTATGAGGAAACATCTTGAGGTAGTTTTTAGGTTAAAAAATGGAGTATAATGTTTTCTAGAAAATTTATGGGAATTTTATTTCTAGAAAGTTAATTAACTTTCTTATCTATTTAGTGGAAGTTGAGTCAGGAAGAGCTGTTTTCTGAAAACCGTATGAAATAACCCATAATAGGAGCATATAATAGGGCTCCAAACCAAAATGCAAAATCCATCTAAATGATGTTGAAAAATATTATTTGTGATAATATCAGTGAAGCTTTCTTCTTGTTTTCTCACAGGAGTTAGCAATCTGCCTAGCACTTTTGGCTTTTCTTATACTTCACTACATCTGGCGTCAGATTCAGTGCTTGATTTTTACTTTAATGGGTAGGAAATATTTTCTTTTCCCTTAACTAACATCTCCTATAGTTTCTTCCATAATGTCCCTACTCTATAGGCTCAGAGATAAATTTCTCCCCAACTTTGAGGTTCAGCCATCTAAAAATTTGAACCAAGTTCTAGATAATAGTCATGGCTTCAAACTCTCTACAATGTAATCATCTCAAGGTGACTTCCGGAGGGGTAATTGCTCCATTATCTAAACCTGCATGGAGGGGCAAATCCTGACTCAGAATAGAGACTCAGTGGGCAATTATTCAGTAATCCAGTATAAGTGGACCCTCCAAAATGGCCATTAGGACAGGCCAGTTTCAAAAGTTGTCAATAATGCCATGAGGATTCACGGCTTTTAAAGTAGAGGGAGGCCCAGCAAAGGACTTGTTCAGGAATATTCAGGGTTTCCACAGATTAAGAAACTGCATTTCACTTGCTTACATCAGAGGCACCCAGGAGGCAGCCAGATGACTCCTGTCAAAGATACATAGGAAATTCTTGGCACTGGTGGGAATGTGGGCCAGGTGACTTCTCAGTCTCTTTGAAACCTCTACAGTCTTTCCTGAGAGAGATCTCTGAAAGATATCCTGGGTGCAGCAACATCAAGGGGATTTCAGCCAGGTCAGATCTGAATGAATAAAAAGCAGAAGGAGCAATGTTCATCTACCAGACACAAGGAATGAGAACCAAAGAAGAGTCATAAAGCCAACACCCTTTATTTTTGAGACACCTTTCTCAAAGTCAAGCATTTTCTTAATTACTGTTATAAGATTTGCTTAGGGATGGACATCTTACTCTTTTAATAGCCTTTTGAATATTATCAGCTTAACAATATTTAAAGATTCAAACCTCACATACTTTCAAGTAAATGACCCTGCTGGACCTGATGCCCAGCTCCCTGTGCCTGTAGCTCAAAAGCAATTCAGGGTGACTGGTACTGAAAGCCCTCAGCTATTTCTGGCTCATTGACTTTTTCCTTCGTTGACATTGACTCTTCTGGAAGCTCCCATCATAGCTCCTTTCTGCCTCATTAGCTGTCTGTTCAGCAATGACAGTAGGATCTCCATGGGTCTCTGTCATGTCTGCAACTATGTGTGAGTAGGATCTGCCCCAATGTCTAATAGCCAGACACCTTGTACCCTAGAATGTTCCTAGTGTCTTTATAGTCTGCTCATTATTTGCAGTGAAGAGCAGTGGGTAGAAGTATTGGCCATGGACTCAGTGGGGCAAATGGAGAGAGAGAAAACTCCATATTTTATTGGAATATCCTGAATAATTGTGGATCTGAATAATTGTCTGAAGAGTTCAGTTTACATTCTGAGAATTCAGGTTTGGGGCTTTGTTGCCATACATTTTGTAATGCGTCTCAGAGGCTACAGGGGGACAGTCATGCTTCTCGTCTGCCATCCACTGAGCCCATGTTGTGCACCTTCACATTCACATGCCTGCAAGATAAGGGTGAGGCAGATGGGAGAGCAGTGGAGTAGAGTGATTGACATTCAGTACTGCAAAGAATATGGACAGGTTGATAGAGATCTCACCATAGTATCAGATATTGCTAGCCTCTGTGAATTTTTTGCCGGCCTGATTTACTTTCAACACCTCAGAATCCAACTCACTAGACTAGTATGTGTTCAATGCAAAGTTAGCTTATTGGAATTTCACACTTTATCATTAGTCATTCCCTGGACACTTAGGATGCGATACAAAAGTTCTTGATTTCACTGATGGTCTCAACTTTCTTTATTATGTCAGGAAATAATGTTGCCTTAGAATCTCAGAAGCATCTCAGGCCCACTTGCTGATTTGTAAACTCACTTCAGTCACCTTCAAACTTTTAAGAAGGCAAATGTTCTGTTCCCACATGCTTTCTTCATAGCCATCCACATAGTGAAACCTGCCCTTGCTTTTGCTGCCTGTGATTTCTGATACCATATAATCTCTACTTTATCCTGTTTATTTTAATGTTTATTTATTTTTGAGAGACAGAGAGACAGAGCATTAGAGGGGAAGGGGCAGAGAGAGAGGGAGACACAGAACCTGAAGCAGGCTCTGAGCTCTGAGCTGTCAGCACAGAGCCCAATGCAGGGCACAAACCCACGAACCGCGAGATCACGACCTGAGCTGAAGTCGGACGCTCAACTCACCGAACCACCCAGGCACCCACTACTTTATCCTGTTTACCTTCTCTCTTCACCTAATCATATAGGCAGATTATGTGTTAGAAACTGGTCACGGCAAAAACTAGACATCAGCAGTCTCCACCAGTGGCGAACTGGGATTTTGCTTTTTGTTGGATCAGAGGAGCACTGTTGTCTTCCCTGCCTTCATTCTTGAAAAAAAATTTTTTTTTTCTCAACAAGGTTTGGGTTCAGCCTTGTGGAAAAACTGAATCTCACAGAAGAGAGATTCATCTGCAGGATGCACTTTGAGCCCTGTTAACATCAGATTTCTCCCAGGAACCCCTGTGAAAGAGGTCACAGGTCACGTTGTGCAAAGCCCCTGTGCATGAACTACAAAATTGCCCTCTAAGTCTCCACCTTTCTAGGCTGTACGCTCCATCAATGCAAAGAGAGTTTGGGGGAAATAACATTTGATCTACTTCATGTGTTAATTTTTAAATTTATTTTGAAAAAGTGACATCCCACCCTAGTCAATCTTAGACAGCAGGGCAATAATAAGGTGGGAAGAAAGCAGGTCAGCTGTCCTTGGAAAGCAGTCTCTGTGAGCCTCATCTCCCAGGCATGCTTTGTTGTGGCCATTTCTGGGTCCAATCTGCTTCCCCCCATTGCCCTTCCTCTTCCTACACAACTTTCATGCAAATTATACCCGGGTGTTAACACAGGGACCACTCCCATCATCGATACCCATGGACAATTAAGTATTTTATCGGGAATACATGTGGCAGTGTGATTTTTCTAGAAGTGGGAGCAGCAACAGTGAAAGATACCCCCTGTTCCCCTTCCTCCCTTCCTAATGAGGGTTAGCAGCCTTGTGTGGAAGAATTTGTCCGAGCTGTTTAATGGGAGCTGTTCAGGGCACAAGACTTTCCAGAGAAATGTCTTCCTATTTGGTGGATTAACCTGGCGGCTGCCTCAATCAAGGTCACAGGACCTCCCATTCCCCCCCCCCACACACACACACACATCCCAGTGAGAGTCACTTGCTTTGGAGATAGGGACTTTCACATTAAAATCTCTATGATTTCTGTCTCTATAGAGAACCACAACTCATATATTTCACCAGACTCTGAAGTTACAATTATAAGAGAACCTAAAAGTTTTACTATATTATAACTATTTGTTTTTTTAAGAATAGAATATCTACTTTTCACATTCCGTTTCTCAAGCCTGAAAACAGACAAACAAGTTGGGTACAAATTCTGCTAAGTGTCGGGCACTGGAAAGATCAATGAAGTTAAAGTTAGTAAAAAGGACTTAGGTTCCCATCCTGCTGCTTCTCTGCACTGACTCTGGGCATTTACTTTTATTTACTTTCATCTTCCCACTGAGAAAAGGAAGCAACTACTCAATGAAAAGATACATCTATTTACACATTAGAGAGTGAGAAATTTAGTACTGAGAACTTTATAAATTATTTCAGGATGTTTTCATTGGGAGGGTTATGGGCTCAGGCCTGACACAAACCATGCTGAGTGACAATAATAACAAGTTCTCAGTGAAATAGCCCAGTGCATTTCTCAAAATATGTCTTGCCTTGAAGCTCTTATATAAATGTCCATTTCCCAAACTGTTTTCTAAATCTCTTCCTAGGCACCCCTTTGGCTGAATGTTTCCACAGCTGCACTTATCCCCTTCGATGTCGTAAACTCCATAAAATCTATGATGGTTCAACTCTGAAGTCCATCTAAAGGCACTTACAGCCCTCACTGCCCAGTATAGCAAATTATTAGGATATACAGGAAGTAACAGAATAGTACATGTATGAAGAGATGGAAGATACGTGGTTTAAAAATTTACTGATTTTAAGTGTTACCACAGTACAATCGCTTTTGACAAATATGTAGCCTTAGATAGCCACTACCACATTAAGATGTAGAATATTTCCATCTCTCCCCAAAGTGCCCTCATATACCTTTGCAGTTAATCCCCTCCCTGCATCCCAGTTGGTAACTGTGTCAATCTTTTACTTGGTAGCCATTCTAATGGATATATATGGTACATAGTTTTAATTTGCCATTTTCCCAATGACTAATGATGCTTAGCATCTTTTCATGTGCTTCTAAGTCATTTTAATATTTTCTTTGATGAAGTATTTGCCCACTTTCTTTGGGTTGCTTATCTTATTAGAGAGTTGTAGAAGTTCTTTATGTTATTTTGCATAAAACTCCCTTATCAGACATGTTTTGCAAATATTTTCTCCCAGTCTATGGCTTGCCTTTTCATGTTCTTAAGTGTATTTTGAAGAACAAACATTTTTAGTTTTGATAAAGTTCAATTTTTCATTTTCCCCTTTATGCTTTGTGTTTTAAGAAATCTTTGTTTAACTCAAAAACCACAAGGATTTTCTCTCACATTTTCTTCTAGAATTTTTATAGTTTCAGCTCTTAGGTCTAAGATAATTTTAAGTTAATTTTTGTATTGTGAGATAAGGATCAAGGTTTTGGATCTTGTTTGCTTATTTTCTATATAGATATTTGTTTATTCCAGCACTATTTATTAAAAAAGGCTATCTTTTCTCCCCAGTGAACTACCTTGATGATTCATAGAAATTCAAATGACCATATATGCTCATTCTACTTGTAGACCATCTGTTTTGAACCATTAATCTGTATCTTCGTCTCTCTACCAATACCACACTGTCTTGATTATTATAGCTTTATAGAAGTCTCTAAATCGGGTAATGTAAGGGGTGCCTGGGTGGCTCAGTCTGTTAAGTGTCCAACTTCAGCTCAGGTCATGATCTCGCAGTTTGTGAGTTTGAGCTCTATGCTGACAGCTCAGAGCCTGGAGCCTGCTTCAATTCTGTGTCTCCCTCTCTCTGCTCCTCCCCTCCTTGCATACTCTCTCTCTCTCTCAAAAATAAATAAACAAAAAAAAAATTAAATCAGGTAATGTAAGTTCTCTGCTTTATTGGTTTTATTTGGCTTTATTGGTTTTCCCTACTTTTTTTAAAATCTATTTTCTATTTCATTCATTTCTGCTCTTTATTATTTTCACCCTTATGCTTACTTTCGATTTGATCTCTTCTCTTCCTAGTTTCTTAGGGTGAAAACTCAAGTTATTGATTTGAAATCTTTCTTATTTTCTAATACAAGCATTTAATGCTATAAATTTTCTTCTAATCACTGTTTTAGCTGCATCTCACAAGATCGATATGTTGTATTTTCATTTAATTCAAAATATTTTCTAATTTACCTTGGGATTTGTTCTTTGACCCATGAGTTATTTAGATGAGTAGTGTTTATTTTCTAGATATTTGGAGATTTTTCCAGACATCCTTCTGTTTGATTTCTGGTTTGATACTGTTGTGTAGAGACAATACTCTTTATATGATCTCAGTCCTTTTAAATTTAAGATTTAAATTTAAGAAGCTTAAGGTTTTATGGCCCAGAATATGATCTATCTTGGTGAATGTTCCAAGTGCACTTCTGAAAACATAGTATTTGTTTAGATGAATGTTCTATAAAGGTCAATTAGGTCAGTTGATCAAGTCTCTGATATCCTTATTGATTTTCTGTTGACTTGTTTCATCAATTACTGAGAGAGGAAGTTTGAGGTCTCTGATTATAACTGTGGGTTTGTCTATTTACCGTTGCAATTCTATCACTTTTGCCTCATGCATTTTGAAGTTTTGTTTAGGTTTATTCACATTTAGCATTGTTACATTTTCTTAAATAATATATCCCAAGATAAGTGTTAAACAAAACAAAATCCTTTTCTATCTCGTGTGTGTGTGTGTGTGTATGTACCTGCTTTAATGGGTATAAAGAAGGTCCTTATACACATGTACTATCTTTTAAAGTAGCTTAGCAAAGTTAGAAGGCAGGTGGGGAGAGCCTGGAGGAGAAAGGTGTTGATAATCTTTAAGATGTTCCAAGTGTCTGGCAATGGGGAAGGCCTCATAGCCCAAAACCAACAATCCTGTCTCCCCTTCCTCACCTAGCCATGCCTGGGGCCAAGCATAGCAAGAGCTGAGATAGCTGAGGTACCTAATGATTTTAAGTGACTAAGCTGAGCTTAATGATTCAATGACTAGTCGTCACTGGTCTGTGGTCCCCTATTTTTAGTTCTGATATAAATTGCTCTATAAGCTAATGTCTCTGTATATTTTCATGACACACTTATGCCCTAATTCACTCCTTATCTTACCTAAACCAGATTTTACAGAACTGCAGAGGCCACCCTGTCATGGGCCAAGGACTTCCAGCACCAAGCTGTCTTCTTGCTAAGAAGTCCAAGATTCCCAAGCCAAGTGTTAACAAGCAGGTGTACATGGTACAAGGGTTTCCAGATTCTTCCTATCTAGAGTATCATGAGCTCAGACACAGAACATCAGAACCACATTGGCCCCCTACACATTTGAGCTCTTCACTTGAAAATAGCAAAAGGGATGTGTGGAAGTCAAGGCCAGTGGGAAAGTGTCACCAAGGAACACCAGCCCATACCATCTTAGTTCCCAACCCAGGCACTATAAATGTTGTCCTATGAGGTTACAAAGGTGCTCCCAGAGGAAAATTAAAAAAAAAACATTTCATGAGAGAGAGAATGGGGGAGGGGAAAGGAAGGAAGAAAGGAAAGAGAAAGAAGAGGAGAGGAAAGGAGAGGAGAGAAAAAAAAGGAAAGGAAAGGAAAGGAAAGGAAAAGAAATGGAGAGAAAGGAGAAAAATAGGAAAGGAGAGAAGGAAGGAAGAAAGAGAGAAGAGTGAAGAAAAAAAAATCTATGGTTTAAATGGTTAAAAAGACAGGCAGCGACTAGCAAAGAGTCTTTTCCCTTCTTGAAGGGTTTATTTCCTAGGTTCTCAGAAACCAATACATGTGTCCCCCGATTTGAGACCTTATCAAATTTCTCATCATCCCAAAATTCAGTCTCCTTGAAAATATTCATATTTTCCTAAACCAGGATGAACACTAGGCTAGAGTTCCAAAGAAAAGCAGCCAGGTGGAGCCCTGGGTCTCCATAGGTATCACAGGCCAAAAGATAAAATCATTTTCACACAAATGACCTCTGAGATCAAACCATTCATCCTGATTTCAGGGGCAAGCTCTACTTGCCGCTTGAGACTGAGAGGTGAGAGATGTTGGAGGCTAAAGGGCTGAAAAGCTGCTTTTCTGAGTGAGATTAATCTCACAAAGTATTATAGAGCATTTTTAAAAATAAAGCAGGACACTAAGAACATGATTTCCCATGAGTGTGACTATAGGTCCTGTATTCTTTGAAATGATCTATTTAATTTTCCAAAACAAACTGAAATGAATGAAAATTTAACTATGTTCTCTCAATTTAATTGAGGGATTCAAGGTGTCAAATTATTTTCAAACAGAAATCCCTGCTGAGAGTGACTGCTTGTGTTTTACAAATTAGGAGATTCGAGCTTACAAATCGCTGATATACCAGCGCCCTGACTGTGCTGGAATTTAAGCTTGGTAAAAATAGAAAATTAATCAGTGCTCAGGACTGGCCTACATTTACCCCATAACACTATCCAGGACTTAATAAACCTGGCAATTATAAGAAGTTATGATAATAAAATGCAGTCATTTTACATAAAAAAAAAAAACTATAGGAGAGAGCAAGCTATAGGAGAGACCATTACATAAACATTATTAATGCTTTTTCATTTGTATCCTACAACCGCAATTCTTTCTCTGGCTTTTTTTTTTTTTTTTTTTTTTTTCCTGTTGGGAAAGTGACATTCTAATCACTGTCAATTTGGGGGCTTTTCTAGACGGACAAAAAAACCCCAAACAAACCCTACACTAAAACTGTAGGCTGTATTTCTCAGGATCAAATAGCATCCTTAGTAAAGGTTACTTTAATAGGAAGCTAAAATGGATGTATCCATTTTAAAGAGGGAAATATAATATAAATTGTTTGTGAGGGGTGTAATGAATTCATCCCCCCTGGCAACCTGTACCTGCAGCTCCACAATTCCATGAAAACAGTCACGCAGGCACCAGGGAGAGCTCTCTGGGGGAGTTGTTATGACACAGCTAGTTGAGTTTTGCTTCCTGTGTTTGAAAACTGTTTATTATTCGGATTTAACCTTAAGACCCTTGTTAGTGTTGTACATCCTGTGGATTTTTTCTGTCTTTATTTACATATCTCAGTGGATTCCATGAAAAATGTCTTTTCCCCCAGTGCAACCCACAAAGCAGGGAATTCATCCACCATCGTTAATGCATCTGAAAAACCAATGCCACGTGGCAAGACGGTAACCAATGTGTGTACATGACTCTATCATTTAGTCTTTCACAGAGGTCCTCTCAGTAATACCTCAGGACAGTCTTGTAAAGTAGGAATTGTTAAACTTGAGCATTTTACAGTGGAGGACCACAGAAGAGGAGTGACTTGCTCAAGGTCACAGAGCAGCTGGAGCTTAGGGCCCAGTGATCTGCTGCCCTCAGCCATGGCACAGAGTGCGCGTGTGCAGTATACTGTTCGCCAAGCCCGCATCTAGGAAACGTGAGTGAATCCCCACTTTACCCGGGGTGATTGACGACTGAGGCAAAAATAGTGTGACGAAGGGCTCCCCTGCTTTGATTGACCACTCTTGGCGCATCGGCACAGCCTCACGGGGCAGAGAGAGGACGTGTCTAGGCCTCCACTGCTTGCAGGACTGTGGCTGACCCTTGCAGTGACAGCACTCCCGTCCCTTAGTTGCACCTGTGCTACTGCTGGCTCTCAGTCTGACTTCCAAGGGTGGAGCTGGCCCCTCCCTTGAGTCTCACATGCTCAACAGCGCTAGCTTTGTTCTTTGGATTTGTAGTCATTTATATTAATAACCCTCAGCTCTCTCATTAGAGTTACTTTGAGCAAGTTCCTCAACCTTCCTGAGCCTGAGATTTCTCGTCCATAAATTGGGCATAATAATACTATCAACCTCCCATTGCTCTTGAAGACAGCCTGTTTGGCCTATTTATCTAACACAAGGCAGGAATTAATGATCTAACCAGCAGCTCTTTGTAATTCAGTTCTGTCAGAAAGGGTGAGAACACACACTCTATATTGAACACATAATCGGCAGGTCCATATCTGAGAAGAATGCTGGCTTTAAGTTTGTGCCAGGCTGTGATACCAATGTTTTAGCTTCTTCCTGCTCCCCACCCCATCCATTGACCTCATCAATGCCTAAACCATGTTTCAAAACACACCAAACAGTATACACCATGAATCTGACTCTGGGTTAAGAAAAAGCGAGTGAGGTTAATTTCTTCTTGTTTCATAGGCCTGAGGAAATTACTCTGGTTTCTGGTCTTACCTCAGCAAAAAGGAAGCAGTGAGTGACAATGAAGCCCCCAAATCAATTCCCTCCCCCCATTTCTTTACTTAGTGTATACAGTGGCAGACTCCCAACAACAACAACAAAATGCTTTTCAGTGGGTGTTTTCTTTCTAACCTCTTTTCTTCTTCCTCTAGCACTCATGGAGAGTGTGCTATATTTACACAGCTCTGTGCTTCCTCATGTATCCCAGTTGCTCCATCACGAAGCAGAAATGTCTGTATTCCTGTGAAAGAAATGCCCACAATGGAAGACCTGCCCAGCAGAACTTCCAGGGCTTAGACCCTCAGCTGGGAATTACAGACCATGCCTCACTTATTCTTCAGACACTGCTGCCTGGCTCAGGCTTTTGGTTGCATTCTCTTTTCCAGGCTGGAATCCATAATGCTTAAGCTATCCAAGGGCCTGTGGTTCAGGAATGCTTTGTAGGGGGCAGGCCAGTGCTTGAGTTTAGTCTTTCTGAATAAGGTTTCTAAGCATGACCTCAGCAATCCTATTCACACCTGTTTCTAGCATCTGGCTTTGAGCCTCTAACCTAGCCTAGCAGGTTCAGGGTAGAGACAGGGTGGTTGCCCATTCAGCAGCCTCAGGTCTAGTTTTACCCCTTCTATCCACATTCCTTTAAGGCAAATGAGTTTAATTATAAATGTGCAAGCGTCTTCTTGAATTGGCCAAGAAAGACTGGCATTTAACACGTAGTAATAACCAGATCCTTCTGTCAGGTGGAATTTGTGATTGGCATTCATAGTGGCAGAGAGCAAATGGAGCCCAAGTGTGGAGGCCTGGACACAAATGTCCTCACTGCCCCCAATATCATTTCAATGGACCGGCATAGCGGCTCCCATGTCCACCACAGTTATCCCTCAGGATAAGACATGGACATTTCCATGCTATGTGTGGCAGGAGTGTACATGAAGCCATCATCATCCATTAATGTCTTAGCTGTAATTCAGTTTATCAGATAAATTACTATCACCTGGATAAGCTGAGGAACTGGAACACAGGCAGGTAAATGATAACGGATCAGGATCATGGATGGAGTAGAGAATGATCATTTGGGGAAAGGCAGATGCTGGCACCTCATGGAACCCCTGGGAAGCTTAGAGGAGGCCTGAGGGCATTGGTTACTGGTCAAAGAGCTCACCCTTTTACTTTAGGCCAGCTAAAAAAATATTTTCCCTCCTAAACGTGGCTACCCAGACTTGTGCCAGAGTGAATATCAGGAAAGCATCTGTTTAGTTTTGTTCAGTCAGTGAATCATGTGGTGCAGGATGCATTTAGTAGAGGGGGCTGCTAGTATTGCCCCCACACCAAAATAAGAGCATGTTCACGAAACTGCACCCAGTTATATCCCTATGCTAAGTGCCCAAGGACACATCTGGCTTCAACTGAGCACTAAAGGCAGTTTCATGCTTTAATTGTCAAGAATCTTGCCAAAGGAAGCATGTTGGCTTAAAAAACAAATCATTACATTTAGCATAAAAGTCAAGCCAAAGACCCCATTGATCATTTCTCTCTTTTCTTTGACACTTTCCTACTAAAAACTAGCCTACCCTTTGGTTAACAGCAACAAGATTGTGTGCCCATAGAGACCAAAAAGGTAACATTAATGAAAAAGCAAGCCAGGTAAAAGAAAAATGTTAATAAAAGCATAAATACAAGCTATAGTTTGCTTTCCTCTTAATTCTGAGCATAGCAACTATAAATGAAAAATGGCCACCGAAACCAGCCTTGCAGCAGAGGAGGGAAAATGGAGTGGTGGGCATGATGGAAATCAGGAGATAGAGGGAGCATACCCAATTTGTAGGGACAGGGCTGCTCATCTCTCCATGTAGGTTCTGGATTGCTACATTTCTTCTTTGTCAAGAGAACCTGCAAATCCAGATTTTAATGTGAAGTCTATTTTTTTTAATTTTTAATTTAAAACTCACATAACATAAAAATTACCATCCTAACCATTTGTAAGCATACAATTCAAGTGTTCAGTATATTCACATTGCTATGCAACCAATCTCCAGAATTTTTTCATCTTGCAAAACTTAAACTCTTGTACCCATTAAAAACAACTCCCCATTGCCCCCCTTCCCCCAGCCCCTGGCAACCTCTGTTCTACTTTCTGTTCTCATGAATTTGACTACTCTAGATACTTCTTATATTCTGCAAGTGGAATCACAAAGAATTTGTTGTTTTGTGACTGGCTTATTTCACTTAGCATAATGTCCTCAAGGTTCATCCATGTTGTACCATGTGTCAGAATTTCCTTCCTTTCTAAAGCTGAATAATATTCTATTAAATGCAAATGCCACATTTTGTTTATCCATTCACCCACTGATGAACACATGGGTTGCTTCCTTCCATCTCTTGGCCATTGTGAATATTGCTTCTATGAACATAGGTATGCAAATATCTGTGTGTCTCTGCTTTCAACTCTTTTGGGTGTATTCCCCAAAGTGGAAGAATTGCTGGATCATATGGTAATCCTATGTTTAATTTTTTGAGGGACTGTCACACTGTTTTCCACAGCAGCTGTACCATTTTACATTCCTACCAACGGTGCACAAGAGCTTCTATTTCTCCACATCCTTGCTCCTGATTTTTTTAATGTTTATTTATTTATTTTGAGAGAGAGAGAGAGGGACAGAGAGAACGAACAAGCAGGGGAGGGACAGAGAGAGATGAACAGAGAGAATCCCAAGCAGGCTCTGTGCTGTCAGTGCATGGCCCGATATGGGACTTGAACTCACAAACTGTGAGATCATGACCTGAGCTGAAACCAAGAGTCAGATGCTTAATTGGCTGAGCCACCCAAGCACCCTTGGTCCTGATTTTTTAATGTTTGCAACTAATTGAAGTTTTTGTCAGAACACCACTCAGCCACACAGTTCAGACCAAGTAAACACTGTCCATAATCTGGAACTGTCCTGTGCACAAAGGCAGATGTCTGCAAACCTCTGACAGAATGCATGTTCCTCAATCCCCATCAACAAGAAATGATTCTAGATGACCTAACTTGTCAGGGATGATGCCAGTACATTATGCAGTTCTTGGTGGAAGAACCTCTCATCTATGACCCTACTCATCTATGGAGTAAAACCCTCATACTATAATCTGACATTAATTTTTTTTATCTCACAAAACATTTGGTAGTAACAGGGAAAAAATTCAAGATTCTGTTTCTGAGTAGGTTGGGTTCATGAATATCCAGCATTCTTAATCAAGTTCATCTAAGAAAAATAGTCTTTCCCTGAGCAAAGGTATGCCACTCCCTTCTATAGTCTTTTGTGGATCTTGACTAAATTGCATTTCATGGTTGAGACAGGGGAAAATGCTGCCTCCCTATTCCACTTCCTGCTTTTATTTTATGACTAAAACTCATTTCTCAAATTTATGACTAAAACTATGAGTATCAAACTCATAGTGATACGGCCCAGTGTTAAATGATGCTTGTAAGTTGGGTCACCTCAGGAAAATGTGTAATATTTAGAAATAATATAAGACTAATAATCATTTCTTCATCTTTTTATACATCTCAAAGTAAACTGAAGTGCAGGACATGCTCAAAAGCAGAGGGAAGTTCAGTGCTTGTCATTTTCTGTCCTTTGTTTGGCTTCAAAGAACATCTATATTCCTAAGAAATAGCATTTCCTGTATGAAGGAGAACCAGCATTTGGAAAACTATTTAAAGGAATACACATATACAATTACATTTGAGGAAGGCTATAGGAAAAACGTCTGCTTATGATTTAATAGGCTGTACTTACAGAAAGAAGGTTTCTAAATCTTTAATTCATTCTTCCTTTAGGAGAGAGCCATATATAGTGTTAGGCCACTTGGAGACACACAACAGGGTTATAGGTAATCATGATTACAATATGCCACAGGAATTAAATCCTATAAATAATATCCAATTCTGAAAAGATGAGCATTGCAAATATAATTGTCTTTCCTTACTGAGGGTCACTACTGCTGTGTATAGTTCCTCATAAGAAGTCCCAGGCAATTCTGCATGGTAGAGGAGGCTCTACTAATATAAGAAAAAAGGAAGAAAGGAGGGAGGGAGGGAGGATGAGAGGAAGGAAGAAAGAAAGGGGGGGGGGAGTAAGTAAGGAAGGAAGGAAACACATTTTTAAAGCACTTAATGTAAGTGAGGTATGTACAAAGTGCTTTGGGTGTATTTATTTATTCAGTACTTACGACAGCCTTGTGAGATAGGGTCTCATTTCTGTTTTACAAAAGAAAACACTAAAGGCTTAGAGAGGTTGACTGACTTGTCCAAGTCATACAGCTAGGAAGTGGTTAGTCTGGGAATCAAAACCAGGCTAAACCTCTTGGCACAGAACTTTGCTGAGATGGTTGGTGGGTCCTCAAGTTTACATAAACAAGACCGAGGGGATGATATAATCATCTAAAAATACTCAGGATAAATCTCTGCTTTTGGCACCCACTCTGACACTGGCCTTTCTTCTCTGATAGGTATCATCTGTCCATATTGTTTAGAGGAAAATCTACTAACTGCATGAAAACATGGGGATGTAAAAGCAACAAACCAAACTATGTGGTACCAAGTTTTGAAGGTTGTTAGGTAGTAACAGCTAAAACGGTTTAAATGGAAGATAGATTTTAATCTCAAGTACAGAAAAGTATAAAAATACATACAAATCCCAAAGCAGTACCAAATGGTTTGTTAGCTACCAGAAGTTTTGCAAAGATTATATCCCTCTACAGAAAATACCTTACCCAACTAGTTTTGCCCTTTAGATATTTCAGAACAGCTGTCATGGAAGATTCCTCTAGATTCAGGATTGCTTTCAAGGAAGAGGCTACAACATGAACACTGATGGTCTGTTTAGGCAAAATTCAGTATTCACACCTAAAGGATGCTTAGAAATCATCTGATCTTTTACAGAACAATTGATATGCCCAGATCATTTGGTTTGGGTTTTTGTTGTTGTTGTTGTTGTTTTTTGTTGGTTTTGTTTTAGTTTGGTATGGGCTTTTTGTTTTTAGGATTAGAATAAGGTGACTACGGTAGGGAAGAGAAGAGTTTGAGGTACGTAAATAGGCACAGAATTCTGTCTGGATGTTGTTTTTTCCACATCAAGTTGAAGGACACTGAGGTATCTAACCTATTACCAACAGAATCTAATAACATAATAGCAGCCTTTGTTCAATAGTCCAATTTCATTTGACGTGTCAACTATTCCTTCATGGAAAACTACATGCATAAGTTTTATTCTACTGTATCTAATATGATTTCATGGCCCTTTTAAACTTTCTTTTTTTAAAAAAAAATGTTTATTTATTTTTGAGAGAGAGAGAGCAGGGAAAGGACAGAGAGTGGGGGGAGGGGAGGACAGAGGATCTGAAGCAGGCTCTGTACTAATAGCACAGAGTCCCATGTGGAGCTTGAACTCAGGAACCTTGAGATCCTGACCTGAGCCAAAGTTGGACACTTAACTGACTGAGCCACCCAGGCACCCCGGCCCTTTGAAACTTTCTATTGAGGAACAACATGGCAGTGGGAAGGATAATCTCAAGGACCTGGGACAAATTTATTAAACTTGAAACATTACCCCCAAACTTATATTTAGGGTAAAATCTGAGAAGGTGTAGGAAAAGTACTCATTTTTCACTCAAAACTATTTTAATGGCAACAAAACACTATACTTACCTAAGTTCTGCTTTGTCATGCCAGCTAGTGTCCATTCATGTAGCAGCTTCATAAAATCACTCAGGGCTTCGGAGTTGAATGCATGTGCCTACCTCATTGCTTTGAAATCAGTGGCATTCTAACCCAGTGGGATAATTTTACCAGTGAAGTCATCAGAATATATTAGCCCATCTTCAGTAGTTCTAGGAAGAACTGTGTTTGTCAGAGTACTTTTAAACGTACAGAGTTTGAGTTTATACATCATATTGCATTTCAGCAAGACTGCTTTATAATTGTTCCCCATTTCATTGTTATTTTTTAAGCTCAAAACAACAGAAATAAATTTCACCTACACAGTTAGATTGATCAATTACTTCAAAAATCACAGCTGTATCTGTCTGGTATCTATAAAAGATAGGTACCTTTTAAAGAGATGGCTATATAAAAAATAAAATTTTATGTTATTAGATTTTATTACCTAGAGAAAAAAGTCCTTTCATTCATGATTTGCTCAAAACTAAGTCTGCAGCATTGCAAAAATTATACTATTTACATATGTAATATACAGCACTGTATAAATTTACAGTATAAATAATTTGACTTACATATATTATGAAATAATTACCACCAAAAGTTTAGTTAACATCCATCATCTCATAGAGGTGCCAAAAAGAAAAAAAATGTTTTTTTCCTTTGTGGTTTTTTTTCCCTTGTGAGGAGAACTCTTAGGATCTACTCTCTTAACAACTTTCAAATATGTCATACAGCAGTGTTAACTATAGCCATCATGTTGTATGCTGCAGACATTTCTAAATCCAAATTCCTATTAGTTCAATGCCACTTTTACCTCAGTAAATTATGTATTAAGTGGACTTTAAAAAAAAAAAAAGAATTTCCCTCCACTGCATGCATTATTGCTGCCCCTTTTTGGATCATGAGCGTGAATTACTTTCAGGACTCTTGGCCATAGCCAAGAGGGCCTGAGCTTGCTTTCTATCCCTAATAATAATTATGTCCTATATAATAATTATTATTATTATCCTTTCTCCTAAGTAGAAAAGTGACTGGACGAACCCAAAAGGACTAGGCTCTTCTTCCTCTGATTCAGATTTTCTTCTATTGCAGACTGGATTTGAGGACCCTCCCCTCCAGGTACAGGCTGCAGCTTCGGGGAGTGGGAATGGAGCTGATTCTGAGCCAGCTCGCCACGTCTTCTCCTTTTCCTGGTTGAACTCCCTGAATGAATGATGTTCATTCCAACTGTTGCCCTCTGTCTGCCTGGCTGAGATGCACACCGGCAGCAGGGAACCTAGATGAAATTAATACAATGCAGGTGATGAAAGGGACCTCTGAACAGGATTTCTGCAAAAAACCAAACCAAAACAAAACAAAAACCCCTTTAATTCCAGATGACTTTCCAGAGGGAAAACAATTTTGAAAAACATAGTTGCTGAAAGCATTGGAAAAAAGAAACTTGACCTTATGAAAATCTTTTATTGTGTGGGAAACACTATAAAGAGTATGTAGGTGTGATATGTGTGCGTGTGTCTGTAACAAGTGGCAAGTGTTGAAAAAGTATACACTACACTCTTGTCTCTAATAGGCATTGGCTTTTGTTATTATACCATAGTAGCTCTTATTCTTTCTTCTTTAACCGTGCAGTTGGTCAGTGAAATTCAGTGTTAATTCAGAAGTGACTGATTTATCAATATATGGACAAAAGGTAAATCATTGACCAAAGATATGAAACATTTTACAAAGGTTTCCTCATTTCCATAACAGATGTCACTCATATATCCAGAAATGTTCTTTAACTCTGGTGATATTTCCATAGTCCAGAAGGCTGAAGGCCTGGGACATTTCTTGTGACATTTTTCTAATCTTAGTTAGATGTGCAGATATCAAGCAATTAAATTGAAAAAGAATTTCCATCAGCAATTGTCTACTTTCCTTATGTATCTACTGAGGCACCAACCTGGTGAACTATAGAATAACTGCATGTATTTAAATATATGTACACATACAATACACATATAAAATACATGTATATTTAAATCATGCTTTATTTGTCCCACCACGATGCCTCTTTCAAAACATAAGTATAACTTTATTCTGTATGAACTCTTAAATAAATGCTGTTTTTAACAACTTAGTCTTATAATGACTTATTCAGTGTTTCATGTTATCTTATTAATACATCAGTCAAGTGTATTTAAGGGGTCCCACGGGAAGAAGCATCTACAGACATCCAAATTAATTTTGAAGTATTAAACATTCAATTGAATTTCTGTAAGTTGTAACTCAACTACCAAAGATAAATGCATTATAAAACTAGTTGGCTGCACCTGTTCCATTTTAGAAATGCTAGAGATAATTTGTATCCTTAAGAATTAAACTAAGATTGGTATAGACATAAATGAGAAGCGCACTTGTGAAGTTATTAAAGTCAAAATACTTTTTATATAAAAAGTTTCCCAAGTGCCATTTCACAGCATTATATTTAAGTGTAGAAACTATTGAGTTTCTCCTATTAGAAGTAGGCACTGGCAAATAGCATAGAAGAAGTATATTTTATGGTGCTAATGTAGTAGCTTCATAAAGTGAGACTTTCTCATACAAAAAAAAAAAAAAAAAAAAAAAAAAAAAGACAGCATGTTGGCCCTAGAGTTTGGAGGAATGCCCTGCCTCAACATTTCTCTTTTCCTTTCCTCCTTCCCTGCCCTTTCCAATTATTTAACATCTTATAGTTAATCAGGGTTAAATGTTATTTCTATTATGAATTGATCTACCATTCATAGAACTACCAAGTCTTAGAGCTAGAAGCAACTTCCCAAATCATTTAACTTAACCTCAGAGGAGTAACCTGAGGTACACAGATGAGTCCAAGGCGACTGCACTATCTGTGTAAGCCACTTGACATATGTTTGTATTTTTAGTAGGAAATTAATGCAAAGAGTTTTCAGCACTTCTTGTGCTGCTATCAGGTTGAAGGAAGCCAGGGGCTGGAAGTTTTACTCCTATGAATACTGAAAAGGAAAAATAAAGTCATGATTACCTTTGCAGCTTTTATTAAAAATATAAATATTCGACATTCTCTTACACAACCAAATTGACCAATGATTGGTAAGATGTTTTTATTACTGAAACGTTTACAAGGAAAGGTTGATTCAAAGAGCTTACAGATTTTGTTTCACCTATCCAAGAGAATGACACTCTCTTTGGCTCAGACCACAACAAAATAAACTGAGTGACTTCTGCCTGCTTCAAAACATTTCATTCTGGGTCCATACTTTCTAAACACCATTAAAGACACCTGGAAATGGAAACTAAAAGTAGACAATACAAATAACATTTTGCTGCTGTTACTGTGTGTGAATACACTTTGTGCATGCTAATTAAGGAGTATAGACTCTCTTGCTATACATCGTCTAGGCTTCAAGCTATAAAAAAAAATAAACAAATGGTATCAGAGCAACGCTATGGTACAGAATACTGTATTTGATTTTTTTTATTATTTTTTTGCGTGCTAAATACTGCATCCTTTCGGCCAAACGCACAGTTTTATTTCCCAATAATCTCCATCAGTTTCCTGTTGCTGTGAGCTTGCTGCGCTAACTGCTCAGCCCTGGCCATTTCCAAGACTTGTCGGAGGAGGTGGAAGGTGAGATCCAGCGAGATGGGAGGTTCGTCGGATCGCCTCTGCCTCTCGAGTGTCTCCTGGCGGCTGCCGAGGGCGTTCTCGGCTTCGTGCTCAGCCGGACCTGCGGGGCTGTCGAGCGGGAGCGGGCGCCGGGGCAGCGGCAGCTGCTGCAGCAACGCTCGGAAAAAGTTGGCGGCCGCTTCGTCCGGTGAAAGGCGGCTGCTGCTGCCGCCAGAGACAGGTGAAGAGGCGGGCAAGAGGGGAGCAGCGGGGCTCTTGTTGAGGTTACCCAGGCGGAGGAAATATTCCTCTCCCATGCGGAGCAGGATGGGCCGAGCCTGTGGCTGTTGGGGCTTCTGGGGCTGCGGCGGCAGCTGGGAGAAATCCAGGGGCTGGGGCTGCTGAGGGGCCTGCCGGGCGCCCGGGATGGGTCCCCGGCTGAGGAGGGCCCTGCATGGCGGGCAGGGCAGGAAAGCCACCAGCAGGACGCCCGCGGACAAGAGAAGCGGCAGCCGCATGTTAGGGGCGCTCGCTGCGGCACAGAGGTGGGCGGAGAGCGGAATGAGAGAAGGGAAGAGAGAAAGAAAGAGTTGGTCAGAGTTTAGCTCAAACGGAAGGTGCGCTTGGGGGTCTTCCTACGCTGACACCCATAGACCTGCCTTAGGCGTTCGGGCAGGCACTGTCCGCGGTGCTGAAGCGCCCGAACTGGGACTTCTAGAGTTGGGGGGCGGGGCGGGGCAGGAAAGGGGACGCCTACAAGGCTCAGCACCAAAACTCAGCCCCACGCCAGGCTGGAGCGACCCTTCTCCTTCTGAGACCCTCGAAGGGTCTCTGAGTCCCCTTTCTAACGATGCCCAAAACTGATTCCCCGAGCTCTCGAGAAGATCTACAAATTTCATATCTCACCCGCTGTAAATACCCGCCCGCCTTCCGGATGTTTCAGCGTTGTCCTCCCAAATGAGAACTACCTCCTCCTCCTCCTCCTCCTCCTCCTCCTCCTCCTCCTCCTCCTCCTCCTCCTCCTCCTCCTCCTCCTCCTTCTCCTCTTTCTCTATCCTAGCCCTGAAGCCCTTCTCTCAGGGGTCGGGATCGATGGCGGGGGAGGTGGGGGCTCGTCTACACCGCCAGTGACGAGTAACTGGCAGTTTGAAAAACGATTAGCAACCGTCTAACTTTGCTTTTGACACATCCCAGTTACTATCAGAATCTTGAGGCACAGTCAGCAAATACATGCACACACTCAACATTCGGCCCCACCGGGACACCTGGCTCGGCCTCGCACACCGTGGCAGCCCAGGGAATGCAAAGTTGGAGGCACATTTCCGTCTAGGCGCTCCCTACCTTCTGAGGTGCTTCTGCAGGTGAGTGGGGCGCTGCCGCCTCTCTGCAGAGGAAAGTCTCCGGGGCTTTTTCAAGGGTTTTCTTCTCTTCTCCTTTCTGTCTTCACTCTCTTTTTCTTCTCTTCTCCTTCTCTCCAGTCTCTCACCCGATTTGGGCTCTGAGTTTCTCCACACCAGAGCCTGGAGTGGGATTTTATAGCGTCGACCCTCTTCAGAAACCACGCAGCATTTGCCTAATAAGCTGACGCTCTCTTGACAGCTCGATTGCGTGCTGCCTCTGCTCCTGCATAAATCATAGGGCCCTGCCAGAGAACGAGGGGCAGAGTTTTGCTATCTCAACACTGAATCTCACATCCAATTATATCAACAGATATTTATCGCCTCCTTGGTGACGTCAACGAGCCCTAAAATGGAAGGGCTTCTTATGACTTGTCCATTGACAAAAATTCTTGAATGAGATTTCCCAAGTATGAAAACATACTGACCTCTTACTATGAAAGGTGAAATTTAGGGTCAGAAAAGAGACATCGAATGAGAGGGGAAGGGAAGAGTATGGGACAGGAGGTCTATCAATGCAGAGTCCTGTGGGGAAAGCAGCAAGCAGTTACAGGGGATCTGGATCCCACTTTTTTCTCTCCCCCTGACTTTTTTGACCAGTTGTCTCTGGAAACACCTCAGCATCTAAACATATCCTTTTGCTAGAGACAAACTGTCCCATCACCTTTCTGCCTGGTTAAGGATGATGAACAAGGAGATGGAAGTGCAGGGACATCCAGCTTTTAAGCTTCTACCTGCGTTTTCTTCCCAAGAGTAAATAAAGGAATTGTGAGTCTGCAGAAGCAAGACCAATAAGTCTCTTGAAACAAGACTCAAGTCTTTTAAATGATTGGCAGGAGCTGCTTCCATGATGAAGGGGCCCAAACCAGGGTCAGTTGGGGATGCAGCAAGATTTTAAATTCCCCCAGAACCTCACTGCTCCTCCTTTGTCTCTGTCAGAATCCAAAATTAATTGTTGATTTTTCTGTTCCCAAATTAGAGAGAAAGGACAAGCCAAAGGTGCATGAGTTACACAATCTTCATTTGGTCTACTTGATGAAAACCCAATGAGAGAAGAATCCATTCTAACTTCCTGTTCTATATTGGGAGAGGCGTAAACTGCCTGATAACAACGCTGAATTCATCATTTGCATATTTTCACTGATGAATACTGACTCTGTAAAAAGGTAATCTCATTCATTTTACTTCTAAATACTATCAACATCCATTATGGTATCCATATCAGGACACCCAGGTATTTGTTTGTTTGTTTTTTTTAATCATTTCTTTTTCCAAATTTAAACATGCTCCATGGAAGCCTGATAAGTAAATAAATGTTCTCTGCACTAACACAAAATGGAATAAGTCTGTAAAACCATACTCAAATTCCACATTAAATTGACACTATCATATAAGTGGGAGGCAATTACCTCTAATTTTGCCATTCAAAATGCAATTCCAAACTCTGGAGTCTATGATTTAATTCAGCTTATAGATAACCATCAGAGTTGTTTATCAGAAATCTCCCATTGCTCATTTCTGGTTAGCTCTGCTGCTTCCTTTGTAGCTACATGACAAATGATGCAATACATATTTCAACTCCTATTTTGGGTCTATACTAATTCACAACTGCTCTTAGAAACAAAAGGAAGGTAGAAAGAGAAATGATGGCAGTTTCCAGAGAATTCAGCCCATAGTTGCTCATTGTGCTATGGAATGTACTTTTATATGGAATGTACATAAGAGAACAAAAAAACGTGTCTTCTAGGAAGGATGCAGATTGCTAAAAGAAAATCAGAATTATAGAAAATGGTTGAGTTTCTATAGGAAAGCAGTGTTTTAAGTTGGTAGGGGGCATACAGAACCTTGGTTTTTGTTATTGTGGGCTTTCCCCCCCTTTGAATGGATATTGACTTTTTTGCTTACTTTCCTTTATGACCCCTTCACTGTCCCCATTGGCAGAATCAGCTTAGATATCAATCTGGAGTTGAAAGTAGATTTGGAAGAAATTGTTCAGGTAAATGGATTCAGAAGAACTAGGAAAAGGATAAGAGCATGAATTTAGCTGGGGAGGCCTGAGAGCTCCCTCCAGAGAAGACACATGTTTTGGACTCTAAACCCATACCCCTTAAGACCTCTCTCCTTTGGGCCATATGGAGGATGTTGTTTTATTATAGCCCCCTCAACGCTGTTGAATCCTTGCTATGAGATTTTCCTGAAGTAGGTAGTTGGTAGAGGACAAAGTGGCTCTGAATAGGGGTGACGACAAAAGGCCTGGATCCCAGAGGAGTAGGAACTGTGCACAGTAGCCTTTACTCTCCACAATTTATCCAAAAGTTAGATCTCATCAAATCACTGAACATTTACATTAGAAATGACTTGAAGAGATCATTTGGTTTATTTTTTTTCCTTTTTAAATCTTTTATTTTTTTAATATGAAATTTATTGTCAAATTGGTTTCCATACAACACCCAGTGCTCATCCCAACAGGTGCCCTCCTCAATGCCCATCACCCACTTTCCCCTCCCTCCCACCCCCCATCAACCCCTCAGTTTATTCTCAGTTTTTAAGAGAGATCATTTATTTAAATGAGAACCAGAGAAGTTAAGTGACTTAACTGGTTAATGGTAAAGTCAGAATCAGAACCCAGTTCTTTGGACTAGCAGACTGTACTATTTCCATAATATAACAATACCCTTTGGAAACCCGACCCCCCCTTTCTAGCAGAGACACATAAACAAACAGAAGTAAGAAGATGAAGTTAGATAAAGTGACGCATTTATACACCATTCCTACCCTTTCCTTATATTAATAAATCTCCTAAGGAATGAGAACACAGGAGGTTTTCTGTAAGTGCTGATGCCCCTGGAATGTGATTTTATATTAAAATTTTTTTAATGTTTATTTCTTTCTGAGACAGAGAGAGACAGAGCATGAGTGGGGGAGGGGCAGAGAGAGAAGGAGACACAGAATCTGAAGCAGGCTCCAGGCTCTGAGCTGTCAGCACAGAGCCCGACTCGGGGCTCAAACTCACAAACCGTGAGATCATGACCTGAGCCAAAGTTAGTCACTCAACCGACTGAGCCACCCAGGCGCCCTAACCTGGAACATGATTTTATTTTTATTTTTATTTATTTTTATTTATTTTTTAACATTTATTCATCCCTGAAAGGCAGAGAGAGACAGAGTGCGAATGGGGGAGGGGCAGAGAGAGAGGGAGACACAGAAACAGAAGCAGGCTCCAGGTTCCCAGCTATCAGCACAGAGCCTGACACGGGGCTTGAACTCACGGACCGCGAGATCACGACCCGAGCCAAAGTTGGCCACTTAACCGACTGAGCCACCCAGGCGCCCCTGGAACCTGATTTTAAATCTCTGGGTGCACACACTGCAATTTACCTTTCAGCTGAATCTTGTAGTTATAACATGAGGTTTTTATATATATTGCCAACTTAAGATACATTAATTTGATTTTCCACCTTAGTTCATGTTGGAGAAAAAAGATCTTTGGATAAAATATAGTTATGTGGTTCTCAAAGTAATGATATACACGTGCAACTGAAGACATAATGTAAGGCAAAGGATGTATACGTGCAGTACACTTAAAGTCCAAGTCCATAAAAATTACCACTGACAGATTTGATTTTACATGTAGGAATAACTTCTTGAAAGTAGTCACGGAAAACTAATCTAAATGCTTTTAGAACCCAGAAACACAACCCAAGGAACATGGGCATAAAAACAAGGATTACTTTACATTTTAAACCACGTTTTTTCAATAAAAACATACTATAGGGTATAGTTAAATTTTTAGAGGCATGACACAGTAGCCCAATAAACAAAGAAGTATCAGAAATAATAGGTCACTGCTTGGCTTATTCCTGTCATCTGCATCTCCTTGCACTTTTGAGGAGTATCCCGATATGTGCTTCTATTAGCAAAATGCAAACAAAGTCTCTAAGTTTGCTAACTGGAACATTTGTTGAAACGAATCTACCATCTCCAGTGACAGCCTTTAGAAATGCCTAAGGTAGACAGATGTTTTGGCAACTGTTTGTAACTGTGCTTCAGATAGATTAGTAACTGCCTTCGGCTTCCATAGGCAGTACTAGGGAACGGATCTCCAAGCACAAACATGTAACTGCCTCACCAGTAACAATAACTTTTATTATCAAAGCCATTCATCCACTTAGCAGAAAACTTGGAAAAAATCATAAAAGTATAAAGAAGAATACAAAATTCCTCAGATTCCAGAATCTAAATATAATCTCAGTTAATGTTTTACTGTTTCCCTTGAGAATTTTTCCTGAGCACATACATTTATGTAACTGAGATAACAATATGTTCCTATCTTTGAATCTCTGCTTTAAAAAAAAAAAACAAAAACAAAACAAATCTCTCTCATTTAAAACTTAAAAGAAGTTGGTTGAAGCAATCTTTTTCATGTTCCTAGATTAGGTTTAGGACTTGTGCTCAATGCTCTCCTAATATCATGATTGTCTTCCATCCATAAAGCTCACATTTTATTTTATTTTTTTATTTATTTTTGAGAAAGAGAGAGAGCACAAGAGGGGGAGGGGCAGAGAGAGAGAGGGAGACACAGAATATGAAGCAGGCTCCAGGCTCTGAGCTGTTAGCACAGACCCCGACGTGGGACTCGAACTCATGAAACATGAGATCATGACCTGAGCTTAATTCAGTCACTTAACCAACTGAGGCACCCAGGTGCACCATAAAGCTCACGTTTTCAAATCGTTACTTGTACAATATGTATCTTTCTTGCTGGACTATAAGCTGTGTGGCAGAGACTTGAGTATTATAAACTTCCATATTCATTACTCCCAGCCCCTAGCTTAGTGCTGAAACATATAGCAGATAACCAATAAACCTTCTAAATGGATGAACTATATAGAAAACTTGTTGAATGAATGTAAAGAAAATGACCTATAAGCCTATCATCAAGAAATAACTAGATGAACATTTTGTAACTAAAATTTTATAGTTTATTTTTTTCATTTAAAAGATCTCAGACATGTTTCTGTATCTAAATGATATCCATTTTATTGACTACAAGGAGATGTACCACAATTTCTATTCATTCCTCATTGTAGATCACCATCCTAATGACCTGCTTTTTAATTTTTCATCTACATCTGACCCTTGTACCTTTAACTACATCTACAGAATCATTTCCCGATACTTCAAATATAAACAACATCTCTTAACCCTCCAGACTGTAAATGAGAATATTAGTATCACTTCAGCTTTTCACATAGCTTTCTGCACCTTGATCTACCAGGCTTTCTCATCTGTAGATTGTCCATGTTAATACTTGTCTCACTTCTAGATTGTCCATGTTAATACTTTTATAATCATTAAGTCTTCTGTATTTTTACTATAGATTGATCCAAAAGTTAAAAAGCAATACAGTTTGTAATTATTGACTGTGTAAAAATTGTTCACTGAATAAAAAAGTCATAGACTTTGATTACATTTCCTTGCCTTTGTTTTATAATACCAAATCACCTTTTTTTTAATATTCAGTCTGATTTTTCCTAGAATTACTAGAATTTCCTAGAATTACTGACTTAATTTTGTTCCCATTTTTCTTTTAGATTCTCAATCATGACAAATCTGTTCCCTGTGTTTTATCATCCAATGTTGCTGATGAGAAATCCAATGTCATTCTGATTCTCATTTCTTTATAGGACCCTTTTCCCTCTCTCATTCTCACTTGAAGACTTTAGTATTTTGTCTTTGTCATTGATGTTCTGAAATTTCATAATGTTATTGGGTCTTTCTTTACTTATCCATTTTAATTTGGAGATTCTTGCTCTTCAAGTGTAGGAAAATTTTTTGCATTACTAACTTCTATGATAATTTCCTCCACTTTCTGCTCTTTCTTTCTGGGACTTCTTTTTTTTTTTTTTTTTTTTTTTTGAGAGAGAGACAGACAGAGAGACAGAGGCAGAGAGACAGAGGCAGAGAGACAGAGAGACAGAACACGAGCAGGGGAGAGGCAGAGAGATGGAGACAGAATCTGAAACAGGCTCCAGGCTCTGAGCTGCCAGCACAGAGTCCAACCCAGGGCTCAAACCCACCAACTGCAATATCATGACCTGAGCCTAAGTCAGACGCTCAACCGACTGAGCCACCCAGGCACCCCTCTTTCTGGGACTTCTATTATAAGATGTTCCCCCTCTGCTGGCCCTCTATGTTTATTATATTCTCTCCTTTTAGGGCTCTTTCTTTTGTGTTCTACTTTCTGGGAGGGCCTTAAATATCCTATGGTTCTTCAATTAAATTTATTTTACAACATATATTCAACTTTCAGGCTTTTTATTCTTTCTCCATCCTTTGTTCATAGCTCTTATTTTTGCTTTATAATTTAACTGTTTCTCAAATTTCTTTAAGAGTATTAAGTAGGAAACATTAACCTTCTTTCCCTGAATTATCTGTTCCATCCATGGTCATTTTTAAAAATGTATTTTCTTGGTTTCTCTATTTTATGTTGGAGACTATCCTTAAATCTCTTAAGGTAAACTATGTATAAATGGTGGTGATCTCTTATTTAAGAATTTGGTGATACAGGGACGCCTGGATGGCTCAGTCAGTTGAGCGACCAACTTCGGCTCAGGTCATGATCTCACAGCTTATGAGTTCAAGCCCCCCACTGGGCTCTGTGCTGACAACTCAGAGCCTGAAATCTGCTTCGGATTCTGTGTTTCCCTCTCTCTCTGCCCCTCCCCTGCTCATGCTCTGTCTCTCTCTCTCTCTCTCAAAAATAATACATAAACATTTAAAAAGATTTTTAAGGGGTGTCTGGATCGCTCAGTCAGTTGAGCACCGATATTGGCTCAGATCGTGATCTCACAGCTTGGGAGTTCAAGCCCCCCAATGGGCTCTGTGTTGACAGCCTGGAGCCTGCTTCGGGTTTTGTGTCTCCCTCTTCTTCTGCCCCTTCCCTACTCATGCTCTATTTCTCTCTTTCTCTCAAAAATAAACATTAAATTTAAAACAATTTTGATACAAAGCTTACTAGGAACTCTCTGTGAAGAACAAGGATCTTGTCACCAAGCAGCCTACCTCTTAGGGTGATCAGATAGTGAAACAGTCACCCACCAGTGTCAAATTACAGAGAACTTTTATCTGGAGCTATTCAATTTCAGTTAAGGAAAATACATGTATTAGTCTGTTAGAGTTGCCAACATGAAGTGCCACAGACTGGGTGGTTGAAACAAACAAAAATGTATTTTCTCATGTCTCTGGAGGGTCAATTTCTTCTGAGGCTCATTTCCTTGTCTTGCAGATGGCAGTCTTCTCCCTGTGCCTTCGCATGGTCTTTCCTCTGTGCACGTCTCTCTTAATCTCATCTTCTTATAAGGACTGGGGTCATACTGGACCCCATACAACCTCATTTTACCTTAAGTACCTCTTTAAAGGCCCTATCTCCAAATACAGTCACATTCTGAGGTACTGGGGGTTAGGACTTTAAGATAGGAATGTTGGGGGGATGCAATTTGGCCAATAATAACATACTTTGCAAATGTTTCTTTTCTTTTTGCCTAACAGGTAGATGTTTGAATGTTCAACATTCTCCACAAGGGATGAGAAATGTTGCTAGAGGGCTTGATCTTCCAAATATAGACCTTCAAGTATCCTCCCTATTTTGACCCCTTTTCTCCTTCTTGCCTTTGGTGATACTTGGAATTTCTAAGTCCTGAGCCCCTCCTTGGTTCTGTAGGTGGGATCCTTCCTCAGCTGCCTGTTCCTTTGTGTGCCTCTGCAATAGCTTCCTTACCTTCTTCCTCAGACACCACTCCCATCTTCTGTGTTCTCCTTCCTCAGCTACCCCCTTTGCAGACCCTTCATCCTCTCTGCTCCACTTATTTCAGAAGTGTGTTAAGCCCTCTTACCTGCATATAGTCCTCATCCTAGTCTATCATTTTGGGTTTATACTATCACTTTGATGGAATCTCAGAGGGAGGGGAGGTAAACACACATGTGTTTTGGAAAGACTTCTCTGAACACAGTGTTGGAGAGTAGATTGGAGGGGCATGGAGGCAGACAAATGAGTTATGGTCTTCAGGTCATTAACACTGGGTCTCTGTAGCATGAACATCACATGCCAGTGATGACAGGAGCTGTACAAGACAATGGCAGGGTCTCCCGTGAGTGCTCCAGGGGCCTGGGACACTACCCGTGGGCAGCTACACTCCTGTTTGGGGGTTTATAGGGGCAGGGCTTCCTTTCAGTTCCCCATCAGTCAATAATTCTCTCAGCATCCAGGAATCATGGTGTGCTTCATCTCCTTTCCTCAGAAAATGGCAAGGATTTTGTTACACGTCCCTTTATTTTTCCAAAAGTTAGGAAGTTAGTTACCCTGGAGAGATGACTCAGAGCAACAGAAAAGGGGCACGTTTCTGCTTCTCTAACAAGGCCTTGTGTTGATAGACAGGATTGACCTTTCTATTTACATCATAATACATCGAATTTTCTGTTTTAGGCTCCAGATAATGGATGGAGGGCAGTGAGAAGATGTGTGTGAACTTTCTGTCACGAAGGGCAATTTGCAGGAACTAATCATCTTACAATGGTTGGTCATAAGAAAGAAATCCATCAACCAAGCACCCTGCATAGGTATTTATATTCATGAACATCTCTTGACTCTAAAGAAAGATTTCTCAAAGAACTCTCCTAGGAATTTACTGGTGTTCCATAGGGAAAGACGGAGGAGGGGGATGTAAAGAAAGGTTAAACACATTTTTTAATGCAGGATTTTCTAGTATTTAAAAATTTTTCTTCAGTGTAAATCCTCAAGTCTTCAGTGTTTCCCAGACTTATTTGACCACAAAGCAAGTTTATTGTGGCACTAGTTGGGAGATACAATAACTCAAGGCATTTTATGTGGAGTCCAGCTACACTTTCTTTGGCATCCATATTAAAGCCCATGATTAGAGCTACTGAGTCATTTTCTACCACTCCAGGAAGAAACTTTAAAGATACCATTTTTTTTTTACCCTTGAAGACAGGGTTTCAGGGTATGGGGAAATGCCATTTCCAATGCTTCTCAGGATTACCTGCCCTGGGAAGGGTCACCTCGGAAAGAGCTGTAGAGCTCTCTCTCACCACCCATAAATGGTCAAGTACACTTCCTGGTGAGGAGAAGGACTTGGTCTCTACAGTAATTTAGCCCAGTCAAAATCTGTGGGCCTATCATGCAAAGGAGGAACTTCTTTGAGTGTGAAAAGGCATTAGTGTCCTAGACAAAACTGATTGTAATGGGTGATACTGGGTTTTTCACAAAAAAAATTCAGTCACTCAAGAAGTAGTAGGCAGTGAGGACCATAAGGATGGACAGAGATGACAAGTAGCCAACCTTTAGGAGCTGTGGATTTCAAAGATGCTGTTTCTCATTGTGGGTGTAGACCTTTTTTGAACTTTGCTGCAAGCTCTTTTCATCTCCAAGGCTTCCATCATCCATTTGTGGGAAATGTGATGCTAGCTTTCATTATGAGAGCTACAGTTATTTTTCTTATGTCTATGTGCTTGTTCATCTGTGTTCTAGTTCTTTTTGAGATTACTTCCCACCTTGTAGCCCGTAACTCCTACTACACTACTTACATGTGGTGTTTGCTTGGTTGTTAGATTGACTATGTCCTACTTAAGAGGACATTAATTCAAGGTGGTCTCACAACTGTGAGTCAACAAACTCTTGAAAGGATGGCTATATGAAACCTGTGTGTGGGAAAGAAAGGATCTGTCTCATTTGCCACAGTCACTGTTCTCTTTTCCATGAATTTTAGAAGCGATCTGAGCAATAGTGTTCCCAGGATAATGAAAAAGATTTTAATGGCCTCAAGCGGCGGTGAAGTTTAATGCTCTTCTTATTCATATAAAGTTAAATATAGATACATACTTGAGCCTCACCTCATTTTCTGATTTGTTTTCCTTGTAGTTTAAGTCTCAATAGCTGTAAAGTTCTGTCTTGTGCTAATGTACTCTTTGCAGCAACAACAATAATTGCAATAAAGGGATTTTTCAAATTTGAATGGAGAAATACAATTATATAATCTGATAGATTTCTTCTGTAAAAAGAGTTACTCAGCTTTTTGAGGCAGAACCATATCAGATTCCTGTTTATAATGGAATCTGTTCTCTTGACTTGGAGATTTCCCTAAGAACAACAAAACTCTTCAAAGCAGCCTTGCAAATAGAACACCTGGCTCCATGTTCCTGTGGGGATATACCCTAGAGTTCTGTACGGCAGTGGTCAGATTACCTCAATACAGTTTTGACTCTATTATTTCCTAGGTGGGTGACCTTGGGCAAGTTATTTAAATTTCCAAAACTTATTTCCTTATTTGTCAAGCCAATATAAAATGTAACTTTCTTTATTTGCCCCTCTTAGGGTTATGAAATTAAATGAGAGTGAATTCAGGGCCTAAAACGGAAGAAGCAGTCAATGAACATTAGTTATTGCTGTTGTGGGCTAATGATGTGGTTACTGTTACTGCTGAAGGCAGTGATTCTATTTAATCCCAGCTCCTCAGAGCCTAGCATTAGCTCAGTATTTACTAGGCTTATGTTTATTAATGAAATAAAATAAATGTAATCACTGAGATTTTCTTTTTCTAATACCGGAGGTTTTTCAGCCACCCAGATGATTTAGAAAAAGAAAATATGGGGGGGGGGGTGCGCCTGGGTGGCTCAGTCGGTTAAGCGTCCCACTTTGGCTCAGATCATGATCTCACGGTTCGGTTCGTGGGTTCGAGTGCTGACAAAGCCTGGAGCCTGCTTCAGATTCTGTGTCTCCCTCCCTTTCTGCCCCTCCCCTGCTCACCCTCTGTCTCTCCCTGCCTCTCAAAAATAAATAAACTTGAAAAAGTTCTTTTAAAAAGAAAAAAATTTTTAATCAACAATTTTTTTTTTTTTAAGAGCAGTTTTAGGTTTACAGAAAGAAGTGAGCAGGAAGTACAAGGAACTCCCATGTACTCTCTCCCTCCACCTAAGTTTCCCCCCATTATTACTAATATCTTGCACTGGGATGCTACATTTGTTACAACTGATGTGCCAATAATGTTGATACATTATTACTAATTACATTATTACTAATTACATTACTATTACATTATTACTAATGTAAAGCTACAGTTTACGTTAAGGTTCACTCTGTGTTGTATATTCTGTGAGTTTTGACAAATGCATAATGTCATGTATCCACCATGACAGCATCACACAGAGTCATTTCACAGCCCTAAACATCCCTTATGCACCACCTGTTCATGCCTTCCTCCTTCCCCCTCTACCTCCAACCCCTGATCGCTTTACTGTCCTTATGCTTTGCCTGTTCCAGAATGACATATAGTTGCAATCACATAGTCTGCAGCCTTTTCAAACTGACTTCTTTCACTATGCATTTCAGGTTCCTCCCTGTCTTCTCAAAGATACACTTTTACTTCAGAATAGCATAATTTTGAGCTGGGAAGTATCTGTTTGGCTGATGTCACTCTATTTGGTAAATGTCTGCTCACTTAAGGATTATTTCTGTGTTGAAACTTCTACTCTTAACCTAATCATTTATCCATTTAACTGAAACTAGGTGTACTCAAGGGGGAATTTTACATTTTAAGGAGGGGTTAAAGACAATAAAATTCCTAATAAAAAATAAAATACAAGAATATAAACATCCCTTTTCTATACTAAGATCAGTGAGTCCTTCACTTCCCAGTGGGAGCTCCATTGCCCCACAGGCTGCTACAGACCTGCCAGGTTCTCCAAATTTGACCTGGATGGCCACTTGCATCAAGGTAGCTGAGAGTCCATTTTTTTCTCCACACCCTAAATGTTCTTGGATGACCTTACTATTGTTCATTCTTAGTTTCTGCTCTAAGGTTAGGCAATAAAAAATAATCATTCACCACAATTTTAAAAAATCTCCTTTTACTCATCTGTTTTCCTGCATCAATCCCCAGATGACCCCTCCACCCCCTTCTTCAGCCAGAGGGAGGCAGTGGGGACAGCATAGGTGCAGCTGCCTTCACGTCTCCCCAGGAGGCCAGCCCTAGACTAGCAGGCCTCTTCCAAATATCATTTCTTTAATAATTGCATGTTCATCCTGTTCCATCAAATATTCTGAGATACAGTTTCTTGTGTACCCCTTCAGCTTCCTCTTACCTCCATAATGTTTACACCTTTCAAGCACTTGTAAACAGTATGTCTCTCCCCACTGGTCTAAATTTAGAAAATGCATAAATATATTTATTTGGCTCCTTCAGTGGCTTTCTTAAAAGCCACCTTCCTGGGTGCTTGAACTTTCCATAGGGCTTTTTGTGGGGGAAGATGGCAAAGAGTAGGCTTTTCACCAAACCTCCTGAAGCTATGTCATTTAGATTTCTGTAAAAGAGCTGTCATTTTCCTCCTGCTCCTATTTCTGTGTCTAATCGTGGGGGCAGCTCTTGATCTTGAAGCAGAGTGCCACTGAGATGTCCATTCCCATATACACAGGTGGCCTCCTTGATATAGGGCCAGGGTGGTGAGACTGGTTGGATGGGGTTGGGAGCACCAAGAAGGGGATGGCTCAAAGAAGGGCCCTTGTGTCTATCCTAGTCTCAATCACATCCCCAAAATAATGGCAGGGCCCCTGAAGCCATGTCAGTTCTCTCCAACACTGAGCACCTTCAGTGGGTCATGAATAAACATAAACAGTGGCTGAAAATTGGGGCTTTGAGATTTTAATGAAATATAAAAATGTCAACCCATGTTTGTATCTGTTGGGATTTTATCAGAAATCTTCTGTGGGTGTATGGGTACTATGAAAGGAGCTGAGCAGGTTCTCAGAAACTAGCCACTGAGACTTCTCATCTGGACCTTTGAGACACTGCAGTTCCTTCCCTTTTGGTCAAGGAAAGTGTCTCCTTTTTATGCTTCTTCTAGAAGTCTCTACCTTCCTTATCTCTAATCTTCATTGGAACCTTGTTAAAAAGTAGATGTTATTATATACAGTCCGTAGATGAAGAACCAGAGGCTCAGAATGGGCAAGTAAGTTGTCTGGTGTCTCCCAGCTAATATATGAAGGGGTGCTGGGATCCCCAAAGAGTTTCTCTGTTCTTTCCTCCCCTTTCTTATTCAGGCCTCCCAGGAGCTCTAGGGAGGGTTGAGGTAGGACACATGGTTTTGAAGGAACAGGCCCCCTATCTACCCCATGTTCCTGGTTTGTCTCTTTCTTTAGCACTAACCACAAGGTGTGATTATGAGAAATATCACTGCCTGTGTTCATTACACTCAAAAGAACAGTAACTAAAACATCTGGGCTCAATGGGAACATCCTTGGAAACTTACCTAGGTATTATCCATAGTTATTTGCTGTTTGCTCTTGTTTTTTCCTCCTTAATTTTAATCCTCACACCTCTTCTATATAAGCCATGCTGAACATCCCATTCCATCCACCCTTTGCTGTCATTCCCAGGAGCAAGGGGGACAATCTACTAAAAAAAAAAAAATGTGTTTATCCAGATCTTCAAAATAGATTACAACCTCCCATCTATCTGGACCTTGAAAACATGTATATCATTTCTCATTCTATAATGGCTGTTATGTTGATGTTTATGCTTCAAACCAGTTTCTAAATTAATATTTGCTATATGGAGGCCTGCTAATTAATATGTACCTCTCCTGAAATTTCAAATCAGCTATTTGAAATGGGAAGAAGGCAGAAAGCAACTTGCAAATTCTGTGCATAATGAAGTGAGGAACAAGCTCACATAATGAAGACAAACAATTATACAACATTTGCATGATTCTTTTTTCTTGCAACATGAGATAAGACACACGGAGCTGATTAGCATGCTGCCTTTGCCGTGAGTCTTGCTTCTTATTTCCCCACCATTTGGTAGGATTTTCAAAGCCAAGAGCAGATCACACTGTTTTGTGAAAGTTTTCTTATATTATTCTGTCAGGCAGGGACTGTCAGGCAACGAAGATCACCTTGCCAAATTCACTCTGACATAAGTGACTGTCCCTGGGGGTGTGTCCCTCAGCTGACAAACATATGCCCAGAGGAAGACCCCAATTCAGGTTCTAACCACTGAACTCAACTGGCCAAAGAGTACTGAAAATAATTCTTTCTAGTCCCCAAAATATTTACTGAGCTTCTACTATGTCTTAGCCCCCATACTACATGCTGGAGAGAAAAATGAACAAGTAAAATCCTCACTGCCCTTGAAGTAGTCACTGCTCATCAAGGAAGATGTGTTAACAACAATTATGGTAAGTGGGGTCTGTAAGTACAAAGAAGGGAGTCTACTCTGACAGTGGGGAGGAGGAAGGTTTGGGAAGAGCTCCACAGAAGGAAACTGATTCAGGCAAGCTGGGGATTCATCCAAGGTGCTTGAGAGGCTGTTGTGCAGCATGGTTAAGAGCCCACCTTCTTGAACTCAAATCTAAGCTCTGTAAACTTACTAGTTGAGTGACTGGGTAGGTCACATACATTTTCTATACCTCAGTTTCTTCATCTGTAAAATGGGGATAAAAATGGACTTACCCCATAGAATTACTGCTGTGAGGATTAAATGAGTTCTATACAAAGTCCTTAGTATGGCTTCTGGAACACATTAAGTGCTCTGTGTTAGCTCTCATTATCTAAACTATGGCAGGAGCTGGAGAGGGAAGTCAAAGCCTAAAGAAACGTTAAGTGCAAGTAAAGGCAGGATGTAGGGCAGAGGGAGAAACCCAAACAGATCTTATCATTTTGTCTTAGGCAATGGGGCAGATGGTGAACATAGCAGGAGAGCAGTTTGGGATAAGAAGATGACAAGATTTATTTGAAAAATACTGACACTAAAGAGCCTGTGAAATATTCAGAAGAAAGATCTAACCAGCAATTGTAAATAGGAGTGTGAGCTCTAGAGAGAAGTCTGAACAAGCCTGGAGAACTGGAATCCTTAACAAGAGGTTGAAGCCAGGGCTTGGAATGGAGCAGGGTAAGAAGAGAAGCCAGGGAGGGAGCTCAGGACAGTCAAGATTTAAAGGGTAGCCAGAGATCATGGGGGAGACTGAGAAGGGGCAGTTCAAGAGTGAGAAGGAGAACCAGGAAAGAATGGTCCCAAGAGGCAGAAGGGAAGAGAGCTCTTGAAGGAGAGAGCCGTCAGAAAGGTAAAATGCTACATGATATAAAAGATGGAGAGAGATCCATTTGCTTTGGCAGCCAAATCCAGGGGTTAAAGAGCTGAAAATGCAAAAGGGAAGACTGAGAAAGCACAGAGATTTTAACTGCAGGAAGCAATCACCTCCTCTAGGGCCAGGGAAACAAAGGCAGAGGTGGGAGCCATTCGAATCCAGGCCCTTGGAGCAGAGGCCCTATGGAGCTGGGCTCTGGCCTCAAAGGACGGAGTGCTGCCCAGCTGCTTCGGATACCTCTGGAGCTCATTTAAGGGCCTTGGGGAGCTTGGACTCAGGGGAGGGAGCCTACTCAGCTAGAGCTGATGCCTTAGAAACTTGAAGGATGGGCCCAGCAGAGCAGAGGCTGCGACGTCTGAGCAGAAGGGCATGAGGGTGCTGGCAGAAGCAGGGGACTGGAGCCAACAACTCCATCTGGGGTGTGGGGCTGTTTCTGGGGAGATGCTGACCAAAACAGCATGCAAATGGGGAAGAACAAACCCTTTTCACCTCCTCCTGCCTGACAGTCTCCCTCTAGTGTCCCCTCTCAGCAACACCCAGTGGAAACCAGATGACAAAGGACAAATGGAGTTTGCAGACTCCTGGTCCCAGGATCCCAAAAGAGAGTCTAGAAAGGTGGTCTGAGGCTGAGCAACTGGCTTTTTAATCTGCATAGTGACCCTCACAAGTAGAATTTTAATGGTTTGGAGGAAAGCCATCTAACAATGGGTTGAGAAGCCAAAGTCAAGACAGTAAATCAGGACCATTTTCTCAATAAGTTTTGCCATAAAAGAGAGAATAGAATAAAGTGGTAGACAGAGGTAAATACAATGTTCAGGAAGGGAATTTCATTATTTGTTTGTTTGTTTACTAAGAAGGAAGACCCTAAAGCAAGTTTCAACCTGAGCCCATTGGAAGGTGAGTTCCATACTGATGAGTAAAAGCATTTCTAGGAGATAGGAAAGATAGAACCCAGTGCATAGGTGCAAGGATTGGCCGAAGGCAGAAACAAGAGAACACTGATTCCCGTGAGAGGTGAAGATGTTTCATAAAAAAACAAACAAAACACCCACTTTGTAAGTGATGTGCTGAGTCCTACAAAATGATCTAAACAGAAAGCACCTCTCCTCTCTTCCCCAAGGTCTTTCAGGTCTTCACACAGATCATCACTGAGGCCTTCTTTGACCACTCTATCTAAAATTTTAACCCATCCTTCCCACATACATGGAACCCCCCCCATCTGTCCTCTTTAGTGTTCACATTCTATCTTAATTATCAGATTTATTTGTTGTCTCTCCAAAAGGCAAGGATTTTTGTCTGTTTTGCTCATTGTTGTAATCCAGAATTAAGACAATCCTTGGCACAAAGTAGGCACTAAGTATTTGCTGAATACATGAATGAATGAAATCCCCATGTGTAAGTACTACTGAAACAGAGAATGGAATACACGTATCACTCAACTAGTATTCAGACACTTTCTGCTGGGCCCTATGGCGGACATGGGAAAAGAATATGGAGGAGTCTCTTCTATCATAGAATTTATAATATTTGAAGAAATGAAACAAATTTTCCCATATGGTAACAAAAGAGTGACTGAACGCTGCCCTCCTTCATCCCAGACTTCACTTTCCCCTTCAGATTGGTCTCCAATCATCTCTCTCTCTCTTGGATCCCTGGAGACTCACAGTCCACAGCATTCTTTCTGCTCCCAAGCCCAGGATTCAGTGTCTTCAGCTGGTCAAGGTCAAGGTCATGGGCTCCAGTGGGCAGAGTTCTTGGCCCCTCCTGGGAGTAAGATTAGAAGGTCTGGGCCCACTTGTGCAGCTCTTTCACACCTGACACGTGTGTGTCTTCAAAGCCTCATCAGAGCTGACTTTGATGGGCAGCAGAAGTCCTCCAACGAGAAGGCTGCCAAAACTGTCAGCCCAAATTGGGTGATGGGGGGTTGGGGGTCAAATCACCATCTGTCAAGGTGTTAGAAGAGATCTCAGAGTGCTTTGTGGATGCTAAGGATGAAAAATCAGCAACACCAAATGAGTGTGTGCTGTTCTTAGAGGAAGCACTGGGTAATACTGCTATACTCTGGACTATTCTGATAAAATTCTGTTTATTCCTTTTTGAGCAAACCCAAATTTAGTGCACCCAATGTGTATGCATACATACACATGCCACATAGAAATGCACAGACATCACGCACACCCACAATACACAAATACAGGCAGGCACTCAGTGTGTGTGCGGACACACACACACACACACACACACACACTGCAATGCTTGTCCTCAGCCAGAGAGTTGGAAGAAATAAATAATACACAAATGAATGAATGAAGTCGGTATTTTATCTGTAATCATTTAATAGAGGATAGAACACAGTAGCCATCTACTCTCAACCTCCCAGTTTAAAGCAGTTTCTTACTGAGATCAGAGTTTAATTTCTTTTTTAAAACATGCAAAAGTTTGAGGTAAAGCGTTCTTCCCAAAAGCTTTTGCTGTTACTAGAGTTTATTAATTCAAGGAATCCAGATAATCTGCTGGGGACTTTTTCCTTTAAAGAGGAGAAATCTCTCTGAAGAGAACAAATCATGCTGAAGCAGAAAAGTTGAGTTCGTGGAAAGGGCACGAGACTAGGAGTCAACTGAACTGGATTCCAATCCTGTCTTTTCTACTACTGTTAGATGCAACTGTGTGCAAATTACTTCTTCTCTCAAAGTCTCAGTTTTATCATTTATAATTTATAATAAAGGTGAGGTAGGAGAGCCTTTAATTTACATATAGTGCACTGACCATCCATACTCATCTATATTCTTCCCTAAGACTTCCTACAATAGAGAAAGCCACAGATTGATTCTCAACTGGGTAGGAATTTTGCCCTACTCCCCAGGGACATTTGTCAATGTCTAAAGATACTTGATTGTCATGACTGGCATCTAGTGAGTAGAAGAAGTCAGGGATGCTACTAACCATCCTTCCATGCACAGGACAGGTCCTACAACAAAGAATTATGTAGCCCAAAATGTCAGAAGTGCCAAATTTAAGAAATCCTGCCTTTGACCCAACAGTTGATCTCACACTTTAAAACCCTCTTCTTATTGGCAGACTGACAGATATCTATCTACCCACTGTTACGGACTGAAAAGTATCCTCCCCCAAATTCACATGTTGAAGTCCTAACTCCCAGTACCTCAGAATGTGAATGTATTTGGAGATGGGGCCCTAAAAAAGAGGTAATTAACTTAAAATGAGACCATGAGGGTGGGTCCTAATCCAATAGGCCAGTATTTATAAGAAGAGGAAGGAACACCAGAGATACATGCACTCAGAAGAAAGGCTATGAGAGGACACAGTGAGAAGATGACCTTATGCTGGCCAAAGAGTAAGGCTTCAGGAGAAACCAAAACTTGCCAACACCATTATCTTGGACTTGCAGGCTCTAAAACTGTAAATAAATACATTTCTGCTGTTTAAGCCACGTGGTCCATGGTATTTTGTTATGACAGCCCTAGCAAACTAATATACCCATTATGTAAGTAACAAGAGGATTCTTTTCCAAAGCAATGGAATGCCCACAGAGAAAAGACCTCAAACCTGAGAATTATGGGTCCCCAGGATTATTGTCCACTTCTGCACATCACATTAAAGGCAACTGCCAACCTGAAAGCATTGACCATTCCCCTTCCCCTTACACACACACACACACACACACACACACACACACACCCCTCAAGATCAGTTTATTGTCTGGTTCTTAAATATGATGCAATAGCCAAATATCACGGGACTTTTCGGGAAATTCCATAACATAAGAGAGAGGCCAAAATAAACAAGCAGAATATGTCATTCTGAAAGGAACAGGTATACTTTGGAAAAGCACAATTTAAACTTTAAAAATTTTCTAATTAATATTTTTAGAAATAGGGGTGCCCGAATGGCTCAGTCAGTTAAGCGTCCAACTTCAACTCAGGTCATGATCTCACAGTCCATGAGTTCAAGCCCCGTGTCAGGCTCTGTCCTGACAGCTCCAACCTCGGAGCTCAGAGACTGGAGCCTGCTTCGGATTCTGTGTCTCCCTCTCTCCCTGCCCCTCCCCACTCATGCACACATGCACGCGCACACACTCTCTCTCTCTCAAAAATAAACATTAAAAAAATATTTTTAAAAAGGAGTAAAAAAAATTATTGCATCAGCAAAATATAAATAGCTAATGAGGAGGAACTATTGTAAAATGAAAATATGACTCTGAAATTCAAATAAATTATGGATACAATCTAATAAAATCACCAGGAAGTAGAACAAAGAGATGTGAAAACTAAGAGAAAATCTAAGATATATAGAGTATCAGTCTAAGAAGCCTCATGCCAAGTCAATGGAGTGACAGAGAGAGAAAACAAAGAGGAAGTAATCATCAAGGAAACATCACAATGGTTTTCCAAAAGTCAAAGGACATGAGTGTATAAATTCAGATGCCAATCAAGTGCCCAAGGCAATAAGCTACCTAAGTCGCATAATGCATGTACACGTGCATACATACACTCTAGACTCAGTATTATAGAAGTTTTTTTTGAGATTTGACATTTATTAATTGATGAAATACTAATTCTAAATTCCAGTGTTGAAGCTGTCCATCAAAAGAAGTCTTCTCAAAATCTTTTGCAGCAAAGTGGGTATTTGAATTATATCTGAAAAAAATTGCCTATATTTTTGAGGGTTATTATAATACACTGTGCAGAATTGGACAGATGTTCTGTGGTTTGGTTTCTCTTTCTTCTCTCTCCTGCTTGCTCTGTGCGACAGTGGCAGCTCATTTCTCTTAGGCTGGAAAGCCCAGCTCTTGGAAGTAACATCCCTCCCACACCTGGTTACAAGTAGTGGTTGTGCTATACACAGCATCCTGCTTAATGGTGTGGTCCCTCCTGGCCTTTTGTACTGAGTTTCCTTTTTAAAAAATAGCTCTTGTAAAAAGGCACAATAAATCATTCCATGCAGGTGATACTTCAGTGGTTCCTAGGCAGTCTGTTGCCTGCCCTGGACATCGCAGCAACACCCAGTGCCAGGCATTTCAGTTATAAAGAGAAGATACTAAGAAGCTTCAGTAGGAAAAAGAGAAATTTAAAAGATACTTATAAAAAATTAAAACTCTGACCAGCATCAGACATCTTATCAGCTACACTAGATCTGCGAAGAGAACGGACCAAAGGCCTTCAAAGTTCTGAGTTAAAATGACTGTCAAACTTGAATTCCATACTCAACCCAACAATCAAGGATTAGGGTGAAAAGAGCCATTTCCACAAATGCATAAACTGAAAAATACCACATTTCACACTTGTCAGCAATATGACCCTGAGATCCCTGCCCTACAGGAATGCAGTTCCTTGAAGTTCTAAGTCCCCTCCTGGTGTCTGGGAGTTAATCGTACCAGATGGAGAGAACCAAGCTCAGATCTGGTTTTGCATGGGATCTGGTCTCCAGAAGTGTCTTCTTTGAAACTTCCTAAGGCCTCCTCCAGTGCCTGGGACCAGCCAGGTTCAGCAGAACCCTCCTGGGAGGCACCGTAGCCCAGACCAGGATCCACATGGGCCCTAGTACTCTTTCATCCCATTCCTGGTGCTCTTCCAACATCTTACCCTCCCCATATGCCAAAAGGTTTCCTGAGGTCCTGATTGACCCTGGTTCCAGGAGGACATCCTAACAAGTGGAATGCTCATGCTGCAAGGTTCAAAAAGCCTTTCATAGAATCATGTAGATTGGGTTGTCAGAATGGCAGTGATGTGATGATTTTTAGTGACTTTCAAACACTGGACTTAGGACAACGTTTGTTCATCACCAACAGACCCTTGACTTAAGCTGCATGTGTGAACCCATGTGTCAGCTCTTGTCTGGCTTTGTTTTATGGTGCTATGTCTGATCATTAGCACCCAAGGGCAACCCAGGGTGGCAGCAGGTATCCTTTATTCTAAGTGACCCTGGTTGATGTCCTTTCCTGCTTCCATTGGTGTGAGGACATCATGCTTTTCCAGGTCAGCTAAAGCCATGCCTGCTGAGAGACAGACATTCCTTGTGCAAATAAGACCTCTTTTGTCATTCCTTCTACAGCCCTCTCTGCCTGTGGCAATGAATGGAAGGTAGGGTGCACTTAACATTAACATAATCACTTTCTAGGAATATAGTGGTTGCTGCATAAAGAATTCAAGAGAAGACAGAGTTGAAAGATATATTGTTCTATATTTATGTTATAAAATTCCAAGTGGTAAATTCAACACAACCAGAACACAATTATTGTTCACATTTTCCTGCATACTCTGGATAAGAAATGCATTTGTGGTCATCATCAATGAAATGCAGCAAAAGCCTCTGAGGGAGTCATTAGAAGCCAATATTCACAAGTGCCTTGATGGATGACACAGCATCATAAGTAACAACACCCAGCATTCAATAATGGTATTACAGAATTGCAGAAATACAGATCTATATTGCTTCAATGTATAGTATTGTGAGTATCATGAGTAATAAGAGTATTGCTATTTTTTTCTCATGGTAGGAGATAGAAATAATGCACTTGACAATAAAGAACATGGAGAATAAAGAACAATCTTCACATATACTGATTGAATATTAAATATATAAGGCTCTATCCAGTATTCTAAATTAGATCCAATAAAACACTACATTTGACATGTGCCTATGAATTTTATAATACTTTTTAATACAATTATTTATGCAGAAAGAGGCCTCAAAAATTATTTGTCTGTGGCCTCATATACCTAGGCGCAGCCCTATATTTAGGAAATTCTTTTTAGGATCTGCATTAGACCATCAAGTAAATTTGAAAAATGTAAACAAAAAAACTGAAGTCTTGGATCCAGGACATAGGAGATTTAACCCAGAAAAGAAAAGAGAAATCTCAAAATAACAAATATGAACACAAATTTGGAAATCAGTTAGTATAGATCTGAAGAGAATGGAGTGTTTCTGGTAGGAAAAAAGAGCACTTGAAAAATAGCTAATTCAATTCTAAAATTTTGAAATGAGAAAATAACAAAAGCAAAATTTTGATTAAAAAAAAAAGCGTCAATTAGAAACTTGTGGAAGAACAAAATGCTGGTGAGAGGCAATCTAATCATTGTCTTCTACCAGGCTCTACAGTAAACCACATTTACTTAACCACACTTGCTTGTAACCTTTTATAAACATCTTATAAACAAGACATGAGACACTTAATTATGATCATAAAACAGAATGTAAATGTCATCAACTTTAGCAACACAGACATAAAATTTCAAATGATAGAAACTGAGAAGTGGGAAGAGGGGTAAAGGAAAAGGTGGTGTGCCAATGGCTTCATCTTTTATTTTTATTTGTTTACTTTTTTGAAGTTTATTTATTTATTTTGAGAGAGAGAGAGACATCATGGGAAGAGCAGAGAGAGAGGGAGAGAGAGAATCCCAAGCAGACTCCATGCTGCCAGCACAGAGCCTGACACAGGGCTCAATCCCATGAACCCATGAGATCATTACCTGAACTGAAATCAAGAGTCAGTTGCCCAACCAACTGAGCCACCCAGGTGCCCCTGGCTTCATCTTTTAAAGTGTGAGGTCAAGGATTACAGATTACCACCCCATGATAAATTTAGAAATAAAATGGTATACTTTCTGCAGTCACAAAGTTACCCCATGAAGAAACTAACAAAAGTGATAAGACTATATTGAGGGGCTGGATAGGAATGTGGTAGGTATAATGAACTAAATTTTCATACATTAGAGCACTAGATACAAGATAATGTCTAAAATTGAATTCAGCAAGATATTGTCTTCTACAGAGTGGGATCTGAGATGGAGTGGAGGTAAGAAACTTATTTTTCACTACAAATATTTTATTTTAAAACTATATGAAGCATTTCTTTGATAAAAAATAAATTTTATGCACAGCGAAGGAAACAATCAGCAAAACTATAAGGCAACCGACAGAATGGGAGAAGATATTTGCAAATGACATATCAGATAAAGGGTTGGTATCCAAAATCTATAAAGAATTTATCAAACTCAACACCCAAAAAACAAATAATCCAGTGAAGAAATGGGCAAAAGACATGAATAGACACTTCTCCAAGGAAGACATCCAGATGGCCTACCGAAACATGAAAAAATGCTCAACATCACTTATCCTCAGGGAAATACAAATCAAAACCACAATGAGATACCACCTTATACCTGTCAGAATGGCTAACATGAACAACTCAGGCAACAACAGATGTTGGCGAGGATGCGGAGAAAGAGGATCTCTTTTGCATTGTTACTGGGAATGCAAGCTGGTGCAGCCCCTCTGGAAAACAGTATGGAGGTTCCTCAAAAAACTAAAAATAGAACAACCCTATGACCCAGCAATTGCACTACTAGGCATTTATCCAAGGGATACAGGTATGCTGTTTCAAAGGGGACACGTGCACCCCCATGTTTATAGCAGCACTATCAACAATAGCCAAAGTACTGAAAGAGCCCAAATGTCCATCGGTAGATGAATGGATAAAGAAAAAGTGGTATATATATATACAATGGAGTATTACTTGGCAATCAAAAAGAATGAAATCTTGCCATTTGCAACTACGTGGAAGGAACTAGAGGGTATTATGCTAAGTGAAATTAGAGAAAGACAAAAATCATATGATTTCACTCATATGAGGACTTTAAGAGACAAAACAGATGAACATAAGGGAAGGGAAACAAAAATAATATAAAAACAGGGAGGGGGACAAAACAGAAGAGACTCATAAATATGGAGAACAAACTGAGGGTTACTGGAGGGGTTGTGGGGGGGGGGATGGGCTAAATGGGTAAGGGGCATTAAGGAATCTACTCCTGAAATCATTGTTGCACTATATGCTAACTAATTTGGATGTAAATCTTAAAAAATAAAAAATAAAATTAAAAATAATAAATTTTAAATATAAAATAAAGTATGATGGCTGGACAAGATGATTTTTAAGATTCTTTTAACATCTAAAATCCAAGGGAAGTGCTTCCAAATCTTAGTCCTCTCAGAAGGAATCCTGGAATTTTTCTCTTCAGAAAGTCTACCTATCTTCTGAAGAGAAGCTAGTCCATGCCATTGGGAATCTCACAAACATTATTTTGATATATGTCAAATTTCCACTCGTGACCTTATTTTATCTTCTCAGCAGTTCTATGAAGCAATTATTATAATCATCTGGGTTTTAGAGATGTGATTCAATGAGACTAAATTAATTTTCCTGAGTGATGTGAGCTTTAAATTGCTAGAATGCAGTTGAATGCATGGTTTCCTCATCACTCTAAGTCCTTTTCTTTCCCATGATATTATGCCTCTTGTTGGGCAGAAAGAGAAAAATAAGAATAATTTTCTGCCCAAGAGCCAGTAGCTCAGCAAGATGTTTACATAAATGCACTGCCCTGTGATTACAGGTTAGCTCCTTTGGGAATCCAATGGAGAAGTCTGGTAAACTAGAGCCTCCTTCTCTACTTGGGCTCATGAACATTGGCAATCTGTCAGCACACTTCACCAAAGCTTCAAGAACTTACCAAAAGACCGACCTGGAAAGGCCCACCTAAGTGATTGGCACCATTGCAGTGTAGAACATCCAGAGGGCACTAGCTATGACCACTTGGGCTCCCCAACTGCAGCACTTTTCCTTATGTTTGACCCACTTTGACTTTTGCAAATCCCAAGTCATGGCAATATACTCCTACATTTCTTTCTCATGCTGCAACCTGGAGGATGCTTCCAGGACAAGTGGTTAGGAGTGGGGGCACTCCAGGAAGATTCTGAGTGAGATGCAGCTCATGCCTGCCAGAGAGAACTTCCTCAAACCTGTCTTCCCAGGGAGCACTAGACCACTCAAATTATCTGCATCAGACTCCTGCTTGGTGCCACAGGGCTACGGAGTTTCTGAAGGGGGTGTGTTTCATGTTACTATAATAATAGAGTCCCTGACCTGCAGGAGAGAGCTTATATAAATTTCCCCTGAAAATATTTTTTATTCCAGTGGCTCTGCCAAATTGTAAACTGCAGCCTCGCAGCAATTTTGTGAAGTCATTGTGGTCCCCTGGTCCCCACCTGATTCCTTCTCCTTCCTTTTCTAAGTGTTCTCCTTTCCCCTCCCCCAACACTGGCTTTCCAGAGATGGAACTCCACAGTGCACCCTCCATTTGGGCCAGAACAACACTGCCTCTCCAGATTTCCTCTTCCTGCCCTCTTGTCTCTGGGCCACATTTAGGAGACAGGCCAGTTAACTTGATAACTAATGACACTGTATGCTATACATTGATGTACTGTCCCTCCCAGTAACACGTTTGCATTCACAAGAGGCCTTCAGTGCCTAAGTCTAAGTGCTTGACAGATAGAGGAACATGTGGGCTCTGGCAGGTCTACTGATGTAGTGGCTATTTTGAAGCAAATAACTCAGAACTCCTCAAATCACCTCAAAGAGGCAACACCTGATGTCACTGATGCAGTGTGCCAGAGCCATCCTGGGGCACACTATGAATGACATGGGCCATTTAAAAGTCCCATTGTCAATGGTATTTTACAGATATTGTTCCTTGGCCTCTACGTATTTCTAAATATTACATTTAATATTATTTCAGTTTCATAGTCAGGTCTCTGGCCACAGTAAGACCCAATTTACCAAAATTACACTATTTAGTAAAATAAACTCAGAGTATTGATAGTGATTATTTTCACATTCCAAAGAAATAAGTCGACAGTTTCCTTGATATAGGGACTTATATTTTTAATTCATGTTTTTAAAAATACAAAAAGACATAAAAGGAATACATTCAAAGGCTCAAATTCAGACCTAAGAAAAACAAGACATAAAAAGGTAGTGAAATAAATATGAGGAAAAGAGCAACTTACATATAAATCTTATAGAATCATGTTTCATATTCTAAATGAAACAGGAGCCACACAATGTTTTAAAAAAACATATAGGCTCTCTTTTAATGGCTAGGATATATAAATTTAGCCTAAATTTCGTGAATGGATATGCAATAAACTATTTATAACATTTTCTCTGTTCTACTTAACTTATGACTAATCCTAAACCATTAGAGAGTCAGATGGCTGAGTATTTAAAGAAGCAAGCATCCCAAATAAATAGAGGGCCATTTCTATTAAACCCGGAGTCCCAAGCCCCTTTAGATATATGGCTATAGGGCCACTCACCAATAGCTACAAAAGGAGGCTGCAAAAGGAATCCTATAGAATCCTGTAGTTTGAAAATAAAGAAAAACAAAGAGGCTTAGGATCTGGATAGCATGGTCATCTGGTGGGGACCAGAGGACTCCCCAGGCACCTCTAATAACTTCAAAAGCAATTTTCAATTTTCTATATACTGCATGAAATTCTACCACATGGACCCTTCTCTCGAAAATTTCAGAAATAAAAACCTGCATCGACTGCTGATTTTTTATGACACCAACATCTCAGAACCTCTCAACACCTCCTCCCCCCACAAGAGAAATCTCTTATAAAACAAGGCTGGGTCTGCCCCCAAAGCCTATCATTTCACTAACACTTAAAAATATTTTCTCCACATTTCTCAAGCAGTGCTCAAAATCGTCCTGATATATATAGAGCCTCCTTTGTGGAATAACAAGATTATTTTTATCATTTTCTGATTCTCAAAATCTGACCTGCCACCAAAGAACTTCTAAAAATATCAAGATGATAATGATATCTTTTGTCATTTCCCTCCTAGCTAATGGTTGCATTACTAGGGTTGGGTTTTATTTATTTTCTGAGGGTCCTCTCTGATCACAACACTCATCATTTCATTGCTTCAAGATGCAGGACAGAATAGCTATCTTGGGAAAGTAGCTGATTTTTTTCCCCCACCTTTAAAGACAAGGTGTTTTTGCAAAACATTCAGCTCAATTCCCTCTCTGCCTATCTCTTAAATCACATTTTTGAGTTGGAAGTATGTTGGAATGGATCCTGGAAAACAAACGCTAACTGAGGAGAAGCATTTTGTTCTTTTCCCACAGCCAATTCAATTTAGCACAAGCATTACCGAGTGCCTACTATGTGCCAGGGATATAAAGATGAATAAAATACTCCTCAAATAGCTCACAACTTACCAGTGTAGGTGTCCCACTAACAAAGAACAATAATATGCTATGATAAGAGCTATAATTTTATTATTGTTTGCATAAACATACAAGAATGAAAACACTAGTAAGGGAGCAACAAATACTGTCAAGGGAAATCAGAAAGGAAGTGGGAAACCAAATGATATATTAGAGATAGATCCCAACAATCTCTTATTGCTCAGAGATTCTGTCCCAATCTTGATATATCTGAATTTGAAAACAAAAACAAAAACAAAAACAAAAAACTGGTTCTAGAGAGTTGTCAGAAGCATCTGCTTTATGGATCGAATTTGGAATATATCTATGAGGGTAAGTCCTCCCCCATTTATTCTTGGGAGTTGATTTTGGTGTCTTTTTTAGTTATGCATAGATTGAAGTACCTACTCATTGGCCTTGCAGAACCCTGAATGAAGGAGGGTCCAACTGTAAAGGCTTCACATGGAGAGGGCTCATTAGTCTAACCAATGATAAATTCTATCTTCAGACTGGGCAAGATACATCAATATGCTGTCAACTAATATACTGCCTGTTACATTGTCAACAAGCTTTCCCATACTTTGTATGTCTGGAGAGGATAAGATAAAGGAGACTTCTAAGCATGGACAAGAATAGGCCCTTGTTTCAGTGGCAGGAGGCTAAGGCCTACAGAGGAGAGAAAGAACCAGTAGAAGACTGTCTTCATAGGGACATGACAATGGAATCTGAGAATAGTGATATATGGTATCTGATTTAGGTTCTCCTTTTCTCAGTAGTAAGGTTTGTTGAACATCATTACCTCATATTGTTGTCTTTTACTAAGTACTGGTGAATAAAAAGAAGCTTCTATATCCATGCTTTGAAGTAGAGTGAACTAAAGAAGGCTGTGACAACATCAGAAAAATTCTTACGAGATGGCCAGAGGTGATGGTGGAAATGATGGAAGAGGGGTGGGGCGAGGGTAGCCACTTGGCTGAGTAGCAAGGGAGAGATCTGGGGTCCTAAGTATTCCTTTTACAAACTCAACAAAGCCTCCTGCTTTCAGCCCTGCTCAACATCCTTGCCTTCAATGATTCCATATGTTTCCTACTCTAAGCCTTTCCAAGGTTCTACCTCAGAATTGGCTTGGTCTCATTCCTTCTTGTTGGCTTCTTTCCCCTGCAGACATGCAGCTTTCAATTGTCCCTAGTCTACTAAGCATGTTACTGCCTTTCTGTTTGCTTTCTCGCTTTCAAAACTGAGTTTTTCCCTCTCACCATCTCTCCTTTCTCTTGTTCTTACAGGTTCATGCATATTAAATTCCTTTACTGTGAGATTTTACACAGGAGTGGAGATAAATGCATGTGTTCAATCTGTGATTTTTTTTCTCAGTATTTCTTATTTACGTATTCATTAACATTTTATTTACTTGAAAATAACATGGGGGCGCCTGGGTGGCTCAGTCGGTTAAGCGGCCGACTTCAGCTCAGGTCATGATCTCGCGGTCCGTGAGTTCAAGCCCTGCGTCGGGCTCTGTGCTGACAGCTCAGAGCCTGGAGCCTGTTTCAGATTCTGTGTCTCCCTCTCTCTGACCCTCCCCCGTTCATGCTCTGTCTCTCTCTGTCTCAAAAATAAATAAACGTTAAAAAAAAAAAAATTAAAAAAAAAAAAAAAAGAAAATAACATGACACCAGGACCTTGTTTAGAATTAGCACTCAATCCCTACAAGGGCTTATAAAATCAAGACTCTCAGGGTTGAAATGAATGTAAAGGTCAATCCTTTCTGAGTCTGAGCTTTCATCAGATGTTTAATCTAGGAAACTCCTTAGCTTGCCTGATATAAATTTAATTTATTGAGTAAAAATGCACAATGCTAGTTATTATTTTGCATATCCTTATATATCATATTTAATAATACTAACAATATCTGCTACTTAGGATACACTTTTCATGTGCCCCACCCTGTGCTATGGGGCATTTATGATGCCCCACAATCCTATGAGGGAAGTATTATCAGAGTCCACTTCTCCTACCATCCCCAACATTTTGCAGAGAAGAAATTGAGGTTTAGTGAAGGTTAAACTCTCTTCCTGACTGCTTGTAGCTTGTACATGACTGGCAGAGCCTAGTTTTGAATCAGCTTTCTCAGATTCCAAAGCTTATCCTCTTAGCTGTGATGGTTCCAGATTTAGGACTGTTAAGACCCTTAAAGAACTTAATTGTTTTGCAGGATGTCTGGTGTGTGCTTTCTGCTTTTTTTCACTTGTAGTTTTTTTTAATATGAAATTTATTTTCAAATTGGTTTCCATACAACACCCAGTGCTCATCCCAACAGGTGCCCTCCTCAATGCCCATCACCTGCTTTCCCCTCCCCCACCCCCATCAATCCTCAGTTTATTCTCAGTTTTTAAGAGTCTCTTATGGTTTGCCTCCTTCCCTCTCTGTAACTTTTTTTTCCCATTCCCCTCCCCCCTGGTCTTCTGTTAAGTTTCTCAGGATCCACATAAGAGTGAAAACATATCTACCCCAATGTTTACACCAGTACTTTCAACAATATTCACTTGTAGTTTTTAATTATTAATACTGTTGTACTTGTTTGCTGTTGCCTCCATTTGGGTCTTTAGGGTTAGACTACACCAGTGGTCCCGGGCTGACTTCTGCTGGCTATTCAGATTACTTTTCTTCTAAATTAATATGAGCCCAGGAAACAAAAATAATTTTAAAATTAGTTTGGGTCAAAGAGTGAAGGCAAATCTGTTGTCAAGAAGACATGCTAATAATTTCTAGGTAGATGGATCCATTTATCACCCAAATCACTATTGCTTACATATTGAGTATAGCTAAATTAGCATGTTAACCAAGCCAAAGATACTGGATTTGGTGCGTTATTTTTGTTAAAAATAACCACACAGTTTTCCTGTCAACAATTTCAATGGTACAATATTAGAAGAGGTAGATGTAGTAGAAACTACCCAGAACCCCAAACCAGAAGATCCTGAAGACCACAGCTCTCCATTTCTGTATTTTGAACAATTCATCTAATTTCTCTGAACCACAGTTTCATGATCTGTAAGAAAGAGAACCTAGTGCACAACAGTATTTTGAGCACAACTGAGACAATGTATGTGTAAGTGCTCGGCACAGAGTAGGAGCTTAATAAAAGCTCATTTACCAGTTTGTTCCAAGAGACTCTAGCAAGGGTTGAATAAATGCTTGTTGAATAAATTAGGGAATAGGAGGTACATTGGAGGATATGTTTAAGCAAACAGAAGAGGTTGGGTGCCTGAAATCTTTTATCTTTTGAAAGCATCCCCAAGATTCCCAGGGATGGTCCCTCTAATTCCAACAGCTGTACTAGTCATGGAGATAGGCCAGAAACTTGGAATTAATTGTCAGCCTATATAGCTGTGCTGAGATCTGCAATGTGTGTGGTACAGTACTACCTGTGACTTGCTTTACCTCTGCCATATTGGCTGTAAACCATGCCCAGCAAATCTCAGCATTAGGTTTTATCTGAGTGCAGAAGATAGCAGAATCTTCTCTTGAACTCACCAGGGATGTCTTCCAAGGATAAACAATGCCGTGGGAAAGAAAATTTACCTGGGTAAATACTACCATCCTCTGATGTCCAAAGTTTGCTAAACATAAAGTTAAACCCCAGCAGAAAAGCCTTTGAAAAGTTTGCCTTTGTCCTAGGTCTTCCAACATCAGAAAGACTTCAGAGAGAAAGGTGGACATTTTTACTCTCTTGGGTATTTGAGAATCATGGCTCAGACTTGAGATGGCATTGGGGACCCCACAAAGAACTGAATGCCTGGGCTTAAATAAGAGCACCCCCCCCCCTGCAGATGTTTCTACAGAATGTCCAGTAGGGCCCTATACACCAGGAAGATATAAAGGGTACAGCCAACTCCTGTGGAGTCATTTCAGATTAGATCAGTCTTCCTAGAAATCCTTGGTATCCAGTCCCAGCCCCACAATGGATGCTGCAAATGCCTTGACATTTTGGATTCATGAAGAAAGGAGGACATGGGGTAACTCATCTTAATAGCTTTCCCGGTTATCCCTCAAATGGTCCTATCCTAGAGACATGTACCTCTCAAGCAAGAAGTCATTCTGACTTTCAAAACTTCTATAAAAACTGGTTCATCACAATGGTACAGTGAATAGGGTCCTTAGTAGGCCAGGAGCTGCAAAAGACTGAACTCTAGTCCCAGCTCTGTCACTTATAGAATATTTCAAGCTACTTAAACTCTCTGAACTTAGGTTTGTTTGATTTTTTTTAATAAAAAAATTTTAATAGAATATGGGACCAGATTATCTCTCTGTACCCTTCTAATTCTAAATATTTCTGATATATCTATTAATCTGACAGGTATGAACTGAGATAATAGAATTGTATGACTAGCAGTGAACATTCCATAGCTAACACTACAGTCAAATACTTCTTGTTTTTTTCTGTTGAGTGCCTGACAGAACTATGAGTTATAGGGTGGGGCCCTGTCTGAGCTGCCCACACCAGAAAAAAAGATGAGCTGTGGCCTTAAAGCTACCGAAAAGTCCTATTTCTCATAATCTAAGTAACTTTGACACTATGCACCACAGCCTGACAATTAAATTTCTCTCTCTTTCTCTAAATTTCAACTAGTGGATATGCTACATTGAGAGTTAAACCATTCTGAGGTAAAGATATCTCTTTTCTCTCATCAGAGCCTAAAAAGCTGTCAGTGCCAGTTTCCTTATTAGTAACCAATCTGCTTGTTCAGACGGTGCCTCACAGTTTATACCAAGTGAAAATGCTGTTCTCCAAGAACAGAGGAGCAAACACAGCTGAGGAATCAAGTAGAGCTGGGATGGTTTGCAGAAGGCCACAGGAGTTGAAATTAAATGTGCTGTTCACCTCACCAAGACAGGGAAAGCAGAGCGCTGTTCTAACTAGTGATGTGTATGTGGTGCCAGGGAAAACATTCTCTATGGCTGCGTTCAAGGAATTGCTCAGCTCATGCCTTGGCCCATGACTGCTTTTTCCCTACATCAAGGTACTCTTTTGAATCAGCACAAGTGACACAGTCTTCTCTACAGGAACTACTGCCAGCTTGACAAAATAACCAATGAACCCCATTCTCTTCCTGCCAAGCACAGGAAGCACGTTGTGTACCATCTGCACCCTAACCTGTGACTAGTTTATTGCAGAGCAAGGGAGTCTGGAAGCTTGGTCTGCACCCCCAAAAGACTCTATGGCCCTTGAGCAAATGAGCCTCAAGGAAACCTGCTGAGGGTGGTTTGTCACAAAACAACAAGACCTCTAAGACAGGTGGCCATTAGTCCCAGTGGAGGAAATAAAACAAGGAGGATACTCAAAGAAGAAAAAGTTTTCATGGAACTCCATGTGAATATCCTGGGAAGTAGGACATGGGTAACGGAAGTGAGGGAGGGATGGTGGAGTGAAAACTGGCATTCTGCAAGATCCTGGTAACAGAGAGCCCTGGATCTGAAGGCAATGGAAGTATACTGGAAATCTAGCAAAGCCCATATTTTCTGTGGGCATTTTCGTTATCTTCCTTAGTCCCTCTCCTCTTCAGCTGATGGAGCCAATGATTCTGTTCTGTAGTCCTGGATACTTTCAAAGGGACAAGTGAGTAATTTTCTGTTTCCAAAGGCCTCTATATTCCTTGATTCTCCCTTTAAGCAAGGGCCAGAAATTAACTTTTTGGAGATTTAGGTGACATTACCCATTTCACTGTAATTAAAATGAAAATATCTTGCAGAATTAAAATGTATCACCAGAAAAGCCAAGAAAGTCAGTCATTTGGACATGAGCACTGAAAGTCTCAACATGCGTTCTTCTGTGTTCTTTAATAATGTTCATTCCTCTGTCATAGCTTGGTAGTTATCTGAGTGTAAGTACTTTTTTTTATTCTGGCAAAATATACATCCAGAAAAGTGCACATATTAGAAGTGCATAGCTTTACAAACTGAACACAACCCTGCAAACAGCACCTAGATCAAGAAACCAAAAACCACCAGAAGCTCTTTCCCTCACCACTTTCAGCTACTCTTCCCCTGAAGAGCAACTATTATCCAGCCTTACAACAGGATAAATGAGTTTTTGCTGGGTTTGTACTTTAGAAAACTGAAATCATACAACATATTCTCTTTTGTATCTGTGTTATTTCTCTCACCATTATTAGTGAGATTAATCCCTACTGTTGGGTGTAGCTGTAGATTATTCTCATCACTGTGGACTATGGTATCCCACTATGAACATACCACACCGTATCCATTCTGCTGTGATGGGTACTTTGGTACTTCCGGCTGAGGCCTATCAAATAGTGCTGCTATGAACATCTTGATACCTGTTTTTGATAAACATACATAGTGAGCCGTATTTTCTTATAATGTGTGGCTCTGCAGTAGATGATCATGTATTTATCTATTCTTCCAGACCACATTTAAAAAAGCTCGGTAAGAGAGTATGTGCTGGGTGTATTTAGAAATCTATTAGAAAAAAATAAGATGATTAGACATTCACCTCAGCTCTCCACAATATTTTGGCAGTTTATTCTCTAAAATCAAGCAACAACCACTAAGCTGCAGCCTTAATTCCTACTGCTGTAGGATCACAGCATTCTCACTTGACAGACCCTTCCCTCCTCCTGGCAATGGCTCGTAATCACCCCAGTTATGTCGTCTATCTTCAGCTCATATAAAATTTTTTTTTCAAAAATACTTTGTTTCAAGTCTAAAATTTCTTCCTTAAAATTCTTTGATTTTTAAATTAAAATATAAAGATAAACCAGTTCAGTCTAGTATCCTATCTTCAAAATGACAATGAAAAATATTTTATAGGAATGTGCAAGAGAATAACCTTTCTATTGTCTTAGAGAAGATCCTGTGTTCTGTATTTTAATATGGAAACTAAATGAGCAAATTCAGAAAAACTATTCCCAGGCTGTGTGTGTGGTAGGGGCAGAAAGTGGGTGATTAAAACATGGTCCCCAGGGGTGCCTGGGTGGCTCAGTTGGTTAAGTGTCCAACTTCAGCTCAGATCATGATCTCAAGGTCTGTGGGTTCAAGCCCTGCATCGGGCTCTGTGCTGACAGCTCAGAGCCTGGAGCCTGTTTCGGATTCTGTGTCCCCCTCTCTCTCTGACCCTCCCCCATTCATGCTCTGTCTCTGTCTCAAAAATAAATAAACGTTAAAAAAAAAATTAAAACATGGTCCCCAAATTCTTTGATGTCCCCTCCCCTAAACAGGTAGAATCTGGGTAGACTGTTACTGGTTTGACCAACTGACTACAGCAGAAGTGATACGTGTGACTTCATGGCTGGGTCATAAATGGCCATGTGGCTCCCATCTGATTCTCTTGGAATGATCACTTTCAGGATGTTCCCTCTCAGAATCTAGATACGTGCTGTGAGGCACCTCAGCCACCTGGAGAGGCCACATGTAGGTGTTTTGGTCAATAATGCCAGCTCAGCCCGAGCCTTTGAATCCCAGCTGTTATGGGATTGAATTGTGTCCCCCCGCCCCAAAAGATATGATGAAGTCTAACTCTCAGTACCTCAGAATGTGACTTCATGTGGAAATATAGCCATTGGAAATGTAATTAGTTAAGATGAGAGCATCTGGAGTAGTGAAAGCCCTTAACGCGTCCTTATCAGAGAGAGGAGAACACCATGTGAAGATAGACACACAGGAAAGATGGCCATGTGAAGATGGAGGTAAAGAGTGAAATTATGCTGCCTCATGCCAAAGAACACCTGGGGCTGCCAGAAGCTGGGATACACAAGGAAGGATCCTCCCTTAGAGCCTTTGGAGTGAACATGGCCCTGACAACAACTTAATTTTAGACTGCTAGACTCCAGAACTGTCAGAGAATACATTTTTGTTGTTTTAAGCAACCCAGTTTGTAGTATTGTCTTGCAGCATCCCTAGGAAACTAACACACCAGCCCAGGTGCCAAACACCCATGTGACAAAGCCCTCAGTGATGCCGGCCCCTCGCCAATCGAGTCTTCTCAGCTGAGGACCCAGACACTGTAGAACAAACAAGCCATCCCCACTGCACCATTTCTGAATTCCTGCCCCACAGAATGCGTGAAGCTGGAGTTATTTTATCCTTCTAAGTTTGCAGTATTTTGTCGCATCCTAATAGTAAGTGGAGCAGGAGCCATCGGAGTTTCGGGCACAGCAGCTTGAGACCAGGGACCTCAGTCTATACTACACAAAAGACAGACCAGTCATCTCTGCTCTGAAAATGTGCTCAGCAGCAGAGTGTCCATCCACAGAAAAGAATAACTCAATTGGATATTTTGCAGGAAGCATGGGCATCGAACCTGGAATAACTGGTACGATAAGTCAGGCAATGCTGTAAAGGATTTCATGTAGACTATCTCATGGAATCCTTAGCCCAAGGAAGTAGGTCCTATTTTGGGGTCACTTTTATAAATATAAACTAAGAGGTTAAGAAACCTGTCCTGAATCACACAGTTCATAGTAAAGCATAGGCTTCACACTTAAGGAAATGGCACCAAGAATCAAGGAGTTTACTACAGTCATTGGGAAGAATGGATGTGTTGCAGCTGGTTTCCAGTGCAGGAGTGACGAAAATGTTTATTTGCTTACTTAATGGACATTTCTTGAATTCTACTCTGTGTTACTGTGTCACTTTGGGAAGGCTCAGTCTTATGGCCTTAAAGATTCAGACATGTAAACAAACATCTTTTTAGTTCAGTCCAAAGTTGAATTATTCAAAAGAAAGTGTCTTGATTAGGAAAACGAGAGAAAATAAAGAAAACAAGGAAAAAGGGACAATAGGGTTTCCTTGCTGGTAGAAGCAGAGAGAAAGTTGAGGTCAATGATAGTTAAAGTTCTAAACTAGAAAACAAGTTTACGGTAAATCAAGCAGTGAAATGTGAAATTTAGCTGTGACTGGGTCCTATGAATCCAAGCAATTGCTCCACATTCTCTCAGTGGCCCAAGGCATCCCATGAGATCAAATCTAGCACAGCTGGGACAAAAACACCCATGATCACATCTAGATGAGTTCACTTTCTGGACTCATTTTCCCTTCCGTTAAAATATACCCTTCCAGGACCCAAAGGAAAGGAAAAGGAGTAAAAGGCAGAGAGAATATGTTTGGTGGAGGAAGGCATTTTCCTGCTGTCCAATGTTCAGAACAGCCTGGCCACAATGGTCCCTCAGAGTGGTCACCTGGGCAGATGAGCAGAGAAACAATTCTGTCTGTGTCTGTGATGGACGGCCCTGACTGTCATCCAACCACTTGAAGGGTGAGGGTGTTGTACTGTTTTGCAAAACTGGCAGAAATAGGTCAACGAAGCTCCTGGAACTTTAGCTCATTCTCCTGGCTTTTTGTCCCTTCAGCCCAGTCACGACTACTTTAACCTTTTCTTCAAGTGGAATGTTCCTTCAACAACTTAAAATAGTTTCCAAAAATGTCTCACAGGAAAGAGAAAAGGTGAAAGTTACATGCATCTGGCTTAACCATTTTGTGAGCTAAGATGAATACTTTGATTTTTATTTCTGATAAATTTTATTATTGCTTTAATAGGAGAGAGTGAGGGGTACCTGGGTGGCTCAGTCAGTTAAGCAGCCAACTCTTGGTTTCAACTCAGGTCATGATGTTATGGTTCATGGGTTCAAGCCCCACATTGGGCTCCACCCTAAAGGCACAGACCCTGCTTGGGATTCTCTCTCTCTCCCTCTCTCTCTCTCTTCCCCTCCCCTGTTTGCTCTGTCTCTCTCTCTCAAAAATAAATAAATAAACTTTAAAAAAAAATAAAAGGAGAGAGTGAAAGGCATTTGGGAATGTTCAGTTAGGGAAGGAGTTTTGTCTGGGACTTCCACAGACTGTCTATCATATGCAGCACCTACTAGTCATCTGTGAGGAATGGGAGAGACTGAAACCCCTAAAAGCCAAACAGTATTCCTTGTTTCTGCTCATCAGACAGCAACTCAACCAGCTCTGCAACCAGTAGAACACAGTGTCTGCTATTGCGAACCTTTTATTAACTCAACTGTCTTTATTATGTCCAATGGATGTGGAGACAGCATCACAACCAGAGCATACTTGGAAATGGTCTCAAAATTCTCCCAGCCAACTGAAATATGCTCTATAGCTCTTAATGTTTGCCCTTTCTCCATATGAGTTAATCAAATGAGATGGACATGAACGGTCAATAGAAGGTCCAATGGGAGGAAGGCCTCTTTGAGTCTCCTGTCACACACAATAGTGACTGAACATATGATGAATGAGAGACATTTCTGTCATCAGGTTAACTTTAGTGTGAGAGGCAGTATATTTATAGTCTGGACCAAACCTGGTGGGTTTGAATCCATGCTCTGCAGTTTCAAACAATCTCTCTGCGCCCCTTTCCCTCATCTGTAAAATGGGGACAATAAGAACATCTATCTTCTAATATAGTTGAAGTCAATAAATGAGCTAATATTTTAAAAAGGCCATATAATAACTGTGCCATAATGTGTTTTTATTGTTTGTTATTAGTGTGGGAAAGGGAGCAAAAGAGTGGAATAAGATGAGACAACCAAGACCCTGAAAGATAGAAAACTAGTCCCAGATTCTGGATCCTCCTTCTGAAACCACTTTAAACTTCAGCATCCATGCTGGTCCTCCCATCTGTGTGGAAAGTACATTCAGCAAGAAGAAAGAGCCCTTAATGCTTGCTCTCAAGTCACCAGAAACCCAAAGGAAGTCACATAAAACCAAAGTGAGATCTCCTGCTTTTATTACTGTATATGCTTTGTTATAACCTGTTGACAAGCTTCCCTGTGATGTATAATTTGTAGGGCCAAATAATCAAGGATTATTTGAAAAACATTCAGGGGGAAAAAAAATCAAGGGTAGATAAGGTTGAGTGGATTTACCTAGCTGTGAAATTGCTTAATGCAGAAAAGTAGAGTGAGTAGAAAATGGATAATAAGTAAACCATAAGGGCTACCTTCTTTCCAATTCTATATCAAGATTGGTCCTTTTTCCATAATAAGTGGTCTTCCATGACAATATGCCTTAGACCTCTTCCTTTAGGAGTCACTGTCCCTTAAACTCAGTATCCTTCCTCCTAGCACAATGCCTGGCACACAGAATACTTGGCTTTTCAAACAAGAATGACTGGATGGATGGATGGATAGATAGACAGATATAAATTTCTTTGTATACCTAATGCATTTGAAAGACAAGTATCTAGTTTTTCACAAATCCCCAAGATCTTAATTATGCAAATTCTGGATTTCACCCAAATCAGTTTTCTGTACAGACATAGGCTTTCTGTGCATATCATTATACCACAAATTGTCTTTTCAATTTCCACTAAAATTTTATCTCTCACTTGATGAGCAATTTTTATACTAGCTGAGACACCAGCTGAAATAGTTTCACAAAGTACTTTTTTCTTCTTTCTGTGGAGAATATATGGTGAATTACTTATATTCATAGAACAGGGTCACTGTTAAATTTCACATTCCACTGCCTGATTTACCCAAAACTTCTGTTTTCTTAAACTATAACTGTCTTCGACCGCAACTTTCTCTTTACTTCTATAAGCAATACTGGGCTACCTTTCTTTCAAATCTTTTTCTAAAAACCACAGAAAATTCTAATTCTTTTATTTTATGAACGCCACAAAAGATGCAGAGGTCTGGGCAGTCAGCTAGGTGAACTCACTACCTGAAGGTCTTGATCTCACATACTAGTCTAGAAATATGACACACAGAATTTGCTCCTAACTTGAGTCCCTGTGATGTAATATCTCAACTTCCAGGCCACCTCCACTCACACTATATGACTTCTTTTATCAAAAAAGACTCCCTCAGTAACAACCAAATCTCATATGTACAACCAGCTGAGCAATGTGACATTGATATCATCAATATTTCTAAATACTTTCTATAAAGTAAGACAGGGATCAAATATGGGGTTTTCTGGTCTTCAGCATTTGTTTAATGGGTTGGAGGAGAACTTCAATTTTTTCAGTTAATTCAATATAGTTTCTATTGAAGATAACACCATTCACTTTAAGACTTAGAAAGGAAGGGATATTTTTGATAAGGAGTGATGTCAAGTACTGTATGCTATGAGGTAGTACATGTAACTCAAGTATGTATATATATCTTTGCTTTGTGGGCTGGTCTTTCAGTTTCTAGTCCAAGAATTCAAGCCAGCCTCTGTATTTCTGGGCTTTGAGGTTTGAGCAGATTGAGTACTACTTGCTTGAGGGTGCTTGAGTTATACCCTATGAAATTCATTTTAAATCTATCTGAATATTAAGATAAGTTGGGTATCTCTAAAGATATTTCCTCTGATGCCTGGAAATAGAAAGAGCTTAACTTTCAAGTCTGCTATTTAAATCTCAAATGCTTCCACTAGGAAATCTCCTTGCACAAAGGAAGATGCTCCTGGGCTGAATATTCTTTTTTTCTTCCCTGTTGGCCCTGGTTCTGCTTTCATATTGGTCTCAGCCCAATCCATGCCTCATTAAAACCATTTCACTGTGGACTGATGAATGGTAAGGAAACCAATGACATGTAAAAGAACCTCTTTCCTAACAATCCCAGCTTCATAAAAGACAAAATCTCTTTATTGATAACAATACCTGACACTGGAACAGTGCTTCACCTTTTCAAAGCCATTGCTTTCACGGGCATTCTCTTCTTAGAGCTCTCTGAGGTTGGCAATTATCACAGTGAAGTGCTTGTAATTATCTGCTCAAGCCTCTTGACTGTTGTGAGACAACCCTGGGATCTCCATTCAGGGCATTAGATGTAACTAGGTTTCTAATTACACATTATGCAGCTTTGAAATGAAATGAAATTTTGGATTTCATTCAATTAAGAAAATACATTTAGATCCCACTTAGAGACACAGCACCCACCATAGCAGCTAATGGCTCTGACCTAATGGTAGCTTAATGGCAATGCTACTTATCCACACATACCCACCTCTTCATGGTGGTCACTTTGCCCAAATCAGTTGGGCAGCAATGTGAGTCAATTATTAAGAGGCTGGTATAACTCCATTCTTTTAATGAAACAGATAACCTTACATAATCATTGAGGGTTTAAAGCATGCTCTGAGTTTACTTTATAGCAGTTTTCCCAAGTGGTGTGAACATCAGAATGTCCTGAGATGCATGTTAAAATACCCTCTTCTAGATCTATCAAATCAGATTTTCCAAGGGATTCATAGGCTCAGGAAGGTATGGGAAGCACCAGTTTCATAAAAATCTTTATCTAAAAAAGTGATTGCAAAAAGAGTTCAATTTTATTTCTAATATTTATGAAGTGAATGCTGAGTCCTTCCTGCTAGATTCTCTGGCAGATAAAAGGGCAAAATAATAAACAAACAAACAAACAAACAAATAATTTCCTTTCTCTGTATCATGAGTTTTGCATATTTATCTCCAAATCCTCATGACAAATGCATGAGTTAAGTGTCGTGGCCAGCGCGACAAACACCAAACACCGAGGTCAGGGTCCTGAGGGTAGGGGAATGCAAGAAAAAAAGAGAGAAGAGAAAGTTTGGGAACAGGAGGGTCCCCTGGGCTGATGGCCCAAGTGACGCCTTTATTGTTGCTGTACACAATCTTTTATAACCAGACTCTTATGGGTTAGGTCATTCTAAGAATAAACAGGTTTCACATAATTGCTGCCCACCAAAACATTTAGTTCTGTGTTTCTTGTGCATTTTCTAGACGGGTCACAAGACCTTGTTGATAAGATTCCTAGCAAAACACAATTCCCATGTTTGTTTCTATCTGACTCGGGGTAGAAAAAGGGAGGTAGCATTACTGCCAACACCTGCAGACCACAGGCTTCAGGAATTAACTTTCTCAGCCTTGACAAGGCTTTCGTATGCCCTTGAAAGTGGGGGAATGGGAGGGGGAACCACCGGGTTGGCTTGAGTCAACAGGGAACGTTGCTCGACCCGGTCTCAGCCTGGCACCGGGGCCCGGCCCCCCACAGGTAAGTTATAGATTCCATTTTAAAAATAAGGAACCCAGGGCTCAGAAAGGCTAAGTCACTTGCTCACATAAGTAATAAATCATGGAATCTCAGTTATTCCAGCTCCTCATCCCATGGTCTAATCACTACCTCCACTGCCTTACTTTTCTCCTCAAGCAAGAGAAGATACATCCCTAGAGCAGAATACAAGCAAATGTTGTCTGTGCCCAATGAGGGTAGAGATAGAAGTTATAATGGCATTAAGCAAAAAACTTATTAATGTCATCTGGACCATAGCAGGAAGACTTCAAGGAGGCAGCAGGAGGACAGGTAAGATTAGGCAGGTGAGAAGAAGAAGGGAGTGTACTATGGGGAGGAGGAAGGGGAACACGAAAAAGATGATGGTGCTGTTATTATCAATGGGTATTTACTGAACACTTAGATGTCAAACACTTTCTATGTGCTTTAAAGGTGTTCTCACATTCAATCTAACCCTCACATCAGGCCAGTGAGAGCAGGGGCTTAAAATCTCATTTTGACTTAGCTTTAAAGGCCACCTATAATAGAGAATAATTAAAGTCCTGACATCTTCTCCCTATTTCAATTCCTTCCCTCCCCCTTGTTCCCAACCACACCTCAGGGACAAAATTCACAGAGGGTATCCTCTGTAAGTGAGCCCAGACGGTGCTCACAGGGAGGCCCAGCTTAAGTGGGGTCCCTGACACATTACAAACGCCATAGAAAACTTTATTTCATGTTATCAAACAAATTCTGAAGTATGTGGGCTTGTGAAAACCTCATTTGAAATGGGCTAAATTGTTGATGATAATTAAATTTTCAGGGATTTTCAGAAAGTTCCACTGCCATCAGTCACACATCAGTCACATTGTTCTGCTCCATGAACTTGCTCTCATCAGAGCATAAATCCTATGTGTGGCCCTTTGTGTGGGGCTCTGAAGGGTCCTAAGAGGAAGGCATGTGTTCCCAACAGCGGGGGGTGGGGAGGGGGTCAGGCATAGAGAGCACTGCACAGCCAGGAAGAGTCACTTTTCTTCATGGTTGCCTTTAATGTTCTTCTGAAAAACTTTATATGAGAATTTACATAGAACTGGGGACAGGCTTTAAAATAAAGTGATCAATTTCAGTCTCTAATCTGTGTCCCCTCCTCCCTTCTCCCTCCTCCCTCCTCCCTCCCTAGGCACCCAGCATCTTCATGCTCCTGAGAACTCAAAAGCTGGATAGGCTCGGAGTGCAACATCCCACTTCCTGACTGTCTTGCTAAATTACAGAGATGAGAAAGGAATCAATCATGTAATCAACAGAGGAGGCACATCACAGGTACTCCTCAAATGATAAGCCATTTAATACTCACTAGAACTTTAGGCATAAGATACTTTTATTGGTGAGAAAAATAAGGAAAGACTGAAGGACAGTCATATTGTTAATAGGTAGCAAAATAAGATTCTAATCCAGGTCTGAGTCAAAAGCCATCATTTTCTAGTGTATATGTGCTAGTCTGGATCCTCTGAGAAGCAGACATGGTGACAAGATGAAACATGTAAGAGTGTGTTGCAGGAACCTTCTTAAGGAAAGGAGCAGACAAGAGGGCCTTCCGATGGAGAGACAGGTCTGACTCCTGTGAGGAAGAGGGGGAGGGAGGGAACTGGGTAGGAAGAGCCTCGGACTGCAGCTCTGATGGGGAGTCTGGCGTCAAAGTCACCAGCTGGAGGAGTCCTGCATCCCTCAGGAGAGGACCTGTGCCAGTGCTGCATCATGTTCAGCCACTGGCTGGGAGCAGCCTGGGGAAGTTGGCCTCAGTGTGAATGTGAGGGCGAATCTAGAGAGGAAGCAGCTGGTGCTGTCAGATCATCACATTCCCACGGGAGGAGATTTGAGTTATGAATTTTCATGGCTACCACAGTCACCCCACTTCATGGCCTGATCTACTTCTCTACATGGGAAGTAGAAGCAGCTCCTCCATGCATCCCAGAGGCCTCTCTTCCTGAGGGGAAATGTGGACAAAAGAGGTAGGTGTATGAACAACAGTACCCATTTCTGCAGCTGGTCTTGGGATCATGTCTGGTTCTCCTATGCAATCTCCCCCCACTATGCATTCAAAGGGCTTGGTGGCTTGCCTGGAAGTTTCATGCAAATCTTCATTCCCAAGGGGTTTGAGGCCTTGGCAACAACATCCTCCTTAGGATAGGATGCTGGCATGTGATCACTCACAGTCAAAACGGGGCAGAAGTGTTATCAGTAGATATCCAAGTGGATTGCCTGGGCTCTGCCTGTGGTCGTACCTGCCCCTGTGTGTAACAGCAGCCCTACCCCCTCCTGCCAATCAGTGGCAATTACCCCTACCAGGACAATGACCCTTGCTTGCTGCTGGTCCTTGGAGATGAGTCCAAAGAGCCTTGGTGGCAATCTTAGCTTATAGTTCAATGGAAACTTTGTTGTGCCCTCTGGCAAGAGCATATACCCACTGGGGACCAACACTTTCAATCTTGAGAACAGGAAGCACAAAATCCCCTAGTGGATCATTTGGAGTGATGGAAAGTGGAACCATTCCTGCTTCTACCTCTGGTTTCTAGACCCATGTATGAGGGCTCAGGTTGATCTCTGTTGCTGAAAGGTTGGACACTGGGAGGCAGCAATAACTCTCATGCATGGTAAGTGGGAGTCCATGCTATTAGGCCCAAACTAAGTTTTCATCCCTGCCACCTTGGCCCTTACATTCATATGCCCATTGTGCCAGTCTGGTGACTGATGAGAAGGCTGCTAATCTTAACTGGCCAAACCATTTCGTCTCCTTGGTTATTTAGTGCCTCTTCCGTGGCGGATGTCTTCTGGTGAGTGTTAATGTGTGATATAAAAGCCTTCCCACTTCAGCCCACTTCTGTACTTCCATTCACAGGCCTCTTAGCCCAGATCTTGTCTCCAACCATCCCATCCTTTTTCTTCAATGACCAAATGTCTTGGTCATTGGCCATTGCTCAGAAATCTATATATATTCTCAACTTGAGCCACTTCTTCTACAGAGAACAGATGACCAGGGACACTGCCTGCAGCTTCACCATCAAGAAGACCTTTTTCTCTTCATGTCCTTTAGAGCCATCCCTGAATGTAGCTGTAACGCAGCCACTGTCAATTTCAGCTGTACCAACATACCAAGTTGACCCATTCTAAACCAAGATAGGCCCTTTTCCTCCTCCTTCAGCTGGTCCTCCTACAGGACACCCTACAGGGTCACTGATTCAAGCAGGGAAAAAGGTGCCAGGGCAATAGTGCTGGGCTACACAGAGATCTGGGCGACCTACTCATGGAGCTCCCTTGGGCCCTCAAGTGCTGCTTGCTCTTGACTCCAGATGCACGATTTGCATTTCTCAAAGAAATGCTAGTGGGCCCATCTACTTTATGACTTGGGAGGGCACAGGCCCCAGCTCCTAATGAGGAGCTCCAGATGCATAATCATTTGGTGCCATATGGCCAAGCAATCCATCTTTACCAGGGCCCAGTAACAAACCAGAACTGCTTCTCAAAAGATATTAACAATACTGTATAGCACACTTAAAAAATTAAGAAGGTAGACCTCATAGTAACTGTTCCTAGCACCATAAAAAGGGGGGGGGGGTAAAACAAGAGGTAACTTTTAGAGGTGATAAGATATGTTTATTAATTTAATTGTGGTGACAGTTTTATGGGTATATGCATATGTCCAAACCTATCAAAAAAAACCTATCAAAATAGTTTTCAAATAGAAATTATACCTCAATATAGCCTTTTAAAAAAGGCATTTCAATTGTCTACAGCCAAATCTTAGATTCTTAGGAACCTGCATTGTGATTCTCCCACTGGGACTTGCCATAAGCTCCATACTGGATCTTTTACCATCACTGACAATTTCAAACTTCAGTCAATAGGGTTCTAGATCTGTAATGAGCTTAGGTCTGAAAACTGAGCAAGGGACTCTGACTTTTTATTAGGATACTGCCTTCAGCCTCCTGTTCCTCAATTCTTGCCTTTCCCTGTTTGTAGATTAATTAGCACCCTTGTAGGCTACCCAGCTGCTGCACTTTGAGGATGGCCATGTTCTACTAACCATCCCATACTCCCTGGGGAACCAGCCCTTGGCTGCCCCCTGACTTGGCCAATCATTACAGGAAGCACTGCCACCTACCCTCCGTTACTTTGGGGCCGCATCTTCATGATGTTACCAAAGCTAGTTTGGGGATTATCTCTTCTACTATGACCTTGGCTTGTAGAGGAGGGCCACCAGTGAACATCTTACTGATGCTGCTGCCTCTCTTTCTTCCCTGATGGCCTTGATGAATGCTGTGTCCTCAGGAACTCCCATGGAATATAATCCTCTGGTTGTATCACATAATATATCCACTCCAACATGCCCACCTGTCTATGCCTTTTTATTACTTTCTCTATTGTCTGCTAAAGAACACCTGCATTTTCACTTGCCATAGCTTTTTCCAGATTGCTATGAGCCACCTTAGCAATGAGTTTGCCTCACTCTCCGGTGTCTTAGCTTGGGCTGCTATAACAGAATACCACAGACTGAGTGGCTAAAACAAAAAACATTTGTTTCTCAAAGTAATGGAGGCTGGAATTCCAAGGTCAGGGGCCAGCATCGAGTTCTTGGTGAAGGCCTTCTTCCAGGTTCTGGCCTTCCTGTGTATGGTCTTCCTGGGTATGTGCATGTCTCTCCTTCTTATAAGGGCATTAATCTCATCCTAAGGAACACACCTTCATGACTTTTTCTAACCTTAATTACCTCCCAAAGCCCTCTTCTCCAAATATCATCACATTGGGGATTCAAGTTTCAACATATGAATTTGGGGGGGGAGGGGGGGCTATTCAGTCTATACCACCTGGTCCTTTCCAGGTGTTAAATCCCACATCCCAAGAAAATGAATTCTTGTTAATCTAGCCAGACATTCCAGCCCCCTTGATCAAGTGTCCTCAAATCTAGTTCAAGGGGTATTTCCTTGATGGCAGGTACATTCTAGCTAATTCTTGAAGCTCCTTTTGTGCTCAGTCTCTTTCCTTCTTCCTCAGGCTCAGCATGTCCTCAGTCAGGTTATGCTGGGATTTAACCTGTTATCCACCAGGCAGCCAGGTGAGGAAGTGAGAACAGCTCCTCTTGTGTTGTGGAGGTGAGGCCTCCACGGCATCTCATAGTGTACGGCAAGTGCTACCGTGTATAAGGGGGAACTCTGAGGATTTGGGGAAGTCTGAAGAAACATCCATCCAGATCCCAGGTTTTCTCAACCAGGGCCCTGATCTTAATATGACAGATCTGCCTCAGCTGAACTTCTGAATGTCTCTGAGCTCTGCAATTCTATCTAAAGATACTGCTCAGCTGGGTCTCTTTGTGAGCTATCAAAGACAGCTTCTGGCTCTCACAGTTAGCCTTTAACTTCTTGTCAAAGGCGCTCACTTTCTCATAGAAAGGCCCGCATCTCATTCTCTCCAGGGCATCAGTGCAACTAAGTAGTAACCAACTTTTGCAGACATCTCCCTCTCTCCCCACAATTTTCAGTTCGCCTTACTAAAAGAGCATTTTCTCAGGTCACCACAGGTTAAAAGTTGAGCGTCTGGGCCTCCACCCTGTGCCAAGGATTACCATGCACTATATCACTCAGGATGGTACCCTCTTTGCCTGCTGAGCTATGAGGAAGCCTGTTTCGCAAATCCATCTTACCACCTGCTTCCTCAGACCACTCCTGCCACCTCTTGTGTTAGTTTGAATCCTTCAAAGGTTATATGTGCAAGAGGTTTGTTAAGGGAAGTGCCTATGAAGGATAAAGGTGAGGGAGCAGGAGAAAGCAGGGAAGGCCTTAAACCACAATGCAGGTCTGATACCTGTGAAGGAAAGGGAATGGGAGGGGCCTGGGTAGGAAGAGCCTAGGACTATAGCACAGTTCTTAGAAGGGTTCAGTTGGGCTGAAGGGAGTCTTCCAGTAAAAGTTGCTAGAGACCCACATCTCTCAGGATCAGCCCTGCATTACTACCCTTGCTGTGGTCAGTCATTCGTTGCAAGTGGCCCACAGGAAACATGACATGGTATAAACATGGCAGAAGTTCCAGCAAGCTAGCAGCTGGGTCTGCCAGTTAACAATGCTCCCGACAGCAGGAGATCTGAGCAGTGCATTTTCATGAGCACCAAATAATGCACTAATGACCAAACTAAGTCTGGCCAAGATGTTAATGACTGATAATAGCTTGAGGCATTAGTCACTCTAAATAACATTCACATTTTGATAGTTCTATACAAAGATGTGACAATAACAGTAATTTTAAGATGTATAACAGGACCAATGGAAAAAATAATTTGGTGCAATTGAGTCTTCTTTACTCTCCTCAAATCATACTATATAGGAAGCTATTCTATATGACACATATGCCCTTGATACTCCCATAAAATGGAAATAGTACTATTTTATAATTCAAAAAATGGTTTGGGAAAGGGAAAGAACTGCTCAAAATAAAGCCCATTTCTGCCTATCTTAGGCTGAAAAGTGAGTAGTATTACAATTGAATGAAGCCATTTTTCTACTCGGATTTTTAATAGCCAAGGAAAGAGACTGGTGGGCCAGCCTGTGCAGACTCTTAAAACTGGAAGGAACCCTATAAATCAAATCCATTGTACATCAACCTCCTGCCTGGTAGCAAACCTCTGTGCAAGGTTCTCACCCCAAATTCCCAAGAGATTAAACATCCTTGGCTTGCACACCTCCAGTGACAAGGAACTCACTGCTTCCTGAGGTAGTCATTTTGTGGCTAGACTACTCTAACACTACGATGTTTTAAAAAGTGATTGAGTCAGTACTCTTTGCCATACTTGGCCATGTTTTTCACAAATGATTTCATTGACTCCTTATAATGACCAGGGAGGAAGATTTTTTTTCCCATTTTAAAAATGGGGAGTCTGAGATAGAGTGGCCATTGATGTGCTCACTGCCATACAGCTGGAATTCAACTCCAAGCCCAGTTCTATTCCTTAGTCTTCTCCCAAATGCCTTAGATTATGTTGGAATCAGTCTCTAGTGTCCACTTTTACAGATTCTAGTTAACACAGAATAATCCTAATATTATTACACACATGATGTCTCTGCAAATATTTGCATAAATTCTTACATTATTCTATGACATTTTAACATCCAGATTAAACATCCACTTTCTTCAGCAATTCCTCAAATGCACAATCCCCAGATGTCCCCAAACATGCTCACCCAGACGCACTTCTAATATCCCTCTTAATGTGGCACACCCTAAAGTAAGCACATCTTCCAGGCATCTTATGACTTGTACAATGTGGAAGAAAACCATCACCTCCTACTCCCCACACACTATATACTTCCGTTAATGCAACCACATCATGCTACTGACTCAATAAACTTATAAGAACTTAAATCCCTAGGTCTTTATCACATTATTAAATTGTATTTCACATATTCTGTATTGGTAAGAGTTGTGGCTTTTTTTTTTAAATCATATTCATTCTGTTTAACTTTAAACATATTAAAAATCAGTCTATTGCTCCAGCCTGTTAAAGTTCTTAACCTCATGGTAGCATTTGAAATCATGTGATCACTTATAAATTAGTGGTTTTGAAACAGTATTAATGTTTTGAGTTAACAAACACTGTAGAGACCAGCCTATCCAATTATCACCTATTACGGTACCTATTAAGACCTCATTCCCTCCTTCCACTTCTATCCTAACATAATGCCCAGTCTTCCTTCCTACTCACAATAGCATAGCCCCTTGACCAGAAGTATCAGCTTCACCTGGGAGCTTGTTAGAAAATGCAGACTCCCAGGCCCCAGAATCTACACTTTAAGAAGATTCCAGGTGATTTCATGTGCACCTTAAATGTACCAGTCTAATGTACCTGAGCAGGTGACTCAGCTCCTCTGCCTCAGTGTCCTTGTCTCTCAAAGGAGGGAGAAGGATAAGAAGCTAAAAGCCCTATAGCCCCTAAGTCCTCTAATTCTATTTCCTCTTACTTCCTCAGTTGCCTTGAATTGTCCCCAGAATTGTCCTACAGTTCCACTGTAAAGGCAGAGGAAAATTGATGACTGATACAAAGATATACCTCATCCCTTTCAATATTAATAGCCATTAATGAGAATCTTTAACTCAGGAGTGGCAAGGCTCTGCATTTGCAGCCTAGAGTCATTCGATCTCTGTCCTAATTGAATACCAGAGTTTTAGCTGAGTTCCAGAAATGATAGTAGTTCAGAGACCCATGCCACAAAAGGGCTCTGAGATGTGTCCTGTCCACTTTGGGGGAGGGGATCTAAAAAGGCACCTCTCCACATGAGAAAAAAAGCATAGGCTCCTTTGGAATCAGTAAATCAGAGTTCAAGTTCTAACCACTGTGCTCATCTGTAAATTAGGAGTAGTAAACTGTGATTCTTACATGAGATTATTCCTGGGACATGCTTAGCACAGAAGAACTCAATAAATGCTCAATATTGTTTTTATTGTTATCCTTCTGTATCTAAAACAGGGATAATTTTAATTATCCCACAGCATTGGTGTAAATACTAAATAATGTGTATGAACATACCTTCTAAATGGTTACAAATTACCCAACATTTGCTTTTTATGACTTTTCTTGATCATCCACAACATAGATGCCTAACAGAGAACAAATACCAAACAAAGGTGTATAGGTTTCTATCCTCTAAAAACCTGAAAATCAAAATGAGGGTAAAAAGGAAAAGAAAAATAAGCCAGAGAGGCAGGGCCCCAACCAAATTTATTGCAATGTCACCACAAATCAATATTTAATCTATGTGTATAAGTCAGCATTCTATAGGCAAACAGAACCAATGGGAATGCGGGGGAAGGGCAGGAGACTGACTTATTTTAAGGAAGTGGCTCACACAATTGTGGAGGCTGGCAAGTCCAAAATCTGCAGGGAATGCTGGCAGACCAGAGACCCAGAGCAGAGCTGATACTACAGCCTGAGTCCAAAGACAGTCTGGAGGCAGAAATCCCTCTTCCTCTGGGAATAACTCAGTCTTTTTCTCCTCAAACTGATGGGATGAAGCCCATCCACCTTATAGAGGCAATCTGCTTTACTCAAAGTCTACTTAAATGTCTATTTGAGGGGCGCCTGGGTGGCGCAGTCGGTTAAGTGTCCGACTTCAGCCAGGTCACGATCTCGCGGTCCGTGAGTTCGAGCCCCGCGTCAGGCTCTGGGCTGATGGCTCGGAGCCTGGAGCCTGTTTCCGATTCTGTGTCTCCCTCTCTCTCTGCCCCTCCCCCGTTCATGCTCTGTCTCTCTCTGTCCCAAAAATAAATAAAAAACGTTGAAAAAAAAATTTAAAAAAAAAAAAAAAATGTCTATTTGAATGTTAATCTCATCTAAAAAATACTTTCACAGACACAGTCCAATGGGTGTTTGGTCAAATATCTGGCTACTATGGCCTGGCCAAGTTGATAGACAAAATTAAATATCACACTATGTTACAGGTAAATACCATCTCAATACAATTTTTATTATATCTTGTCTTAGCTCCATGTACAGCTTATTCCACCAGAAAAACCAATGATTGCTTTGTTCTGCTTGTCTACTGCAATCACAATAAGGAATTGGTAGATCCCTTTCATTTATTTTTGTTTTAAAGGAAAAAAAGACTCCAACTTAGTGTGAATGATAATATAGTTAATACTGTTACATGAATGCAATATACCAGATAGTATACTAGGTATTTTGCACACATTCACCATGATAACACCCACCAATCCTGCCAGCTTGCAACTGTCTCTCTTCTACTACTAAAAACATTAAGGTTTCTAATAGTTGTAATACCTTACCCAGTATCATATAGTCAGTTGCAACAGAACCAGAATTTGAATCAAGTTCTGTCTTACTCCAAAGCCTTTGCTCATTCTCCTGTCATGCTGCTGAAGGCAAAGACATCTTAGCACAGTGAGTATGTTTTGTTTTTTTTTTAATGATCTAAAATTTTTCAAAAGCTGGAACAAACAGCTCTGCCAACTTTTCTATCCTTTTCTTCCCTCTCACTCTTCACTCCATTAGTATTAATATCATTTTAGGTGACAGAGAACAGACAATTACCATTCCCTGTACATGTCGATTTGTTCTAATAATATATTTTCCTCCTTTCGAACTGATTTTCCTTCACCAATTATAGTAGGTCTATTGAGAGAAAGTTATTGCATTAAAACATAGATGCACAATGTCAGCTGCAAAGGTACCTTCTTTTCCTGGGTGGTCACTAAATAATGCCAATCTGCAAGAGGTCAGATCAGCTTCTCAGTGCTCTCCTGGGCCCAAAGACAGTCATTCTAAGAGCAGTGGGGTGTGTGATCCTCTGAGGACTTTATTAAGCACTTTAAAGTCTGGACAGAGAAATAAATTGTCAAGGAAACTCATGAAATTCATGAGAACTGGACCCAACTAAAATGGATTGACCAAAAGAAAGAGGGTCTTTTTTTTTTAAATAAAAAAAGATATTGCTTTTATTAGTCACATAATGATCTTTTAACTATTGCTACTGCCCCTTAATCATGTTTGTTGTATAAAAGCTGTTAACACAGACGTTGTCTCTTCAGCAGGGAGCCCATAACTGACATGTGTTGTCACTTTAGGTAAGATCCTTATATCCCTTTAAACCTCAAAATACTCATCTCACAATTTTAAGAGGATTACATGAGATAACACAGTGAAAAGTGGTTTAAAACTGTAAATCAAACTATTCCAAAATAAAAAGCTTATTTAAATAAAAAAGAAACTGGCTTCAAAGCCCTTTGTAGTCTAATCTTTATCTGAACAGTTTAATAACCCAAAATTGAGAACATCCAGTGAATGCCGGCACGGCATTCAAGGGTCAGCGTCAATCCCCATGCTCGGAACAGCTCCCCTAGCTCACGCATACCCAGCTTCCTTAAAACAATACACAAAGTCCCTGATCTATGGTGCAGAGCATACTACACAGAGCAAGCACATCTGTTACAGCTCATAGAAAGAAAATTGACAGAGGCTTCTCATATTTGTCAACAGTTCTAAAAATTTACATGATAATGACAACAAGTTGTGAAGCTGAGAGAAACTTTTCAGTAATAATAATACTAATAACAATACATTTTAACAACCATGATAAAAAGACTGAATTGTCTTTCCATTCTTGCTATAGAAAACATTACAAAATTGTTGTCATAGGAAGAAATGGTAAAGAATTTACAGCCAAAAATGTAGGCGAAAAGTTCCATAGCAATGTGTTAGGCATTTAATTTTGTGACATTTGTTTTTATCAGCTCTTTTAAAATCTGTACTTTGCTATGATTTCTTAGTATACATAATTCCGTATCTAATTTTGAATTTCTAGTTTTGTATTCTTTTTCCTAATAAGAAATAACAAAATTATATAAGCTTTTGGCCTTTCAAAGCTGAGTTCTAGGGGCACCTGGGTGGCTCAGTCCGTCAAGCTTCCAACTGTTGGTTTTGGCTCAGGTCACGATCTCATCCTTAGTAAGTTTGAGCCAGCGTCAGTCTCTGCGCTGACAATGCAGAGCCTGCTTGGGACTCTCTCTTCTGCTCTCTCTCTGCTCCTCCCCCACTTATTCTCTCTCTCTCTCTCTCTCTCAAAATAAATAAAAAAACTTAAACAAAACAAAACAAAAACTGAGTTCTATCCAGATTGCAGATTCTCCAGTAAGAGAGAATGTGATAAAAACAGTGATTTGGGAAGGCGAGAGAAGAATTCAGGTTTAAGTCCTATCCAAATTTCTTTTTCATAGTGATTATTCTTTTTATGCCCATAAGAGTATAAATTTACTTTAATTTGAGAAACACAAGGAAATCTTTGTGAGAATTGCTATAAAATGGGTGTCTGTCACAGAGTAAATTCAATAAAATAGTCATTAATATTAATTGGGGAAATGTTTATAAAAATGCAATGGCACATTCCAGCTCCCCGTCTTATATAAATAATAATGAGAACATATATTTTATTTGAGCTAATACGATTGCATTATGAATTCTTATGTAGAAGATGATAGAATATAACAAGTAGCAAAATGAAAACAAAGCCTGAAAATAAAGCTCCCAAGCCAATGATAAGTTGAATAAAACTATCATGATATTATACACCCGTGATGCATGATTTATAATAAGAAATAAATATATTTTGTCTTTTCCCTATTCCTGGCAGAGTTCTTAAACCCTTAAAATTCAGAAGTGATAAGAGCACTAAGAGCATCTTTTGCTCTTATATTTGGTCTTTGACCCCAGTTCCTGACACAGGGCTCCTGAAACCCTTGTAAATTCCTAAGTGATAAGAATACTAGGAGCATCTTCTGTTCTCATGAGGTGACTCTGGGTGAGCTCCTGCATGTCTCCTAGATGGGGCTGACCACCAGAAAGACCAAGCCAAGATGAGAAACTTAGATTTCTCAGCCCAATTAAACAGGCTTCAGAGAAGGGAAAGAGGCTACAAATGGAGTTAATAATTGATTGTGCTTATGTAAAGAGGCTTCCATAAAATCGCAATAGAATGGGGTTTGCAGAGCTTCTGGAGTGGTGAACACATCCACATACCAAGAGGGAAACACTCAAAACTCTGTGGGGACAGAAGCTTTTGTGCTTGGAACCTTCCCAGACCCCACCTAGGTGTCTCTTCATCTGGCTGTTCATCTGTATCTTTTATTATCCTCTATAAACTGTTTTTTTTCCCCAAAATAATAATAATAATAATAATAATAATAATAATAATAATAATAATAGGAAGGAAAGAAGCAAGGGAGAGAGGATGGAGGAAATCATCTTTTCATCAGCTCTTTAAGAACTGGTTATAAGAGAGAGCAAAGAGAACAATTAAAAGACTATATATATATATATATATGTTTATGTTTATATTTATAATTATAATTTATATATGTGTTCTGGGTCTTTAGACCCAACTAATTTTTAAAAGCATTTAAAAGCTGCTCTAAGGACATACAATCTAGGCAGGGCAAAAAACAAAAATCACAAATTATCCATAGTGATAGGGTGGAATGCCAAGGTAGAGACAAGGTTATTAAGCCAAAAGACACTGTTGTGATTTATTTAAATCTAAAGAATTGGCATGATTTAGTAGAAACTACTTCTAGGTAAAACAACAATATTTGTAGAGTCACTAAGAAATAACTTGCCAAACAGAGTTTTTAATAGCACCTGGCTAAAAGGTCCTGTCACAATTTCTGCCAACTCTTCATTAAAATATCTATATCTACATCTATATCTATATCTATATCTATATCTATATCTATATCTATATACTTGAGAAAATAAAAACATATAACAAAATTATAATCATAGTGGGAGGAGTCTATCTCTAAAAGGTTGACAAGTCATACAGACAAAAATAAGCCTGGAAATCATGGAATAATACAATTAACAAGCTAAATCTAATAAAATATCACTTCATATACCACAAACGGGAATATATATTCTTTTAAAACTCCTATATATTGGGGAAAAAATCAACTAAGCATCAAATTCACAAACTATAAATAGAACAAAATAAATATCGGGAGCACCTGGGGGGCTCAGTTGATTAACTGACCAACTCTTGATTTTGGCTCAGTTCATGATCTCAAGGTTTGTGAGTTTGAGTCCTGGGTTGGGCTCTGTGCTCTCTCTCTCTCTCTCTCTCTCTCTCTCTCTCTCTCTGTCCCTCCCCCACTTGTGCTTTCTTGCTCTCTCTCTCTCTCTCTCTCTCTCAAAATAAATAAATAAACATTAAAAAAAAAATGTATCAATAGGGGCTCTTGGGTGGCTCAGTCAGTTAAGCCTCCGACTTAGGCTCAGGTCATGATCTCAGGGTTTAAGAGTTCAAGACCCATATCAGCCTGCTTTGGATTCTGTGTCTCCTTCTCTCTCTCTGTCCCTCTCCAGCTCATGGTCTGTCTCTCTCTCTCAAAAATAAATAAACACACAAAAAATTTTGCATAAAAATTATATCAATAGAAGTAGAAAGGATTAAGAAATAGTATAATGCAGGGAAATTAATAGAATGGAAAATACAAAAGAGTAGTCATGATCAACAAAATCAAGAACTAGGGTTGCCTGGGTGGCTCAATTAGTTAAGTGTCTGACTTCGGCTCAGGTCATGATCTCATGGTTCATGAGTTCAAGCCCCACATCAGGCTCTGTGCTGACAGCTCAGAACCTGGAGCCTATTTCAGATTCTGTGTCTCCCTCTCTCTCTGCCACACTCCTGCTTGCACTCTGTCTCTCCCTGTCTCTCAAAAATGAATAAATGTTTAAAAAAAATTTTTTTAAATCAAGAATTAGTTCTTTCAACAAACAAATGAAATAAACCTTTAGCAGTATGATGACAAAAAAAGGACATAAATAAAAATATTAAAAATTAGAAAGAGAAAATAATTATAAATAGAGATATATATAACAATATTAGATTTATAAGAAAATACTTTAAAAAATTTTGTGGAAATAAATGTAAAAACCTAGATGAAATGGGTCATTTTTAAGGAAAGCAAATAATCAAAATTAACTCAGGAAGCAGAAACCTGCATAGATAGGTAACTGTGGGGCAAAATGAAAAAGCAGTCACAGATCTGACCCTAATAAAAAGGTACTAAAGCGACAAGATTTGAGTTCTACAAAATGCTTAAGGAACACATTAATGTCATGTGGGGGATAAGCTTAGGAATCCCCCAGGCTTACACCAATGGGTTAACAAGGACAAAGAAATACAAAGTCAATAAAATGCTTACACCCGAGCAAGGGTAAACCAGATTGGCACTCCAAGAATAGGGGGGTGCAAAGACACCCTGAGAATAGGGAGGTACAAAGCCACCCCAAAATAGAGAGGGGGTGCAGAGCCCCCAGAATAGAGAGGGAGAGGCAAAGGCCTGAAATAGAAATGACGCAAAGGTGCCCAATACATAGGAATAACAAGATTAGATATTCAGGGTGAAAGCATCCCAAATTTAGTACTATAGCAGAAAGCTGCTTTCATAAGAGAACAGGGCCAGGTTAGGTAAATTGGTGAATTGGACTATGGACTGCTGCACTGCAGGCAAAGCAGCCGGAGTGGAGACGGTTAACAAAATAAAAGGTGTTTTGTTAACCCTGAGGTTATTCCCCCTATCTGTCTCATCCCTAGGCTAGCAAAGATAAACAGGCATGGCGGTGCCTCCTGTCTGCTGTTAACAACCATCTACCCATCTGCCCCATGCCTGGATTTTGTTTTATATTGACCCAAACCCCAAATACTGTATATCTTCAAAATCCCCCTTTCCCCCTCACATCCTAGTTTGTCTCTTTGTACATGCCCATCACGTTTGCAAGCCTTCTGATCTGAATAAATACGGGCAAGAACTCTTATTCGGGGCTCCTTTCTTTTTCCAGGACATTAGCCGTCTCTTGTTTTAATCCTGCGTCCGCTCTTTTGCTAGACAAAAGAGAACTTTAGACATAGAGTCTATGACAATATCATGTTATTTACACTATTTCAGAGCATAAATAAGAAACTTCTCAACTCATTCTGCTAGTCTATCCTAACCCTAATACCATAATTGGGTAAAAATAGCAAAAACAAATACACACATACACACACACACACACACACACACACACCCCTACAGGCCATTCTCACTGATGAATGTGACAATAAACATTCCTGTGTGAAATACTGGAAAACATAATCAGCAAGATAATTATTGAATATGCATCATATTCAGGCAGGCTTTATCCCAGGATTGCAAAAATTCCTTATTAGGAAGTCTACTGATGAAATTAACAAGATTAAGAAATTATATGGAAAAATTTAATCATTTCAAATTACTCTAAAATTTTTTGATAAAAGCAAAAAGCTTTTCTGAATTAAAAAAAAATACACTAGCAATGGGGGGGGGGACTTTCTTAAGGTAAAATATATCTTCTAGAAATATAGAGCAAGTATTACACTTAGAGTTGATATTAAAATAATTCTTACTAAAATCCGAAGACAAAAATGCAGACAGTTAGGCAATATCGTACTGCAGCTTTTACCCAATGCATTAAGATGGCAGAAAGAATGAGAGAAAATTATCATTATTTGTACAAAATAATGTTATATAATGCAACAGAATCAACTGAAAACTATTAGAATTAATAAAATCACTAAAATTGCAGGATATAAACAATCCCCCAATCCTACATATTAACAATGATCAATTTTTTTTTTAATTTTTTTTTTTTATTTATTTTTGAGACAGAGAGAGACAGAGCATGAACGGGGGAGGGGCAGAGAGAGAGGGAGACACAGAATCGGAAGCAGGCTCCAGGCTCTGAGCCATCAGCCCAGAGCCCAACGCGGGGCTCGAACTCACGGACCGCGAGATCGTGACCTGAGCTGAAGTCGGACGCTTAACCGACTGAGCCACCCAGGCGCCCCAACAATGATCAATTTTAAAAGGTCATTAAAAAATGATTCTATTCAAACTAGCAACCAATAAACAAACAAACCTAGTAATAAACTAACATAGGATCTATAAAAATTAACTGAACAACATAACAGAAGATTGGAATAAATAAGGAGAAAAACTATTATTTTAAAATTGTCAGTTTCCCCCCAAATCAATCTGTAAATTCAATGTGACCTCAGTACAAATCCCAACAGAATATTTTTAAGGGAACTTGACAAAATGGTTGAAAAAATTCCCATGAAAGAAAAAAATATAAAAACAGCCAACATGTTTTTGAAACAGAAAAACAACAGCTTTTCCTGTAAGATTTCAAAAAACACTAAAAGGTTGTTAATATTAAAATAGTATAGCATGGGTTAAGAAATAAATGGAGAATAATAACAAATGCAGATATAGTAGGCTCTGTCACTCCTTCCCATCCCTCGCCACACACATACCTGTGTGCATGAGCACACTCTTGAGTTTGGCTACTACTGGATGTGACATTTCATATCAGGGACAGAGGACTGAAACAGAATATTCAATAAATAAATAGTTGAGAATTTGAGATGTAGGGGAGGAAAGATCTTTTCTTCTACCCATCTCAGGTTCTCTGCTGGGGCCGTGTACATTGGACTGACAAAAGAGCTTAATAAGAGTAAAGCACAATGTATTTAATATAAATCCTGTATGACACAGAAGCCTTCATAGGGAATGAAGACCTGAAGAAGTGGTTAAATATGAATGTTTTTATACTAGGTTTGAAGGGTAGGAAGTTGTGAGAAAATATAGGACAAAAGGGTATGACAGAAGGGTAGTAAACCAGGAGAAATTCAACAAGGCCAGTTTGTTTGGATTCCTCTTGGCATCCGTCCATCTTCAGAGATAAGAGTGTTGCTTTCCTCCAAGGATAAGGAGAGCACCTCTCACATGAGGACCTTATGACTTGCTTTGAGGTAGAAAGGGTTGATCAAAGAGTTTTTCACGCACCTGCCATTTCTCATATTTTTTCGACTTAAAATTTTCAAAACGTCAACCTACCATATTTTGTGATAGCATGTCCTAAACCCTGTCATATGTAAAAGAATACTTATTTCAAAACCATCTGTAATAGAAAGAACTTAAAGGGGAAGCCCTGAAACTAAGTATCTATCAATAGGAGGATGATTAAACAAATTACAGTAATCTATACTATGGAATACTATACACTTATTAAAAAGAATAAAGTGGACCAATTGTACAGGAATAAAAGATCTGTAAAATAGATCAACTGGAAATGAGCAAGTGTCAGATGCTTCCTTACAAAAACAAAACAATCACTATACTGACATATGTATGTATGTACATATACATATATTAAAGAACAGTGAAATGACTAGAGAATTATGTCCTCAACTGTGAATAGGGGAATGTGTGTGTGTATGTGTATGTTCGGGTGAGAAGAGGTTTTAAAGGAAGATTGCCATATTTTATTCTACATCTTTATTTATTGTTTTAATCTTTTACAAGAATGTAATTATGTACTACTTATACAATATTCTATAATTTCATAAACAACAACATTCAAACAATCAAAATTTTATCTCCTTTTGGGAGAAATACAATAGCATAAAAAGCCCTGGAACATATTAGTTCTGCCTCTTAAAGTCTCTGGATTATCATTTTCTTACCTATAAAATGAGGATTTTGACTAGATTATCTGATTTCCCTAATAAACTTTACATTTCTATGAGCCTATAAAATATAATTAAATATTGTTCACTTTGTTTTATACTTTATTTTTAATTTGTATTTAACAATTAATACATCAATTTTACAGATACATTACCAATGTAATAAATAATTAAATTTTTGTCTAAGTAAATTTTGTCTGCCATGAATATGATTACCTAATTTCTATATTTAAAAATGATAGTTTAGGGGGGCCTGGGTGGCTCAGTCAGTTGAGCGTCCGACTTCAGCCCAGGTCATGATCTTGCGGTTTGTGAGTTCAAGCCCCACATCGGGCTCTGTGCTGACAGCTCAGAGCCTGGAGCCTCTTCAGATTCTGTGTCTCCCTCTCTCTCTGCCCCTCCCTAGCTCACACTCACACACTCTTTCTCTCTCTCTGTCAAAAATAAATAAACTTAAAAAAAATTTTTTAAATAAGTTCTTTATCATATCAAAATTGCTACATGCCCAATGAATATTATAATGAAACAAAAGATGCAAATCAGACAATGGTTCTTGTTGGGAAGATATACGGCTAATTTGACTTTCTTAAGCTCTTTCTCTCAGTTCTATTCTTTAAGTCTGAGAAAAGAAAATGACATAATGTAAAATTTCCATAAGAGAAGACAGGCCCTTCTCTAGAAGAAGTAAAGAGAGAGTTTAAGCTAGAAAAAAAATGCCCTTAATTTGAAATCTTTAAGAAAATATGCTCTCAATTCTTCAAGGTATTGAGACTAAAAGAACTTTTTTCTTAGAGAGGAAAAAGTATTTTCATGCAAAATTGCCTCAATAATTCACCTAGAACTTTCTTCAGATCATCACTACCGTGGTAGTGAATACTAAAGGAAAGAAAAAAAAGAACTTGTAGGTTCATCAGCGAAGAGTTCTACCTTCATAAATAAACTACCTGGTCACTTAGAATCCAAATACAATTTGTATCCTATTTCAGCAAGACATTCTTCAGTCCATTTCATTTTAAAGTAAACATCAATATCACATGACATCCCGTAACAAAGAAATAAAGGCAGCAAATTAAATCTTGAACAAATACCTCTTCTTTTATTTCAGTTAAACAGCAAATTTGGCCCCTTTACCTTGTCACCATCTAAAAGAAATCTACACTCTGTTCTACACAGAATCTTTTCTTTTCAATAAATTCAGAAATTTGCAACATAGTTACCAATGTAAAGGTAAGAGGAGAAGATTTGGAAGGAAATATCTCCAGGGGTAGAGGTGTACAGGCGTGCACACACACACACACACACACACACACACACACACATCATCATCAGAAAGAGAAGGAAACATTTTCACTGCAAATAGAAAAGAGAAAACATATTCACCTATAAAACTTTGACTTCCATCTCTTCATATATTCATCCATGGGCATTTGGGGGGGCACTAAGCACAGTTCTGGGAATGCAAAGGTGAGTAAAGCACAGTGCCTCAAGGACACAGTCTAGTGAGAGAGACAGAGAGACAAATAATTACAATGCAATATGATTACTGACAAAGCACAGATATGTAAAGAACTATGAGGAAACATACAAAAGAGAGCCTCTAAACTATGTTTTGAGAAATCAGGGAAGGCTCCATGAATATTTGAGCTCAGTTTTGTATTACTGGCAGAAATTCCAGGATTAAGCAGAATTTCCATTACTTCTAAAGCAGGAATGTTAGCCATCGACAGCAATAGCTAAAAGCACCAACCCAAAGATAGGAAGAGAAAGGAAGAAATGTCTTCTGAGGTACACACAGTTGGGGAAATAGAAAGAGTGCATAAGCTCAAGAACAAAGCAGGAATATCCACTCTTCCTAATTCCGTTCAACATTACAGAGCACAATGGCCAAATAAGATATTCCTCGCTTGATACCAAAATCAAAGGCAACAAAGGCAAAAATAAACAGTTGGGACTACATAAAGCTAAAAAGTTTCTGCAAAGCAAAGGAAACTATCCACAAAATGAAAAGGCAAACTACCAAATGAGAACAAAATATTTGCAAATCATATAGCTGATAAGAAGTTATCCAAAAATATATAAAGAACTCATACAACCCAATAGCAAAAAAAAAAAAAAAAAAAAAAATCCAATTAAAAAAGTGGGCATTGTATCTGAAAAGACATTTTTGAAGAAGAAGACATACAGATGGCCAATAGGTACACATAAAGGTGCTCAACATCACTTAATCATCAGGGAAATGCAATGCAAAACCACAATGAGATATCACTTCACACATGATAACAGAATGGCTATTATCAAAAAGGTAAGAGTTAACAAGTGTTGGCAGGTATGTGGAGAAAAGGGAATTCTCATACACTATTTATGGGAATGTAAATTGGTATAGCCGCTATGGAAAACAGGAGATTCCTCCAAAAACTAAAAACAGAACTACCCTAAGATCCAGCAATCCCACTTCCAGATATTATCCAAAGAAAATGAAAACACTAACTCAAAAAGATATATGCACCTCATGTTCATTGATTGCAGCATTATTTACACTAACCAAGATAGGGAAACAACCAAAGTGTCCATTGATAAACAAATAAATAAATACACACAAATGAATAGATACATACATACACAAAAGGATATTATCTTGACATAAAAAAGAATGAAATCTTGCCTTTTGTGACAACATGGAGGGACATTGAGGGCATTATGCTAAATGAAGTAAATCAGACAGACAAATACTGCATTATCTCACTTATATGTAGAATCTAAACAAACTGAACTCAGAAACAGAGAACAAATTGGAGATTGCCAGAACCAGGCTTGGATGGGGATGGGAGGGCACAAATATGTGATAGTGGTCAAAAGTACAAACTCCAGTTATAAAATAAATATGTCATAGGGATGTAATTTACAGCATAGTTATATAGTTAATACTATAGTGCAGAATTTTGGATATTTGAAAGTTGCTAAGAAAGTAAATCTTAAAAGTCCTTATCACAGGAAAAAAAATTGTAACTATGTATGGTGATAGATGTTAACTAGACTCATTGTGATGACCATTTCACAATATGGTAAAACCTTGGATTACAAGTAACTTGTTCTGTGAGTGTTCCACAAGATGAGCAAACATTTCTAATAAGTTTTAACTTGATAAATGGGCAATGTCTTGCAATACGAGCAGTATGTGATGCTGAACATCACATAATCACAACTAGGCCAATGGTTCTTCTCTCTCTCTCTTTCTCTCTCTCTCTCACTGGAGGACTGTGGGAGATCATCTCCCATGCTTGGATGCTCAGTCTCAGTCCGTGGTGTTTGGCAGAAATCAGTGATTCTTCAGAACATTGGAAGGTGCCCACAACGGACATTAGTGTATTTTTTGTGACTTCACAGCACCTATGAACAGTCCTTTGCTTTTCCATACAAGAGTAAGTTTAGGAATGCTTTGCTTCGTTCTAGGTCAGGCTGCCTGCAGATATAGAGCCTTTCCTCTGTTGCCTTACTGCCAGTCACATTAAATGTAGTATATGACAAGAGTTTATCAATACTGTACTGTAATCAACATCCATGTGAGTGTATACAATGTCCCCCATGCAGAAAAAGGTTGAAAAGAAAGGAGGTAAGAAGGAGATGATTACAATGGAAGAAGGAAATCATCAAGAAATACAAACGAGGTATGCAAGTGGTCAAAAGTACAAGATTTTATAAGTCTATGTCTGCATCTCCTCTGTAGGGGAAGAGGAGAAAAAGGCAGAGGAATCTCTCCCTTCAAATGAGATTAGGGAGATGTGTAAAATGTGGGAAACCGTGAAAATTTTGTAGAAGAGCACCACCCAAATAAGGCTGTAGCAGTGCAAGTAGTGAATCTGTTTAAAGACAATGCAATGTCACATTTCCCCAAAATCCTCAAAAAGATGCAAAAGCAAGTGTCATTGGATAGGTTCCTTGTTAAAGTTGCATGAAAAGAAAAAGATTCCATTGAGCGAATAGACAACAGTGATTCTATTAGTGATAGTGAAAGTAGTCCTACACTATAACCCTCCTCTCTCGTCTCCCATCTCCCTCACACCAGCCCCAAAGATGTTCAAAGGTTAAATGCAGGCTAATTGTTTATATTTTTTTTATGTTTTGTATTTTCTTTATTATTTTGTATTATATTACAGTATTGGAAGCATTTCTATGTGACTATTTTTGGGTTGTGGAACGAATTATCTGAGTTTCCAGTGGGGAAATTCACTTTGATATACAAGTGTTTTGGATTACAAGCGTGTTTCCTAAATGGATATGTTCAGAAACCAAAGTTTTACTGTATATACAAATACCAAATCATTATGTTATACATCTAAACTAATATAATATTATACATCATTTGTACCTCAGTATTTTAAAATATAGACTAAAGCAAAAAAAAAAAAAAAAAAAAGATGTCCCCTGTGGGGAATAAACTTAAGAATTCCCTGAGCTTGCCCTGATAGGTTCACAAGGCATAAAGAAATAGCCACAGGATGAATGCATCCAAGATTAGGTAAACAAGATTAGGCAAACAAGATTAGGTAAACCGGGCAGAGGCTCCCAGTATAGGAAAAAGGTATAGAAACAGGAAATATCAGGATGAAAGTATCCAAGATTAGGTAAACAAGATTAGGTATTCAGGGCAGAAACACCCCCCAATTTAGTACAAAAGCAGAATGCTGCTTTCACAGGAAGGAAGGACAAAAACAGGAAAACAGGACTTTAGACAGCAGCAGGGCAAAGTTGCCCAGAGCAGAGCTAATTAGCAAAAGAAAGGTGTCTTGTTGACCCTGAGGTAGTATGCTCTTTCTTGTCCCCTAGGCAAGGTTAGGTAAGCAGAGGTGGTGTCTCATGTCTTCTGTAAACAACCATCCATCAGGTGCCAGGATTTTGTTTTGCATTAACCCAAACCCCCGAACACTGCATATCTTCAAAACCCCCTTCCCTCAGACCCATGAGTTAATGTTCACTATTTCATTGTCTCTTTGTACACGTGCATCACGCTTGTAAGCCTTCGGATCCTAATAAAAACAGAGCAAGGACCCTTACCTGGGTCTCTTGTCTCCTCCCAGACATTAGCCTCTCTGGCATTTTAATCCTGTGCCTGCTGTCTTGCTGGACAAGAGAGACCTCCAGACCCAGAGTCTATGACAGTCCCTCCCACATATACCCTCCTCAACAAAAAAAATTTGGCATCCATTCATACACACAAGGGCCTTTGGTGGAGCTTTGAGATCCAGGTAGGAGACTGTAAAACCCCAATGCAGTCCAAGACTAAGTAGAGTGGGCTCTCCTCACACCTACCAGGGTCCTGGCTACAGATTCAGATGCTGCTCTGTACCCCCAAGAACACAAATATAGTCCCATTTAGATTTGGTTCTGTCACCAGTACCCTATGCCAAGGGATCTGGGAGGAGTCGTGCCAACCCATGTGTATCATAATAGACATATAGACCTTGGTCCTGGCTGTGGACCCTGAAGTGGTCCATGAACCAGCCCTACTCCCTCTAGGCCATGACCCAGGAACCCCTGGAGCCTGTCAAACTCAGTCACACTGCAGATTCTTATGTATGTATGTATGTATGTATGTATGTATGTATGTATGTAAATTCACATCCAAGTTAGTTAGCATATAGTATAATAATGATTTCGAGTAGAATCCAGTGGTTCATCCCCTACATGTAACACCCAGTGCTCATCCCAGCAAATGCCCTCCTTAATGCCTCTTACCCATTTAGCCCATCACCCCACCCAACACCCCTTCAGCAACCTTCAATTTGTTCTCTGTATTAACAGTCTCTTATGTTTTGCCTCGTCCCTGTTTTTATATTATTTTTGCTTCCCTTCCCTTATGTTCATTTGTTTTGTATCTTAAATTCCACATATGAGTGAAGTCATACATTTGTCTTTCTCTGACTAATTTTGCTTAGCACAATACACTCTAGTTCCATCTATGTCGTTGCAAATGACAAGATTTCATTCTTTTTGATTGCCAAGTAATATTCCAGTGTGTGTGTGTGTGTGTGTGTGTGTGTGTGTGTGTGTGTGTGTGTGTATACACCACATCTTCTTTATACATTCATCACAGACTGTAAATTCTGAAAAGTCCCTGTAACTGACTCTAGCTCAACACAGCCACAGGTCCATTAACAGTCTTGCTGGTACAGGGACCTCATATGAGATGCTCCTATCTGCATTTCCGCAGATCCAGAGAGGGCCCTCTATATGGCTGCACTTTCCTTACAGCCATAGTCTGCCAGTTTGCCAGAAGTTCTGAAGGTCCAAAGTCCCAGCAAGAGACACTCCCATCCATGCACCCAGAGATCCTGAAAGGATCTTATGCAGCTGCTGTGTAAAACAGTACAGAGGTTCCTCAAAATTTTTAGATACAGCTACCATATGATCCTACTTCTGGGCACATATCCGAAGCAAATGATATCACTATCTCAAAGAGAAATCTGCATCCTCATACCATGTTCATTGCAGTATTATTTACAACAGCCAGGACATAGAAATGTGTGAATGGTGAATGGATAAAGAAAATGTGATACACACACATACATATATAAGATATATATACAAAAATATGATATAATAAATGTTTTATTGTATATATTTATTATTATATAAGTAATAATAAAACATTTATTTCACATATATATACATATATATGTATATATATATATATACATATATATATATATATAATGGCATACTATTCAGCCGTAAAAGAGAAAGAAATCCTGCCATTTGTGACAACATGGATAGACCTTGAAATCATTATGCTAAGTGAAACAGGTCAGACAAAGACAAATGCTATACGATCTCACTTGTGTGTGGACTCTTTTTTTATAAAAGCCAAACTCAGGATCCAACATAGCAGAGAAGTAGGGGGACCCAAAGTTCCCTTGTCCCTCAAACACAGCAGTGTTAAGGCCAAAAGACTTTGAACTCCAAGAATCCGGACTGCAAAGTGACAGAAACACCTCCAAGGACCCACGGGGACAACCTGACGGGCCATAGGTGCATAAATGGGAACTGGGAAAGATAAAATGGGCCACATAGGTACGGATGGGAGGGATTCCCTTCTGCAGAGAGACAAAGGGAAGAGAAAGAGAGGCTGGGGAAGGGTAGGACTCTATCCAGAAGAGAGAAAACCACAGACTGGGAAGGAGAAAAATACAATCTCTAACTGTGGGGCTTTCTCCAGACTGGGGCCAGCTGCCCTGTTTGCGCACCTGGGAAGGAAGGGAGCCAGTCCCAGTCTCAGTTACTAGTTCGAGGCACAGTCCACAGTGGGAGAAAGCAATCCCCTCCCTGGAGTGCTACGGGAAGAAGGTATATAACCATTCAAAGGAAAAAGACTGTCTGTGCCCGCCAGCCAGAGGCCGTATATCAGTGGCTCAGAGCGGCACTTCTCTGGAACTGGGGCGCACAGAGCGGGACCTTTTAAGACATGGGGGTTTAAGCCCCAGGCGAGCGCCAGGGAGGCGTGGGAGTCAGTGGAGTGAGACAAACCACACGTGTGGCACTGTGAGGCAGTTCAGGGAGGCTCTTCCCCAGAACCGGGCTGCACGGAGCAGGACCCTTTAAGATACTGAGGTTTAAATCCCAGCTGAGCGCCAGGGAGGCATGAGAGTCAGTGGAGCAGGACAAACCGCCTCATCCTCGCCTGTGGCACTGCTAGGACAGCCTGAACAGAGTGGTTTGGGATACCCGGTCTGTGGAGGAGAGACTGGGGTGTCACCATTTTTCTCCCCATCACCAACAAGGTCAGACTTCAGGGAACGGTCAGCAGGTCCAAAGTGGAGGCGAGACCCACCTACATGAAACCACGCCCCTCGGTGCATATCTACTGGAGCCTGATTGACGCTGACCTCCAGACCAGCGCTGCCACCGGTTCCAAGGCACCCAGTGGTTTTGCATTTCTTATTTAATTCTCGGACAATTCTTATTATATATATATTTTTTCCTTCCTTTTTCTCTTTCTTATTTCTTCCCTCTTCTAGTCTGCTTATTCTGGTTGTTGGTTTGTTTAAGCAGACATATTTAATCTATTCTCTTTATACCGGTTCTACACCTCCTTCTTTATTTTCCTCTTCTCTCTCTCTCTCTCTCGATTAACCGTAAGAGGTTCTCTGGTCAATTTTCTTTTCCTTTTCCCCCAACCCTGTCATTTCTCTTCTTGTATGGGATAAGGCTTCTTCCATCAGCACCACCTGCACCCTGTTGTTTACTTATAGCTGGTATTTCTGGTTTCTTGTTTTTGGTTTGTTTGTATGTATGTTTGTTTGTGTGTTTTCCTTTCCAGGGCTACTTCAAGGAACAAATCAAAGCACACGTGGTGGAGGGTCCAAAATATCACTACCAGTAGGGCTCTAAAGCAACCAAAGTCACAACAACAGACAGCAAGTAACACATGCCAAAAAAAACACCTCTTGAAGGGCCATGCCTTGTAGTGCTTGCAGGTGCAGGGCACATAACAAGCCTTTAAAACACATAAGGGACAGAAAACTAGCCAAAATAATGAAACAGAAGAATTCTCCTCAAAAGAAATTCCAGGAAAAATGACAGCTAAAGAATTGATCAAAACACACAGACACTATAACTGAACAAGAATTTAGAATAATAGTCATAAGACTAATTGCCAAGCTTGAAAAAAGGCATAGAAGACAGCAGAGAATCTATTGCTGCAGAGATCAGGGAACTAAAAAATAGTCATGATGAATTAAAAAATGCTGTAAATGAGGTTCAAAATAAACTAGAGGTGGTGACAGTGAGGATTGAAGAGGCAGAGGGGAGAATAAGTGTAATAGAAGATAAAAAAAGATGAAACTGAGAAAAAGAGACCACCTTCTAGACCACGAAGGGAGAAGGAGAGAACTAAGTGATTCAATGAAACATAGTATCTGTATCATAGGAGTTCCAGAAGAAGAAGAGAGAGAGAAAGGGGCAGAAGGTGTACTTGAACAAATCACAGCTGAGCACTTCCCCAATCTGGGGAAGGAAACAGACATTGAAATCCAAGAGGCATAGAGAACTCCCTTCAGATGTAACTTGAATAGATCTTCTGCACAACATATCATAGTGAAACTGGTAAAATACAAAGATAAAGAGAGAAATCTGAAAGCAGCTAGGGACAAATGGGCCTTAACCTACAAGGATAGACATAACAGGATCAGAAGACCTATCTACTGAAACTTGGCAGGTCAGAAGGGAGTGGCAGGAAATATTCAATGTGCTGCACAGGAAAAACATGCAGCCAAGGATCCTTTATCCAGCAAGGCTGTCATTCAGAATAGGAAGGGAGATAAAGGTTTTCTCAGACAAACAAAAACTGAAGCAGTTCATCACCACCAAACCAGCCCTACAAAAGATCCTAAGGGGGACTCTGTGAGTGGAATGTTGCAAAGACCACAAAGTAACAGACACATCACTACAAGCATGAAACCTGCAGATAACACAATGACTCTAAATCTGTATCTTTCAAAAATAACACTGAATGTAAATGGATTAATGTTCCAATCAAAAGACATAGGGTATCAGAATGGATTAAAAAAAAAAAAAAAACAAGACCCATCTATTTGCTGTCTGCAAGAGACCAATTTTAGGCCTGAGGACACCTTCAGATTGAAAGTGAGGGGATGGAGAACTATCTATCATGTTACTGGAAGTCAAAAGAAAGCTGGAATAGCCATACTTATATCAGACAAACTAGATTTTAAACTGAAGGCAATAACAAGTGGGGTCTATAACTTGTGGGGTCTATCCATGAAGAAGAGCTAAGAATTGTAAATGTTCATGCACCCAATTCATAGCGCCCAAATATATAAAACAATGAATCACAAACATAAATAATCTTATTGGAAAGAAGGTGGTAATTACAGGGACTTCAATACTCCACTTACAACAGTGGATAGATCATCTAGGCAGAAAATCAATAAAAAAACAATGGCCCTGAATGATACACTGGACCATATGGACTCGACAGACATATCTAGAGCTTTTCATCCTAAAACAGAATACACATTCTTCTCAAGTGCACATGGAATATTCTCCAAGATAGATCACATACTGGGTCACAAAACAGCCCTTCATAAGTATAAAAGAATTGAGATCATACCTTGCACACTTTCAGATCACAATACTATGAAACTTGAAATCTACCACAGGAAAAAGTTTGGAAAAACCTCCAAATGCATGGAGGTTAAAGAACATCTTACTAAAGAATGAATGAGTCAACCAGGCAATTAAAAAAGAAATCTAAAAATATATGGAAACAAATGAAAATGAAAACATGACAGTTCAAACCCTTGGGATGCAGCAAGGGCTATTGTAAGAGGAAAATACATTGCAATCCAGGCTTATGTCAAGAAACAAGAAAAATACAAATGGCAAAATCTCCTAAAGGAACTAGAATCAGAACAGCAAAGACAGCCCAAACCAGCAAAAGAAGAGAAATAATAAAGATCAGAGCTGAAATAAACAATATAGAATCTAAAAAAACAGTAGAGCCGATCAATGAAACCAAGACCTGGTTTTTTGAAAAAATAAACAAAATTGTTAAACCTCTAGCCAGGCTTCTCAAAGAGAAAAGGGAGAGGACCCAAACAGATAAAAATCACAAGTGAAAATGGAATTATTACAACCAATCCCTTGGAAATACAAGCAGTTATCAGGGAATACTATGAAAAATTATATGCCAACAAACTGGACAACATGGAAGAAATAGACAAATTCCTAGACACCTACACACTACCAAAACTCAAACAAGAAGAAATAGAAAATTTGAACAGACCCATAACTAGTAGAGAAATGGAATCACTTATCAAAAACCTCCCAACAAATAAGAGTCCCAACAAATAAGACAGACGGCTTCCCAGGGGAATTCTACCAGACATTTAAAGCAGAGTTCATACCTATCCCTCTCAAACTGTTCCAAAAAATAAAAAGGGAAGGAAAACTTCCAGACTCATTCTATGAAGCCAGCATTACCTTGATTCCCAAACCAGACAGAGACCCAGCAAAAAAAGGAGAACTACAGGCCAATATCCCTGATGAATATGGATGCAAAAATTCTCAACAAGCTACTAGCAAATCAAAGTCAACAGCATGTAAAAAGAATCATTCACCATAATCAAGTGGGATTCATTCCTGGGCTGCAGGGCCAATTCAATGTTCGCAAATCAATCAATGTGATACATCACATTAATAAAAGAAAAGATAAGAACCATATGATCCTCTCAATCGATGCAGAAAAAGCATTTGACAAAATTCAGCATCCTTTCTTAATAAAAACCCTCGAGAAAGTCAGGACAGAAGGAACATACTTAAACATCCTAAAAGCCATTTATGAAAAGCCCACAGCTAATAGATAGCATCCTCAGTAGGGAAAAACTGAGAGCTTTTCCCCTGAGGTCAGGAACACGACAGGGATGTCCACTCTCACTGCTGTTATTTCACATGGTGTTGAAAGTGCTAGCATCAGCAATCAGACAACAAAAGGAAATCAAAGGCATCAAAATTGGCAAAGATGAAATCAAGCTTTCACTTTTTGCAGGTGACATGATACTACACATGGAAAACCCAACAGACTCCACCAAAAGTCTGCTAGAACGGATACATGAATTCAGCAAAGTCGCAGGATACAAAATTAATATACAGAATCAGTTGCATTTTCATACACCAATAATGAAGCAACAGAAAGACACATAAAGAAACCGATCCCATTCACAATCTCAGCAAGGATCATAAAATACCTAGGAATAAACCTAACCAAAAATGCAAAAGAGCTGTATGCTGAAAACTATAGAAAGCTTATGAAGGAAATTGAAGAAGATACAAAGAAATGGAAAAACATTCCGTGCTCATGGATTGGAAGACTAAATATTATTAAAATGTCAATACTACCCAAAGCAATCTACATATTCAATGCAATCCCAATCAAAACTGCACCAGCATTCTTCTCGAAGCTAGAACAAGCAATCCTAAAATTTGTATGGAACCACAAGAGACCCCGAATAGCCAAAGTAATATTGAAGGAGAAAACCAAAGCAGGAAGTTTCACAATCCCAGACTTTAGCCTCTACTACAAAGCTGTAATCATCAAGACAGTATGGTATTGGCACAAAAACAGACACATAGACCAATGGAATAGAATTGAGACTCCAGAATTGGACCCACAAAAGTATGGCCAACTAATCTTTGACAAAGCAGGAAAGAGTATCCAATGGAAAAAGACAGTCTCTTCAACAAATGGTGCTGGGAGAACTGGATAGCAACATGCAGAAGAATGAAGCTAGACCACTTTCTTACACCATTCACAAAAATAAACTCAAAATGGATGAAGGACCTGAATGTGAGGCAGGAAACCATCAAAACCCTATAGGAGAAAGCAGGAAAAAACCTCTCTGACTTCAGCCGCAGCAATTTCTTACTTGACACATCTCCAAAAGCAAGGGAAACAAAAGCAAAAATGAACTATTGGGACTTCGTTAAGATAAAAAGCTTCTGCACTGCAAAGGAAACAATCAACAAAACTAAAAGGCAAGCAACGGAATGGGAAAAGATAGTTGCAAGTGACATATTGGGTAAAGGGTTAGTATCCAAAATCTATAAAGAACTCACCAAACTCCACACCCGAAAAACAAATAATCCAGTGAAGAAATAGGCAGAAGACATGAATAGACACTGCTCTAAAGAAGACAACCAGATGGCCAACAGACACATGAAAAGATGCTCAACATCACTCCCCATCAGGGAAGTACAAATCAAAACCACACTCAGATACTACCTCACACTGGTCAGAGTGGCTAAAATGAACAACTCAGGAAACAACAGATGCTGGAGAGGATGTGGAGAAACGGGGACCCTCTTGCACTATTGGTGAGAAGGCAAACTGGTGCAGTTATTCTGGAAAACAGTGTGGAGGTTCCTTGAAAAATTAAAAATAGATCCACCCTATGTGCCAGCAATAGCACTACTAGGAATTTATCCAAAGGATAAGGAGTGCTGATTCATAGGGGCACTTGTACCCCAATGTTTATAGCAGTGCTTTCAACAATAGCCAAACTATGGAAAGAGCCTAAATGTCCATCAACTGACGAATGGATAAAGAAGATGTGGTTCACATATACAATGGAATACTACTTGGCAATGAGAAGGAATGAGATCATGCCATTTGCAGCAACGTGGATAGAACTGGAAGGTATTATGCTAAGTGAAATAAGTCAGTCAGAGAAAGACAGATATCATGTTTTCACTCATATGTGGAACTTAAGAAACTAACAGAAGACCATGGGGGAAGGGAAAGAGAAGAAAATAGTTATAATCAGAGAGGGAGGGAGGGAGGGAGGGAGAGAGGCAAACCATAAAAGACTCTCAAACACAGAGAACAAACTGAGGGTAGATGGGGGGGAAGGGGGAAAGGGGCAATGGGTATTGAGTAGGGCACTTGTTGGGATGAGCACTGGGTGTTGTATGTAAGCCATGAACCACAGGAATCTACCCCCAAAACCAAGAGCACTCTGTACACACTGTATGTTAGACAATTTGACAATAAAATATTTTAAAAATATATACATATAGAAAGAAAAAAGCCAAACTCATAGAAACAGAGAGTAGAATGGTGGTTGCCAAGGACTGCAGTGTAGGAGAATTGGGGAGATGCAGTCAAAGGGTACAAACTTCCAGTTATGAGATGAATATGTTCTGGGGATCTAGCATTCAGCACAGTAATTGTAGTTAATAACACTGTATTATATACTTGAAAGTTGCTATGAAAATTTATCTTAGGGATACCTGAGTGGTTCAGTCAGTCAAGTGTCCAGCTTTGGGTCAGCACATGATCTTATCGTTCATGAGTTCGAGCCCTACATCAGGCTCTGCAATGACATTGTGGAGCCTCCATTGGATTCTCTCTCAAAAACAAACAATAAACAAGAAAGGAAGGAAAGGAAAGGAAAAGGAAAGGAAAGGAAAGGAAAGGACAGGAAAAGAAAGGAAAGAAAGAAAAAAAGAAAGAAAGAAGGAAGGAAGGAAGGAAGAAAATATATCTTAAGTGTTCTCACCACATGAAAAATTTGTAATTATATGAGGTCATAGATGTGTTATTTAACCTTATTTGTGGTAATCATTTCACAATATACACATGTATCAAATCATCACATTTGTACACCTTAAACTTATACAATGTTATATGTCAAGTATATTTCAGTAAATCTAAGGGGAAAAAAACACACTCCAGTAAGTACTGTAAAACAAAAAGGCAAGAAAATAAAAAGGCAAATACTGGAAAGGAAGAAAACTATTTTAGTTCACAGAAGACATGATTGTGTAAATAGAGAATCCTAAGGAAACTACAAAAATTACTAGAATAATTAAAGTTTGAAGGTCAAAATATAAAATTTGTATTTTTATATAGCAGTCACAAATAATTAGAAAATAAAGCAAAAAAGTTATTTACAATAGCATCAGAAACATAAAATAATTAGGAATAAATTTAACAAAGGTTGGGACTATAAAATATTGCTGAGAGATATTAAAGAAGTCCTAAATCAATAGAAATAGATGCCATGTACATGGATTAGAAGACTTAATATTGTTAAAATCTCAATTCTCCCCAAACTAGTCTATAGATTTAATGCAATCCGTATCAAAATCTACACCAGCTTTTCTGTAAGATTCAATAACTTGATGCTATGAAAATATAAATAATGTGGAGTGGTCAATCCAACACTGAAAAAGAAGAACAATGTTAGGGAATTCACACTAGTTGACTTTAATTTCTTATAAAGCTACAATAATCAAGACGTGGTATTGGTTGCCTCTGGGTTGGCTGCAAAGGGACATAAGGGAACTTTTGGGTGCAAAGTAAAAGTTCTATATCTTCACTGAGGTTATAATTTCACAGGCATATAATTTTTCAAGATAAATATTTGCGTACTGGCCTGTCCATTCTCGGTACTTGAGATACATCAACAGACAAAAAAAGAAGCAGCAGAAGCAGAGGAAATGAAGAAGGAGAAAGAAGAGGAAGAGAAAGACGAGAAGAAGGAAAAATGCCTGTTTTCATGATAGGAGTCAGGAGAAAGAGACAGATAATGAGGAAAAAGTATAATAAAGAAATTATATGATATGTTACAAAATGACAGTATTGTGGGAAAGAGAAAAGTCCAGTAGGCTAAAGGAGCTGTGCTGGGAGGATGCAATTTTATACTGAGTGATAAGATCTCAGCAGAGCAAAGACTTGAAAGCATATTCCAACTTCTTAAAGAGTGTTCCAGGCCCTCAGTACTAGGAAGTGCAGGGAGGCCAGTCTACCCACAGGGTAGCTTTCTTAGTGCAATGCCAATTGAACAGAACTTTCTCTAAAGATCTAGTGAAAACTCCCTGAGCTGTTCTACCTGAGCTCAGTGTAGAACCTCTAATGGCGTATGTTAACCCAGGGAGCAGGGGAAAGAGGAGAGAGAATTGTGGCTTTTTTATACCGGTTATCTCATTCTGTGTATAGTTCAATGTTGAGGCGGGAGGTAAACAATCTCATTGCTGAGCTCTGGTCAGTTATCTGGCAGGGAAAGACACTGGTGCACTCTCAAAAATTTTGTTTCTGAGAGGTTAAAAACAAAAAACAGAACAGAACAAAACAAACAAATAAAAACAGTGTTCACTTCCCAATGGCTCCCAGGTCCCAATCATCCCTGCACTAGGGCAGAGAAAGTGCAACTTAGGACAAATAAGAATGCTCTAAGCCCTTGAGAGCCCTCCAGGAGTAGGCAGGTTGCTTCTGGAAAGAAAAGAGTAGGAAGGACCATAGCCAGGGTGCACAGTTTTGAAGGAAGTGGATATTTACTTATTTCCCAGAATATTAGCACCTGGTGTTGTTTTCTAGAAGATAGTCTATTTTTCTTGCTGTGTCTGAAATGGGAACTAGTGTAATAATTACAAACATCAGTTGGTCTAGCCAGTTCAAGCAGCTTTCCTTAATAATATCTTTCTTTTTGTTTGTTTTTTAACCTCAGGTCTTCATAAAGGCAGCCAAGTATTAGTTGGAAAGAACTGAGCCAACACTATGATTCCTAAATAGGCATAAATGCCAAATACAAAAGAAAGCACAAATTTTGGACACCAATCCTTCCTCTCATTGACACAGCCCAGCTTAAGAGAGACATATCTAGAAATAAGAGCAGTAAGCAGAGCTTGAAACCATTTGCTTAGAGGTATGAAGCAAGGAGGAGGAAATTTAGTCACTATTTTATAGCTCACTCCTGCTACTAATAACGTAACTTAGTCTAGTTTCCTAATCTAGACTAGTTTAGATTTGAAACTAATTTGACTAGTTTCCTTAGTCAAATCCCTGTTAAACTGGCCTGTCCTGTCACTGTGGATTCAAGCCAGAGCTTAATGAATTCATAGAAATAGAGATGCACCTACTTCGTGGCAATTAATTTCTAGTTCTACTGCTTTAAGAAAACATTTGGTGTTTACTTAACAATGCTTATCAAATCAAAAATAATGTGAATTAATGAACATGAAATGTTATCTAATTTTCTTATCGGTAATAACGCTGGTTTCCAGTACCAAACACTTTGGAGCGAAACATTTAACCAGTATGTTTCCCACGTTTTCTCCCCATTGTATTCAATTTTAATTTGTGTGACAAGTTTCACCTCACAAAGTGCTTCCTCCTATTTGATTCTTCCTAAATATACATTGAAGTCTGTTTATTAGTTTTAAATTTTTTCAATGTTTATTTATTTTTGAGAGAGAGAGTGAGCAGGGGAAGCACAGAGAGAGAGGGAGACACAGAATGTGAAGCAGGCTCCAGGCTCTGAGCTGTCAGCACAGAGCCAGACACGGGGCTCGAACTCACAAACCGTAAGATCATGGCCTGAGCCAAAGTCAGACGCTTAACCAACTGAGCCACCCAGGCACCCCCATTGAAGTCTGTTTATATATTAATTTCTGTTAGAACCATAAACATCTCCTCCTTAATGTCTCCTTTCCAGAGGACCAAAAAGGCCTCTTGAGTGGCTATAAATGTCTCTTTATAAACACTTAATTAAAAACTGTGTCACAGTTAGCGTCAATCTGGTCTGCACTCTCATGCCAAAAAGCAGTCTTTCAAGCTGTGCATTTTACTATTAACTTTCCAGTGTAGCTTTAGAATCTCAATCAATTCTTTAAGAAATGCAAATGTTCTTTTCCCTTTGGCTTAGCAGTAGCCACTGGGAAATGCATATGTGTAATTTCTTCCTGGTTATAACATGTGCCATAAAAATAATCAAAGCTAGATGCCAAAGAAGATATTCCAGAGCATTTTTCCAACATGCTGTAGGAGGCTATTTAACTTTCAGCCTTCCCCTTGGCCCAGCCAGGTGGATAGTGAAAGTGCCTGCATGAAAATGCTGCCTGTTCACAGGATTAATCCTAATGCGTTCTCACTTCTGCTGTTGAGCCTCTTGTCTACAGCACCTTCTCCCTTCAACCTACTCTCTTGCTAGGTGTTCTAAGGTTTCTCCTGGCCTGCCTCGGACAGCCCTCTAGGTTCATCATCTGCATCCCCATAACACCCAACCCCAGTAACATATCTATGCTCTAATCACTAGCAATTCCCAAACACACTGTGGGGTGTTTGCTCCCAGGCCTTTGCACACATTCCCTCTGCCTGCAACTTCTTTGTACCCCTGGTGCTCTCCCACCCATCCTTCCAAACTCAGTTCATCTCCTCAGCCATCTCCTCTGTGAAGTCTCTCACTTCTCTCCCCCATCCTGAGCAGAGCGGAGAATTGTCTGCTAGTTCTCATAGCACCATGGGGCCCTTCTCTATCCTAATATTTATCACATTAATTATTAATTAATTAATGTTACTTATTAATTTCTTATTAATTACATTATTATTAATTTATTACTTATTAATAATACTTATTAATGAATTATTATTAATTCATTACTTATTAATTAATTATTACTTATTAATTTCATTACTGTCTCCCCACTAGTCTGTGAGCTCCTTTAAAGTGAGGATGTTTTTCATTCTTATATTCCCAGCTGCTAGCACCATGGCTGGCAATTGGCAAGTAATCAAGAAGTCTTTATGGAATGAACAGAAGGGGATACAAATGTGGTAAGTATGGATTTTCCAGCTCTCCCACACACCTGGAAGGTTGTTAATCCCACACTATGGAAATGGATGACCTCTGCTCAAAGTAGGTCTAAACCCCTGACCAAGAAAAGAAACCTAGAAATGATACCATTTCTCGATGCCCTCTCACCAATCCTTATCTCTGCGCTTGATGGGATATGGGCATGAATCATGGAAGCATATATACCATGAAGGGATCTAGAATACACCACTATGGCATAAAAATTATTTTGAGCTGAAAGCATTTGAATTCCTGAAATGCTTTTTCTGGCTAAAAGCAGAACTACTAAAAAAGACTCAAAAGAACTCAGTTGTCATAAATCCTCTCCCCAGTAGCAGTCATGGAAGATTCACTCTTCCACCCAAACAGACATTGTCAAAAAACTGTATCTCCCATCTATTTTCCCAAAAGCCCATTTATCTTTCCAAAAAGTCACTTGTTTTGCCTTAAATGCCCTTTGATCCCCACCCTTTCCCCTATTAAGGAGTCATTTGTTTTCCATAAGTGCGCTTCTTCCTCTTACTTTTCCGTATTAAGATGGTAAATAAACCCCAAATTCTAATCACCACTTTGAGTCACATTGTTCTGTGAACTCCCATGCATATACTTACATGAGTAATCTGTCACTAATCTGTCTTGCCAGTTTAATTTTGAAGGTCTCCAAACACTGAACCTAAGAGGGTAGAGGCAAACTTTTTCCTCCCCTATACACACACTAATCTATAGGTGTGTATATTGTATTTATACACATATATAGTGTATGTGTATACATACAGGCATGTGTATATATATGTCTATATACACATAGTCACATGGACAACTGCTTGTGCCTACAGAGGGCTTCTATGAGAGATTCGACTTGAAGGAAGAGGTCTATAGCTAAAACAAACAAAAACAAATAAAACACCAATCCATAAAATGAGGCCATTTGCTTTGATGAAATTCCATCTTGTTTTACAAAAATATGAATGGCCTAAAATCAGACCAGCAGGCTGGAAGGTGACCTATAGCTCCCAATGTAGTATAGGAGAAACAAATCCAAAATTAGAGACAAGAGACTAATATCTGAGCCCTGCTCTACTGGATGTGACTGTCTCCCCCGTAAGATTCCCAGGCTGCTTGAGAGCACTGACCCTTTCTGCTTTGTATATCATGGAAATCTCAGACTGGAACATAGTAGCTATTTGATGACTAGCTGTTGAACAAAGAAATGAACAAAGTCTCCTGTGTTTGTCTAAAGAATTCTGGATTCTCAACTTGCTACAGTAACTTTTCTAAGCTGCAGTACTTTAAAGATAATAACAATACATATACCAGAGAGTTGTCTTAAAGCTTAAGTAAGATAGTTCATGTAAAATACATTAACATAATCCCTAACACAAAAAAGTGTCCAGTAAGGATTTTTTAATAATTTTTTAAAGTTTATTTTGAGAGAGACAGTACACGAGTTGAGGGAGGGGGGAGAAAGAGGGAAAGAGAATCCCAAGCAGGTTTCATGCTGTCATGAAACCCATGTACCACAAGATCATGACCTGAGTCAAAATCAAGAGTTGGACACTTAACTGAATGAGCCACCCAGGAGCCCCCATTTTTATAATTAATTTTACTGTTAGTACTCCCTGGGCAGGAAGTTTCTCATAGAAGTACTTTTTTTTTTCAAGCCCTTAGAGGCAAGGTAGATGAAAGCTGGTTATTCCAGGCAAATTCCTTAACTTCTCTGAGTCTATAGTCATGCCTTCCTTCCAGGGTTGTTGTGGGGATAAGTAAGGTAGCATAGATATTCATATAGGTGGCTTTCAATAAAGATCAGCCAACTGTCAATCAACATGATCTTATTGGTGATGACAATGTTAATGGCTGCGCTTGTGGTACACATTCTGTGAGTCTACATAGATCATTCAGTCCTCATAAGGTAAGCTTTATTAGCCCTATTTTATGATGTAGAAACTGATACTTATAAAGGATAAGAAACCTGCTTGACGTCACACAGCTAATAAGCAGAGCAGTAGGATTAAAACTGACATGTACCTTGCCCCACAGCACACAATCTTTTCTGTTTCAGTCCTGCTACCTTTGCAAGCCCTGACCCACGAACACTTGCCTACCCTGTCTGCATTGTCCCCAGGAGGGACATGTATTGGAAAGAACTTTACCCTGCATGTCAGGGCTGAGACCCAGCACACCTCCACCCCTCATGAATCTGTCAGCCACGGAGACTGCCCATGGTAGGCAGGGGCAGGGCTGTCCTTCATGTGGCTTGTAATAGAAGCAAATTTGTCACCCACTCATAAGTAAGTGTAAAGAATTTCCAGTCTGCATTTTAAATTGGCCTCATTTTTGTACCATTTTATTTCTACCCTGTTTCTTTTTTCTCAACTTTTTCTGGTCTGTACTTTATGTATGTTTGTTAGAAATCTTAAAGCATGTTTGGAGTAAGGTAGGAGTATGATATATAAGCCAACAAACATATTCCACAGAGGATTCACTTGTATGCCCCAGGAAAATCTAGAGAGAACACTTCACAACAAAAGCACTGTAATAGGAAACAGAAGCCCTGTATCCTAGCCCAAGTCCCTGCTGAGTGCAAGGTGAGTTACACAGGAAAACTGCACACCTTCACAAAAAAGCTACACCAAACTGCCTCACTGAGCCTCAAGAAGTTGTGAATGAGCTTGTGACTGTCCTGGACACAGGTCTCCAGGCAAACCAGAGACAGAGAAGAAACTGAGGTTTAGAAGCCTAACCTTATGGAGCACATAGGTGGCTCGGTTGGTTAAGCATCCAACTCTTGATTTCAGCTCAGCTCATGATCTCATGGAGTGAGATTTTGAGTTTGAGCCCCACATCTTGCCCTGTCCTGACAGCATGGAGCCTGCTTGGGATTCTCTCTCTCTCTCTCTCTCTCTCTCTCTCTCTCCCTCCCTCCCTCTCTACCCCTCCCCAGCTTTCATGTGTTCTCTCTCTCTCTTACTCTCTCTCTCCCATTACAAATAAACTTAAAAGAAGAAGAAGAAGAAGAAGAAGAAGAAGAAGAAGAAGAAGAAGAAGCAGCAGCAGCAGCAGAAGCAGCCACCACTTAACTTTGTACAACAGTACAACTGGGGCAGGAAAATAGAACCAGTGACCATAGGTGGATATAGGCTTGAAAGAAGGTCCAGAGGCTTCTCAGAAGGCCAGTGCCTACCCAAGAGCCACCAGCACCACCCAAGACAGAAGAGAGGTGCCGCATCCCAAGAAACAACAGGGAGCAAGATTTAGGCATTGTTTTCAGAGACACAGAGTCTACCTTAATCTTGCTGCCTTTTCAAGGCAAGTGTCACCAGTGCATGGTGAAACCTAAATTTTGTCAGAAACAAACCTAACTTCAGGTCTAGGCAGGTGCTGGTGACATTTTCATTGCACAAGGGAAGGTGGGTATTTTTAAAACATAAATTAAATCATATATGTATCCCCTTAGTCTAAAACCCCACAGTGATTTCACTTAAAATATCATTTATCAGGGGCCAACATGGTGGAGAAATAGGGGGATATGTACTTGCCTCATCTCTCAAACAAAGAGGTACAGAACCCAAAGGACTTTCAACACCAGAGCCTGGGAGGAAAAGAGACTGAATCTACTAGGAAGAAAATGGGAAAGCTGGAAAAAAGATGGGTGGGTAACTCCAAACTCCAAACTCCAAACTCCAAACTCCCTGCCGCATGGGCAGGGAGGGGAGGGACTCCCTTCTGGGGAGAGACAAAGGAAAGAGAAAGAGCAGCTAGGGAAGTGTAGGACCATATCTGGACAGGAGAGAGACCTCGGACTGAGACTGAGAGGGATCCGATCTCTAACCGCGGGGCTTTCTTCCGACTGGGGCCAGCTTTTTCGCGCACCTGGGGAGGAGGGGAGCCAGGCCTCGGTGCAGCTGTGTGTCAGGGGCTCAGTCCACAGCTGAAGAAAGTGGTTCCCTCCTTGGAGGGCTGAACAAGAGCACAGAACCTGCCTGCGTCCACCACCCCTGGGCTCAGTGGCTGGGCCAAGGTACACAGTCTGCAGTAGGAAAAGGCAGCTGTCTTCCTGGAGTGCTGTGGGAAAAGACAACCACCAACCCCAGGGGCTCACGGCAAGGGTGGCAGCTCTCACTCCTCAGTAGGAGAAGGCGGTCCTCCCTGAAGTGCGGTGGCACAAAGCCAGCCGGGACCACACATCGGCCACACTGAGAGGCGCTTCCCCAGTGCCAGAGCACACGGAGCGGGACTTTGAATCTTAGCCAAGCCTAGGTTCAGGGCAGTTGGCGGAGCGAGAAGGACTGCCCTGTCTGCGCCCCTGGCACAGGGAGGATGACTCAAACGGAGTCCACCGGGTCGGCTCCATGGAGAAGAGACTGGGGGGGTCACCATTCCCCGCCCCCCCCCCCCAACGAAGGCGAGGCCTCAGGGATCACTCCCAGGGCCCATAGCTGAGGTGGGTCCAGATTACAGCACACCATGCCCCTTCACACTGGGTAACTGCATATCCACCAGAGCGGCACAGACCCTGCAGACAGCTACTCCCGACAAACTCTGCAGCATGGCCTGGACGGACTCTAGATCAATTCTGGATGTATAGATATATTCTCCCCCCGCCCCCACTTCTCCTCCTTATCTCTTCCCATCCCTAGGCTGGTTACTCTGGTTATTGGTCTGTCTAAACAGACATATTTAATCCATTGTCTTGCTAGTGTTCTACACCTCCTTCTTTACCCTCCTTTCTCTCTCTCTAGAATAATCAAGCCATATAGTTTCTCTGTCTGGGTAACTTTATCTTCCTTTCGTTTCCCCGCCTCCTTCTTTATCTTCCTTTCCCTCTCTCTGGATTAAGCCTTTCAGTCTCTCGGCCTAATCAATGTTTACTTTTTCTCCCCCCCACCCCCACCCCCATTTCCCTGTATGTGCTCTTCCATCAGCACCACCTCCACCCTCCTCTTTACTTGTAGTCGGTGTTTGGGGTTTTTTGTTTTTAGTCTTCAGTTTTTTGTTTTTGTTTACTTATTTGTGTGTTTGCGAGTTTTTATGTCCTGTTTGTCTGTTTTCCTTTACAGGGCTACTCCAAGGAACAAATCAAAGCACACCTGTTGGAGGGTCCAAAATATCACTATGAGTAGGGTAATAAAAAAACCAAAGTCACAACAACAAGAGAGCAAGTAACAATCTCTGAAAAAACACCTCCTGAAGGGCCAGGCCCTGGATGGTGTATGACTGTCCTTTAATAGAGCAGTGCTCCCAGGTGCAGAGCACACAGCAAGCTTTTAAAATGCATTAGGGACACAGAACTAGCCAAAATGACAAAATGGACAATTTCTCCTCAAAAGAAACTCCAGGAAGTAGCGACAGGTAACGAATTGATCAAAACCGATTTAAGCAATATAACGGAACAATAATTTAGAATAGTAGTCATAAAATTAATTGCTGGGCTTGAAAAAAGCATAGAGGACAGCAGAGAATCTATCGCTACAGAGATTGAGGGACCAAGAAATAGTAATGAGGAGCTAAAAAATGCTATAAATGAGGTGCAAAATAAAATGGAGGCAGCCACAGCATAGATTGAAGAGGCAGAGGGGAGAATACCTGAATTAGAAGATAAAATTTAGGAAAAGGAGGAAGCTGAGAAAAAGAGAGATAAAGAAATCTAGGAGTATGAGGGGAAAATTAGAGAACTAAGTGATGCAATCAAATGGAATAATATCCGTATCACAGGAATTCCAGAAGAAGAGAGAGAAAGGGGCTGAAGGGTACTTGGACAAATCATAGCTGAGAACTTTCCTGATCTGGGGAAGGAAACAGGCATTGAAATCCAAGAGGCACAGAGAACTCCCTTCAGATGTAACTTGAATTGATCTTCTGTACGACATATGATAGAGAAACTGGAAAAAAATACAAGGATAAAGAAAGAATTCTGAAAGCAGCTAGGGATAAACGTGCCTTAACATACAAAGGTAGACACATAAGGGTAGTAGCAGACCTATCTACTGAAACTTGGCAGGCCAGAAAGGAATGGCAGGAAATCTTCAAGGTGATGAATGGAAAAAATATGCAGCCAAGAATCCTTTACCCAGGAAGTCTGTCATTCAGAATAGAAGGAGAGATAAAGGCTTTCCCAAACAAACAAAAACTGAAGGATTTCATCACCACTAAACCAGCCCTACAAGAGATCCTAAGGGGGACTCTGTGACTGAAATGTTGCAAGGACCACAAAGAACCAGAGACATCACTACAAGCATGAAACCTACAGACATCACAATGACTCTAAACTCATATCTTTTAATAATAACACTGAATGTAAAGGGACTAAATGCTCCAACCAAAAGACAAAGGGTATCAGAATGGATAAAGAAACAAGACCCATCTATTTGCTGTCTACAAGAGACTCATTTTGGACCTGAGGACACCTTCGGATTCAAAGTGAGGGTATGGAGAACTATCTATCATGCTACTGGAAGTCAAAAGAAAGCTGGAGTAGCTATACTTATATCAGACAAACTAGACTTTAAATTAAAGGCTGTAACAAGAGATGAAGAAGGGCATTATATAATAATTACAGGGTCTATCCATCAGGAAGAGCTAACAATTATAAATGTCTGTGCGCCGAATACAGGAGCCCCCAAATATATAAAACAATTACTCACAAATATAAGCAACCTTATTGATAAGAATGTGGTAATTGCAGGGGACTTTAACACTCCACTTACAGAAACGGATAGATCATCTAGACACACAGTCAATAAAGAAACAAGGGCCCTGAATGATACATTGGATCAGATGGACTTGACAGATACAGTTAGAACTTTTCATCCTAAAACAACAGAATATACTTTCTTCTTGAATGCACATGGAACATTCACCAAGATAGATCACTTACTGGGTCACAAAACAGCCCTTCATAAGTATAAAAGAATTCAGATCATACCATGCACACTTTCAGATCACAATGCTACAATACTTGAAATCAACTATAGGAAAAAGTCTGAAAAACCTCCAAAAGCATGGAGGCTAAAGAATATCCTATTAAAGAATGAATGGGTCAACCAGGCAATTAGAGAAGAAATTAAAAAATATATGCAAACAAATGAAAATGAAAATACAACAATCCAAACCCTGTGGGATGCAGCAAAGGCAGTCCTGAGAGGAAAATACATTGCACTCCAGGCCTATCTCAAGACACAAGAAAAATCCCAAATACAAAATCTAATAGCACACCTAAAGGAACTAGAAGCAGAACAGTAAAGACAGCCCAAACCAGCAAAAGAAGAGAAATAATAAAGATCAGAGCTGAAATAAACAATATAGAATCTAAAAAAACAGTAGAGCCGATCAATGAAACCAAGACCTGGTTTTTTGAAAAAATAAACAAAATTGTTAAACCTCTAGCCAGGCTTCTCAAAGAGAAAAGGGAGAGGACCCAAACAGATAAAAATCACAAGTGAAAATGGAATTATTACAACCAATCCCTTGGAAATACAAGCAGTTATCAGGGAATACTATGAAAAATTATATGCCAACAAACTGGACAACATGGAAGAAATAGACAAATTCCTAGACACCTACACACTACCAAAACTCAAACAAGAAGAAATAGAAAATTTGAACAGACCCATAACTAGTAGAGAAATGGAATCACTTATCAAAAACCTCCCAACAAATAAGAGTCCCAACAAATAAGACAGACGGCTTCCCAGGGGAATTCTACCAGACATTTAAAGCAGAGTTCATACCTATCCCTCTCAAACTGTTCCAAAAAATAAAAAGGGAAGGAAAACTTCCAGACTCATTCTATGAAGCCAGCATTACCTTGATTCCCAAACCAGACAGAGACCCAGCAAAAAAAGGAGAACTACAGGCCAATATCCCTGATGAATATGGATGCAAAAATTCTCAACAAGCTACTAGCAAATCAAAGTCAACAGCATGTAAAAAGAATCATTCACCATAATCAAGTGGGATTCATTCCTGGGCTGCAGGGCCAATTCAATGTTCGCAAATCAATCAATGTGATACATCACATTAATAAAAGAAAAGATAAGAACCATATGATCCTCTCAATCGATGCAGAAAAAGCATTTGACAAAATTCAGCATCCTTTCTTAATAAAAACCCTCGAGAAAGTCAGGACAGAAGGAACATACTTAAACATCCTAAAAGCCATTTATGAAAAGCCCACAGCTAATAGATAGCATCCTCAGTAGGGAAAAACTGAGAGCTTTTCCCCTGAGGTCAGGAACACGACAGGGATGTCCACTCTCACTGCTGTTATTTCACATGGTGTTGAAAGTGCTAGCATCAGCAATCAGACAACAAAAGGAAATCAAAGGCATCAAAATTGGCAAAGATGAAATCAAGCTTTCACTTTTTGCAGGTGACATGATACTACACATGGAAAACCCAACAGACTCCACCAAAAGTCTGCTAGAACGGATACATGAATTCAGCAAAGTCGCAGGATACAAAATTAATATACAGAATCAGTTGCATTTTCATACACCAATAATGAAGCAACAGAAAGACACATAAAGAAACCGATCCCATTCACAATCTCAGCAAGGATCATAAAATACCTAGGAATAAACCTAACCAAAAATGCAAAAGAGCTGTATGCTGAAAACTATAGAAAGCTTATGAAGGAAATTGAAGAAGATACAAAGAAATGGAAAAACATTCCGTGCTCATGGATTGGAAGACTAAATATTATTAAAATGTCAATACTACCCAAAGCAATCTACATATTCAATGCAATCCCAATCAAAACTGCACCAGCATTCTTCTCGAAGCTAGAACAAGCAATCCTAAAATTTGTATGGAACCACAAGAGACCCCGAATAGCCAAAGTAATATTGAAGGAGAAAACCAAAGCAGGAAGTTTCACAATCCCAGACTTTAGCCTCTACTACAAAGCTGTAATCATCAAGACAGTATGGTATTGGCACAAAAACAGACACATAGACCAATGGAATAGAATAGAATCAAAACCCTAAAGGAGAAAGCAGGAAAAACCTCTCTGACTTCAGCTGCAGCAATTTCTTACTTGACACATCTCCAAAGGCAAGGGAAACAAAAGCAAAAATGAACTATTGGGACCTCATCAAGATAAAAAGCTTCTGCATGGCAAAGGAAACAATCAACAAAACTAAAAGGCAACTAACAGAATGGGAAAAGATAGTTGCAAATGACATATTGGGTAAAGGGTTAGTATCCAAAATCTATAAAGAACTCACCAAACTCCACACCCGAAAAACAAATAATCCAGTGAAGAAATGGGCAGAAGACATGAATAGACACTGCTCTAAAGAAGACAACCAGATGGCCAACAGACACATGAAAAGATGCTCAACATCACTCCTCATCAGGGAAGTATAAATCAAAACCACACTGAGATACCACCTCACACTGGTCAGAGTGGCTAAAATGAACAACTCAGGAAACAACAGATGCTGGAGAGGATGTGGAGAAACGGGGACCCTCTTAAACTGTTAGTGGGAAGGTAAACTGGTGCAGCTGTTCTGGAAAACAGTGTGGAGGTTCCTCAAAAAATTAAAAATAGATCTACCCTATGACCCAGCAATAGCACTGCTAGGAATTTACCCAAGGATACAAGAGTGCTGATGCAGAGGGGCACTTGCACCCCAATGTTTACAGCAGCACTTTCAACAATAGCCAAATTATGAAAGGAGCCTAAATGTCCATCAGCTGACAAATGGATAAAGAAGATGTGGTTCATATATACAATGGAATACTACTTGGCAATGAGAAAGAATGAAATCTGGCCATTTGCAGCAACATGGATGAAACTGGAGGGTATTATGCTAAGTGAAATAAGTTCAGGCAGAGAAAGACAGATACCATTTGTTTTCACTCATATGTGGATCCTGAGAAACTTAACAGAAGACCAGGGGGGAGGGGAAGAAGGGAAAAAAAAGTTAGAGAGAGGGAAGGAGGCAAACCATGAGAGACTCTTAAATACTGAGAACAAACTGAGGGTTGGTGGGGGATGGGGGAGAGGGGAAAGTGGGTAATGGGCATTGAGGGCACTGTTGGAATGAGCACTGGGTGTTGTAAGGAAACCAATTTGACAATAAATTATACAAAAAATAAATAAATAAGTGAATAAACCAGGGTGCCTAGGTGGCTTAAAAAAATATATCACTTACCATTTCACTTGAAATAAAATCTCCTGTTTACCAGACCTTACAAGGGTATGGCCCTTGCCTGTCTGAGTGACCTCCCAACCCTCTCCCCTCATCACTGTGCTTCAGCTACCAGAGCCCCCTCATGACCTAAAGGGCTGAGCTCACCCTGCTCTTTCTTAGCCTGAGATGTCCCCTGAGTTCTTTGCAAGGCTGGCTATTAGACCTCAACTAGGCCAGTACCTCCTCAGTAGTGTCACCCTTAACACCCCAAACCCCAAAGACACATTGTTAATCTCACCACCTGGTTTTATTTTTTTCATGGAAGCATTATCATCTGAACTTATTTTTTCCTCATTGTTTTCTTGTTTATGTTGCTTCTTCCTGCCAGAATGTGAGCTCCACGAGAGGGGGACCTTGTCCCATTACCTCATCAAGCTCTTACTGTGTCCCAGTCTTGATTTCATACCACACAATCACACCTTCATGCTATCCTCCCTACACTAGGAGGCCCCATGTCACAGAAGGGACTGGCCTGGCACCAGTGCCTGTGGATGACATTTGGACCCAGAACCTCACATCATAAAGTGTTGCCTCTGTTAATATTTGTGGCAGAAAGGCAAAAGCAAGAAAGGCAGAATAGAGGAGTTGCCTGGATCTTCCCCTATTTGTACAGTTCCTCATGCTTCAAGCCACAAAGACTCTGCCTCCCATCTGTAAAACTCCAGGCCTTCTCTCATCTAGCCAAGCCTCAGTGAGGTAACAGAAGATTTTTGGATTCCTGGGAGCCTGGAATATATGTCCTTTCTACTCATTGGAGTATTGTCTGGAGCACTGAGCATGAGGCACAGCATCCGACCTGAGCCAGCCCTCAATAAAATAAATACGTGTTGACTAAGTAAATAAGAGTGAGCACAGCGGAAGGTGAGGGTGAGGGCAATCAAGTTGCTTGAAGTCCCTGATGGCACAGTCCATCAAGGTGCCTTGGAGAGTACTACAGCAGAGCTCAAACTTAAACATGCACCTGAATCACCCTGGAGGACTTCTTAAAAATATTGATTTTCTGGATCTCAGCCTCCCAGATTCTGTACGTCCAGGCTGGGGAGTTGATGTACAGCCAGGCTGGGGAATCACAGTATCCAATATTAAGGATTTATTGATTATTGGAATCCATATGAGGATTTTCTCCTTTATTTGGTCAATGGCCCAGAATTTCTGGATAATGACAAAGCTGTGCCATTCTCTGTGCTGTATGGAACCTTGTGCCCTGTGGTCATCTGGTTAGATGTTAGCTGATATTAACAGTAATAAAGCCTTTCCCTTAAACCTTCTGAGTATCTTCTACTGAGGAATCTAGTTCTGCCATCTTACTGTGAATGGTTGGCTTACAGGTCTTGAGCTGAGTATAATATAATTCACCTAGTTATGAGGCAGGAAAATGACTATAACCTTCCTGAATGTAGCCAGCAGCTGCTGGGGGAGGCCAGGTCCTCAGCTCAGGCTGGGAGAAAGTGAGTTCTTCAAAAGAAGCATATCAAGTGCTGCAAGAGTCACTTGAAAAGGTGACAGAAAAATACCAATGGAAAACCTGTCTTAAGGTAATCTGAAAGTAAGTCTTAAAAGAGGGCCAGTTTGAGAAAATGTAAAGTATCAAATACCAAGCATTGACCTCCCAGCAGAGAGCCCAAAACAATACAGTGGTCCTTCCAGCAGGCAAGATATACCTAATACCACTGATAAGATTAAAAATGTACAGTTGTGAGGTAGTTTTCCTTCAGAGAGGTCAAAGTATTTTCCTATATTGTCTCACCACAATCTGACTGGATGACTATGGTTGTGACTGAGGTAAGGAAACTGAGGAAACTTAGTCTCCACTAAGCAAAATGAAGCTGCCTGCACAATCCACCTGGTAAAAGTCAAACCCTACACCAGGGGGTCTCCAGATTTACAGCTCAGGATTCTGTCCACTGACATTAGCCCATATCTCAAAATTATAGTGATGAAGGATAGTATAGATCAGTAAGATCAGAAGAATGAGGTATCTGGATTAGGAGGTGTTAGGCTCAGACTGCCAGACTCGCTCAGATCTCTAAGATGCGTTCCCCAAAGACCGCCCTATGACCAAACACATCCACCTCTTAGCCCAGCCCTGGGTCAGCAAGACTTAGCGGCCAGATGAGGTCTGTCTGAGGTGAACCAGGGATCCCAGAGTGGGGCCCCCTCAGGTTCCAACACAGCCCCTCTGACCACAGCAAAGGGTGGGGAGAACCCTCTAGGCCACACTCAGCCTTGTCTTCTTCTCTACACTTTTCACAGATGACTCTACACCAGGCAAGAGTCTGGACAGGGTCCCCTAAGGTCCTCACATTTATCCAGCGCTCTGCACAAATTTTTTTTAGGTTTATTTATTTTGAGAGAGAAAGAGCGAGCAAGCAAGCAGGAGAGGGGCAGAGAGACAGAGAAAGAGAGAATCCCAAGTAGGCTCTGCACTATCAGTGAGGAGCCCGACACAGGGCTGGAACTCACCAACTGTGAGATCATGACCTGAGCTGAAATCAAGAGTCAGACACTTAACCGACTGAGCCATTCAGGCGCCCCCCAGATTTCTCTACTGAGATGTTTCACTGGCTCTTCAAACTTAGCAAGGCCTAGAACAGCACCAATCTTCCCCAGCAGGCAAGTGCTCCTCTTCTGTCTTCCCTATTTCAGTGAAGACCACCAGCATCCACCATGCTTGGTATTCCCTGACCCCTCCGTTCTGTGCCACATACAGCCAGTCACCATCTCCCCAGCAGCACCTCCTCCTGGTCCCTTTTCTCTTACCCACTGCCTTGATTCTGGATTTCATCACTCTCTGCCAAGGTTGCCACAGCAACCTCCCTCCTTAGGCCCCACAGGCCACAATACATCTCTGCAATGCTGCCACGCTGGCTGTGACAGAGTTCCTTCATAGCTCCCCATCACTTCTGGAATTAACCCAACTCCTTAGTATGGCATAGGCCAAGATCTTCATGATTTAAGCAATACACCCTCTTCTCCAGCCTTTTTATAGTAGGAAGTGGGAAACTAATTCAAGGAATCAGAGATTATCCAGGTGGAGAAGGCAGGGAAGGGCCCCTTCAGTCTTCTTACACCTCCGCTACTACCATGGCCTTACCCTGTTCCTATGCCCCAGTTGTACCAACAAGCAATATATCATGTCCCTGTCTCCTTGCCTGGGCTGGGGCCTCCCTCCCCCTTTTTCTCCACCTGGATAACCCCAAGTCCAGGTATTAGTTTCCTAGTTACTGCCACAACAACATACTGCAAATTGGTTGGCTTAGGACAGAAATTTATTATCTCAGTGTTCTGGAGGCCAGAAGTCTGAAATCAAGGTGTCGGCAGGGCTGTATTCTCTCTGGAGGTGCTAGGGGAAGGAACAGTTCCAGGACTCTTTCCTAGCTTCTGATAGCTCCTTGGCTTGTGGCAGCATAATTCAATCTTCTGTGGCATTACCCCTGTGTGTATGTGTATGTGTCTTTGTGTCTAAATCTTCCCCCTTTTATCAGGATACATACTGGATTAGGGCACATGCTAATGACCTCAATTTAACTTGATTACCTCATAAAGACCCTAACTCCAAATAAGGTCACATTCTAAGGTACTGGGGGTTAGGACTCCCACTTATCTTCTGCAGAAGGGACGCTATTCAACTCATAACAGTCAAAGCCACAGCTTAGGCATCATTTCCTGGCTGAGCCGGGCTCAGTGCCCCTTCCCCTATGCTTCTCTAGTCCCTGTCATATCATACTGTAAAGTCTACTTGTCTGTGTCCTCCACCCTACCATGACTCTGAGAAAAGGAACAAATAGCCTCCCCTCTGTAGTTCCAGGTCCTCCTCAGCCCATTGCTGGGTACATCATGGGCATCAAACGTTTGTTGACGAATGAACACAGATGGTGATGGATTTTGCAAGCTGTGCTGCTGGCCCCATTACCTTCCTTCACCACAGGAGTGCAAGGGAACACATGGTCAGCAGGATTGAGTGACCTCTGTCCAGACTTCAGCCTCAAGGGCAAATAGGTGAGCTGGAAAATTCAGTCCATTTGTCTCATACCAGCATGGTTCTGACAGCTGGAAACTTCAGCAAAGACAGGAACCCATGGGGTGAAACTTCAGGATCTCCAAACCTTTGCCTTGAACACCATCTTTCAAGCTGTATTCATGAATGGTTGCCAAAAACAAAGATTTATTTTTCTGGTTGTTTTTTGTACTGACCTTTCTTTGAGCCTTGTGGACCCATTCTTCTAGGTGAAGATCCTTCAGGTAGAACAGCAACTGTAGGCTCAGGACTACAATGTGCAGCTCACTTCCCCTCCAGCATATGGAGAAGTCATTGCTTCTTCACATCCACACCCCCTGTATGCCAAAGCCTACCTGGAGCTGGCCTCAGTCCCTGCTGTGGCTAGAGCAGCCAAGAGCAGTGCTTGGTGCCAGCTCCTTTGCTTCTGTATGTTGCACTTGGCTTTCTCAAAGCAAGTTTTGAAATTAAAAACCACTATCTTCCACCTCGGTTACAGTAATACTAGTGAAGATTCATTTGGAAGCATAGGTCACAGCTGTCCTTCAACAACTGCCATGCCTAAGATTGTGCCTGTGTTGACTCTCTCATCTCCAACTAAATGGACTGTGAAACAGGGCTGTTGCCTCTGTGCAGGGCTTCTCACCCAAGTGAGTCTAGTTCATGAACATTTGTTTATTTTTTTTTTAATTTTTTTTTTAATGTTTATTTATTTTTGAGATAGAGAGAGACAGAGCATGAATGGGGGAGGGGCAGAGAGAGAGGGAGACACAGAATCGGAAGCAGGCTCCAGGCTCTGAGCCATCAGCCCAGAGCCTGACACGGGGCTCGAACTCATGAACCGTGAGATGGTGGCCTGAGCTGAAGTCGGACACTCAACCGACTGAGCCACCCAGGCGCCCCCATGAACATTTGTTTAAAAGCACTCTTTTGTTCCCAATGTGCTCTGGAGGGTTTATGGCAGCATAATTCCAATTTTTCTTATATACATCCTTTTGATGTGTTAAGATCCCCTATGGTGATGGCAAAGGATGTGATCAGGTTGAAAGGACCAATGCAACAAAGGCAGAAACATACTCATTCAGGAAGAATCCTGCCACTTCCATCTGCAGATTCTTTAATGTTCTCGATAATAGGGATTCCCCATCCTTAGAGCCTTTGCTTCCCACCACTTGTTGTGATACTAATAATGGCTAGCTTTATATTGTGTATCTCATTAATAATAATTGTGGTCATTTATTAACTATCTGTTAAGTACCATTAAGCCTTCACAGCAGTCCTAAATGAAGCAATTAGGCAAGAAAATGAAATAAAATGCATCCAAATTGGAAAGAAAGAACTAAAACTGTCTCTGTTGGCAGAATTCATGATGTTATATACAGAAAACTCAAAGATCCACCAAAAAATTGTTAAAACTAATACACAAATTCAGTATCATTGCAGGATACAAAATTAACATAAAAATCAATTGCATTTCTATGTAACAACATGAAAATATCTGAAAGAAAAAGAAATAATCCCATTTACAACAGCATCAAAAACAATAAAATACTTAGGAATATATTTAACCAAGAAGGTAAAAGATCTGTTACACTGAAAACTTTAACTTACTGATGAAAGAAGCTGAAGAAGACACAAATAAATGGAAACCTATCCAATGTCTGTGGATCAGAACTAATACTGTTAAAATGTCCATACTACCCAAAACTATCTATAGATTCAATGCACTATCAAAATTCCAATGGCACTTTTCATAGATACAGAGAAAAAAATTCTAAATTTCATATGGATACACAAAAGACCCTGAATATTCCAAGCAATTTTGAGAAAGGAGAACAAAGTTGGAAGTATTTCACTTGTTGATTTTAAACTATGTTGGGCACGTGGGTGGCTCAGTCGGTTAAGCGGCCGACTTCTGCCCAGGTCACGATCTCGCGGTCTGTGAGTTCCAGCCCCGCCTCGGGCTCTGGACTGATGGCTCAGAGCGTGGATGCCTGCTTCTGATTCTGTGTCTCCCTCTCTCTCCGCCCCTCCCCCGTTCATGCTCTGTCTCTCTCTGTCTCAAAAATAAATAAAAGTAAAAAAAAAAATTTAAACTATATTACATGAGGATCCTGGGAAGATGGCGGCGTAGGAGGACACTGGGCTCACCGCGCGTCCTGCTGATCACTAAGATTCCACCTACACATGCCTAAATAACCCAGAAAACCGCCAGAAGACTAGCAGAACGGAGTCTCCGGAGGCAAGCGCAGACAGACAAGAGGCCCACGGAAGAGGGAAGGAAGGGCGGAGAGGCAGTGCGTGCTCAACGGACTGGCGGGAGGGAGCCGGGGCGGAGGGGCGGTCCGCTGGCCCAGCAGAGCCCCCGAGTCTGGCTTGCAAAAGCGGAGGGGCCGGACAGAGTGTGTTCCGACAGCAAGTGGGACTTGACATCTGGAAGGTTATAAGCTAACAGCTCTGCTCAGAGAACGGGAGGGCTGGAGGACAACGGGAGGGAGAGTTGTTGAGACCCTGATGAGAGACCTCATCTTGGCGGGGAACAAAGGCGCTCGCCAGCGCCATCTCCCTCGCCCATCCCCCAGCCAAAATCCCAAAGGGAACCAGTTCCTGCCAGGGAACTTGCTTGCACTGTGCAAACACCCAAAGCTGTGCTTCTGCAGATCCATCCCTCCGGCGAGTCTGACTCCCTCCCGGTGCCGCAGGGCCCCTCCCGAAGCGGATCTCCAAAGGAAAAGCAAGCTGAGCCTGCCCCTCCCGCCCCTGTGCACCTTGCCGATCCACCCCAGCTAATATGCCAGATCCCCAGCACCACAAGCCTAGCAGTGTGCAAGTAGCCCAGACGGGCCACGCCACCCCACAGTGAATCTCGCCCCTAGGAGAGGGGAAGAGAAGGCACACACCAGTCTGACTGTGGCCCCAGCGGTGGGCTGGGGGCAGACATCAGGTCTGACTGTAGCTCAGCCCATGAACGCAGTTATTCAAGACAGCACAGGGGAAGTGCCCCACAGTCCCACACCACTCCAGGGACTATCCAAAATGACGAAACGTAAGAATTCTCCTCAGAAAAACGTCCAGGAAATAACAACAGCTAACGAACTGATCAAAAATGATTTAAACAATAACAGAAAGTGAATTTAGAATAATAGTCATAAAATTAATCGCTGGGCTTGAAAACAGTATAAAGGACAGCAGAGAATCTCTTGCTACAGAGATCAAGGGATTAAGGAACAGCCAGGAGGAGCTTAAAAATGCTATCAATGAACTGCAAAATAAAATGGAAACAACTACGGCTCGGATTGAAGAGGCAGAGGAGAGAATAGGTGAACTAGAAGATAAAATTATGGAAAAAGAAGAAGCTGAGAAAAAGAGAAATAAAAAAATCCAGGAGTATGAGGGGAAAATTAGAGAAATAAGTGATGCACTAAAGAGAAATAACATACGCATAATTGGTATTCCAGAGGAGGAAGAGAGAGGGAAAAGTGCTGAAGGTGTACTTGAAGAAATAATAGCTGAGAACTTCCCGGATCTGGGGAAGGAAAAAGGCATTGAAATCCAAGAGGCACAGAGAACTCCCTTCAGACGTAACTTGAATCGATCTTCTGCACAACATATCATAGTGAAACTGGCAAAATACAAGGATAAAGAGAAAATTCTCAAAGCAGCTACAGATAAACGTGCTCTAACATACAAAGGGGGACCTATAAGACTCGTGACTGATCTCTCTACTGAAACTTGGCAGGCCAGAAAGGAATGGCAGGAGATCTTCAATGTGATGAACAGAAAAAAATATGCAGCCGAGAATCCTTTATCCAGCAAGTCTGTCATTTAGAATAGAAGGAGAGATAGAGGTCTTCCCAACAAAAACTGAAGGAATTCTTTACCACTAAACCAGCCCTACAAGAGATCCTAAAGGGGATCCTGTGAGACAAAGTACCAGAGACATCGCTACAAGCATGAAACCTACAGACATCACAATGACTCTAAGCCCATATCTTTTAATAATAACACTGAATGTAAACGGACTAAATGCGCCAACCAAAAGACATAGGGTATCAGAATGGATAAAAAAACAAGACCCGTCTATTTGCTGTCTACAAGAGACTCATTTTAGACCTGAGGACACCTTCAGATTGAGAGTGAGGGGATGGAGAACTATTTATCATGCCACTGGAAGTCAAAAGAAAGCTGGAGTAGGTATACTTATATCAGACAAACTAGACTTTAAATTAAAGGCTGTAACAAGAGATGAAGAAGGGCATTATATAATAATTACAGGGTCTATCCATCAGGAAGAGCTAACAATTATAAATGTCTGTGCGCCGAATACAGGAGCCCCCAAATATATAAAACAATTACTCACAAATATAAGCAACCTTATTGATAAGAATGTGGTAATTGCAGGGGACTTTAACACTCCACTTACAGAAACGGATAGATCATCTAGACACACGGTCAATAAAGAAACAAGGGCCCTGAATGATACATTGGATCAGATGGACTTGACAGATATATTTAGAACTCTGCATCCCAAAGCAACAGAATATACTTTCTTCTCGAGTGCACATGGAACATTCACCAAGATAGATCACTTACTGGGTCACAAAACAGCCCTTCATAAGTATACAAGAATTTAAATCATACCATGCATACTTTCAGACCACAATGCAATTAAGCTTGAAATCAACCACAGGAAAAAGTCTGGAAAACCTCCAAAAGCATGGAGGTTAAAGAACACCCTACTAAAGAATGAATGGGTCAACCAGGCAAATAGAGAAGAAATTTTAAAATATATGGAAACAAATGAAAATGAAAATACAACAATCCAAACCCTGTGGGATGCAGCAAAGGCAGTCCTGAGAGGAAAATACATTGCAATCCAGGCCTATCTCAAGACACAAGAAAAATCCCAAATACAAAATCTAACAGCACACCTACAGGAAATAGAAGCAGAACAGCAAAGACAGCCTAAATCCAGCAGAAGAAGAGAAATAATAAAGATCAGAGCTGAAATAAACAATATAGAATCTAAAAAAAACTGTAGAGCAGATCAACGAAACCAAGAGTTGGTTTTTTGAAAAAATAAACAAAATTGATAAACCTTTAGCCAGGCTTCTCAAAAAGAAAAGGGAGACGACTCAAATAGATAAAATCATGAATGAAAGTGGAATTATTAAAACCAATCCCTCAGAGATACAAGCAATTATCAGGGAATACTATGAAAAATTATATGCCAACAAAATGGACAACCTGGAAGAAATGGACAAATTCCTAAACCTCCACATGCTTCCAAAACTCAATCAGGAGGAAATAGAAAGCTTGAACAGACCCATAACCAGCGAAGAAATTGAATCAGTCATCAAAAATCTCTCAACAAATAAGAGTCCAGGACCAGATGGCTTCCCAGGGGAGTTCTACCAGACGTTTAAAGCAGAGATAATACCTATCCTTCTCAAGCTATTCCAAGAAATAGAAAGGGAAGGAAAACTTCCAGACTCATTCTATGAAGCCAGTATTACTTTGATTCCTAAACCAGACAGAGACCCAGTAAAAAAAGAGAACTACAGGCCAATATCCCTGATGAATATGGATGCAAAAATTCTCAGTAAGATACTAGCAAATCGAATTCAACAGCATATAAAAAGAATTATTCACTAGGATCAAGTGGGATTCATTCCTGGGATGCAGGGCTGGTTCAATATTCGCAAATCAATCAATGTGATACATCACGTTAATAAAAGAAAAGATAAGAACCATATGATCCTCTCAATCGATGCAGAAAAGGCCTTTGACAAAATTCAGCAACCTTTCTTAATAAAAACCCTTGAGAAAGTCGGGATAGAAGGAACATACTTAAAGATCATAAAAGCCATTTATGAAAAGCCCACAGCTAACATCATCCTCAAATGGGGAAAAACTGAGAGCTTTTTCCCTGAGATCAGGAACACGACAGGGATGTCCACTCTCACCGCTGTTGTTTAACATAGTGTTGGAAGTTCTAGCATCAGCAATCAGACAACAAAAGGAAATCAAAGGCATCAAAATTGGCAAAGATGAAGTTAAGCTTTCACTTTTTGCAGATGACATGACATTATACATGGAAAATCCGATAGACTCCACCAGAAGTCTGCTAGAACTGATACATGAATTTAGCAAAGTTGCAGGATACAAAATCAATGTACAGAAATCAGTTGCATTCTTATACACTAATAATGAAGCAACAGAAAGACAAGTAAAGAAACTGATCCCATTCATAATTGCACCAAGAAGCATAAAATACCTAGGAATAAATCTAACCAAAGATGTAAAAGATCTGTATGCTGAAAACTATAGAAAGCTTATGAAGGAAATTGAAGAAGATACAAAGAAATGGAAAAACATTCCGTGCTCATGGATTGGAAGAATAAATATTATTAAAATGTCAATACTACCCAAAGCTATCTACACATTCAATGCAATCCCAATCAAAATTGCACCAGCATTCTTCTCGAAATTAGAACAAGCAATCCTAAAATTCATAAGGCCCGAATAGCCAAAGTAATTTTGAAGAAGAAGACCAAAGCAGGAGGCATCACAATCCCAGACTTTAGCCTCTACTACAAAGCTGTAATCATCAAGACAGCATGGTATTGGCACAAAAATAGATGCATAGACCACTGGAATAGAATAGAAACCCCAGAACTAGACCCACAAACGTATGGCCAACTAATCTTTGACAAAGCAGGAAAGAATATCCAATGGAATAAAGACAGTCTCTTCAGCAAGTGGTGCTGGGAAAACTGGACAGCGACATGTAGAATGAGCCTAGACCACTTTCTTACACCATACACAAAAATAAACTCAAAATGGATGAAAGACCTAAATGTAAGACAGGAAGCCATCAAAATCCTCGAGGAGAAAGCAGGCAAAAACCTCTTTGATCTTGGCCACAGCAACTTCTTACTCAACACGTCTCTGGAAGCAAGGGAAACAAAAGCAAAAATGAACTATTGGGACCTGATCAAAATAAAAATCTTCTGCACAGCTAAGGAAATAATCAGCAAAACTAAAAGGCAACCAACAGAATGGGAGAAGATATTTGCAAATGACATATCAGACAAAGGGCTAGTATACAAAATCCATAAAGAGCTCACCAAACTCCACACCTGAAAAACAAATAACCCAGTGAAGAAATGGGCAGAAAACATGAATAGACACTTCTTTAAAGAAGACATCCAGACGGCCAACAGGCACATGAAAAGATGCTCAACATCGCTCCTCATCAGGGAAATACAAATCAAAACCACACTCAGATATCACCTCACGCCAGTCAGAGTGGCCGAAATGAACAAATCAGGAGACTATAGATGCTGGAGAGGATGTGGAGAAATGGGAACCCTCTTGCACTGTTGGTGGGAATGCAAATTGGTGCAGCCACTCTGGAAAACAGTGTGGAGGTTCCTCAAAAAATTAAAAATAGACCTACCCTATGACCCAGCAATAGCATTGCTAGGAATTTATCCAAGGGATACAGGAGTACTGATGCATAGGGGAACTTGTACCCCAATGTTTATAGCAGCACTCTCAACAATAGCCAAATTATGGAAAGAGCCTAAATGTCCATCAACTGATGAATGGATAAAGAAATTGTGGTTTATATACACAATGGAGTACTACGTGGCAATGAGAAAGAATGAAATATGGCCCTTTGTAGCAACGTGGATGGAAGTGGAGAGTGTTATGCTAAGTGAAATAAGCCATACAGAGAAAGACAGATACCATGTGGTTTCACTCTTATGTGGATCCTGAGAAACTTAACAGAAACCCGTGGGGGAGGGGAAGGAAAAAAAAAAGAGGTTAGAGTGGGAGAGAGCCAAAGCATAAGAGACTCCTAAAAACTGAGAACAAACTGAGGATTGATGGGGGGTGGGAGGGAGGGGAGGGTGGGTGATGGATATTGAGGAGGGCACCTTTTGGGATGAGCACTGGGTGTTGTATAGAAACCAATTTGACAATAAACTTAATATATTGGAAAAAAACTATATTACAAAGCTATAGTAATCAAAACAGTATAGTACTAACATAAAAACAGACCTAGATCAATACAACAGAATCAAGACCCTATGCATATAGGGTCAACTAATACTTCACAAAAGAGCCAAGGGTATTCAATGAGGAAAAAACAGTCATTTCAATAAATAGTACTGGTAAAATTGGATATTCACATGCAAAAACAAGACACTAGACTTCTATCTTATACTGCTCACAAAAATTAACTTGAAATGGATTAAAGTCTTATATATGAGAAACTGTAAAACTCCTATAAGAAAACATAGGGAGAAAGCTCCTTGACATTGGTATTGGTAACAATTTTTGGGATACAACACCAAAAGCACAAACAACAAAAACAAAACTAAAATAAGTAGTACTATATCAAACTAAAAATCTTCAGTACAGCGAAAGAAACAATCAACAGAATGAAGAGGCATTCTATGGAATGGGAGAAAATATACGCAAATCATATACTAGATAAGGGGTTAATATCCAAAATATATGAAGAACTCATACAACTCAATAGCAAAATAATAATAATGATGATGATAGTAATAATCTGATTAAGAAATAGGCAGAATCTGAGTAGACATTTTTCCAAAAAAGACATACAAAGTGGCCAATAGTACATGGAAATGTACTCAACATCATTAATCATCAGAGAAATGCAAATAAAATGACAATGAGATACCATCTTACACGTTTAGAATGGCTATTAGCAAAAAGACAAGAGATAACAAGTGCTGACATGGATGTGGAGAAAAGGAAACATTTGTGCACTGTTGGTGGAAATGTAAACTGGTGCAGCCACTACGGAAAACAGTCTAAGTCTCCTCCAAATATTAAAAAGAGAGCTATCATATGATCCAGCAATCCCACTTCTGGGCATATACCCTAAGAAAATAAAATCACTGTCTCAAAGAGATATCTGCTTCCTCCACCACCATGTTCATTGTGGCATTATTTACAATAACAAAAGCCTGGAAATAACCTAAGTGTCCAGTGACAGATGAATGGATAAAGATGTAGTACACCCCCACACACATACAGGAATATTACACAGTCATAAAAAGGAAGAAAATCCTGCCATTTGCAACAGGGATGGACCTTGAGGGCATTATGCTAAATGAAATAGGTCAGACAAGGCAAATAGTGTATGACCTTACTTATACATGGGGTCTAACAAAAGCCAAACTCATAGAAATAGAGATTAGAAAGGTAGTTGCCAGGGGCTGGGAATTGCAGGAAATGGAGAGATATTGGCCAAAGGGTATAAATTTCCAGTTATAAGATGAATAAGTTATATGGATCTAATATATAGCATAGTAACTATAGTTAACAATACTGTGCTACAAAGTTGGTAAGAGAGATCTTAAATGTTCTCATCACACATAGAAATACTGTAATTATGTGAGGTGACGGATATTTTAATTAACCTTATTATAGTAATCACTTTGCAAATCATCACATGGTACACTTTCTTTTTTTTTTTAATATAATACTTAATTTTATTTTTTTTAAATTTACATCCAAATTAGTTAGCATATAGTGCAACAATGATTTCAGGAGTAGATTCCTTAATGCCCCTTACCCATTTAGCCTATCCCCCTCCCACACCCTCTCCAGTAACCCTCTGTTTGTTCTCCGTATTTATGAGTTTCTTATGCTTTGTCCCCCTCCATGTTTTTATATTATTTTTGTTTCCCTTCCCTTATGTTCATCTGTTTTGTCTCTTAAAGTCCTCATATGAGTGAAGTCATATGATATTTGTCTTTCTCTGACTAATTTCACTTAGCATAATACCCTCTAGTTCCATCCACGTAGTTGCAAATAGCAAGATTTCATTCTTTTTGATTGCCAAATAATACTCCGTGTGTGTGTGTGTGTGTGTGTGTGTGTGTGTGTGTGTGTGTACATACCACATCTTCTTTATCCATTCATCCATCCATGGACATTTGGGCTCTTTCCATACTTTGGCTATTGTTACAGTGCTACTATAAACATGGGGGTGCATGTGTCCCTTCGAAACAGCACACCTGGATCCCTTGGATAAATACCTAGTACTGCAATTGCTGGGTCATAGGGTAGTTCTATTTTTAGTTTTTTGAGGAACCTCCATATTGTTTTCCAGTGTGGCTGCACCAGCTTGCATTCCCACCAATAATGCAAAAGAGATCCTCTTTCTCTGCATCCTCACCAACATCTGTTGTTGCCTAAGTTGTTAATGTTAGACATTTTGACAGGTTTGAGGTGGTATCTCATTGTAGTTTTGATTTGTATTTCCCTGATGATGAGTGACGTTGAGCATTTTTTCATGTGTCGGTTGGCCATCTGAATGTCTTTGGAGAAGTGTCTATTCATGTCTTTTGCCCATTTCTTCACTGGGTTATTTGTTTTTTGGGTGTTGACTTTGAGAAGTTCTTTATAGATTTTGGATACTAACCCTTTATCTGATATGTCATTTGCAAATATCTTCTCCCATTCTGTTGGTTGCCTTTTAGTTTTGCTGATTGTTTCCTTAGCTGTGCAGAAGATTTTTATTTTGATCAGGTCCCAATAGTTCATTTTTGCTTTTGTTTCCCTTGCTTCCAGAGATGTGTTGAGTAAGAAGTTGCTGTGGCCAAGATCAAAGAGGTTTTTGCCTGCTTTCTCCTCGAGGATTTTGATGGCTTCCTGTCTTACATTTAGGTCTTTCATCCATTTTGAGTTTATTTTTGTGTATGGTGTAAGAAAGTGGTCTAGGCTCATTCTGCATGTCGCTGTCCAGTTTTCCCAGCACCACTTGCTGAAGAGACTGTCTTTATTCCATTGGATATTCTTTCCTGCTTTGTCAGAGATTAGCTGGCCATACATTTGTGGGTCCATTTCTGGGTTCTCTATTCTGTTCCATTGATCTGAGTGTCTGTTCTTGTGCCAGGACCATACTGTCTTGATGATTACAGCTTTATAGTATAGCTTGAAGTCTGGGATTGTGATGCCTCCTGCTTTGGTTTTCTTTTTCAAGATCGCTTTGGCTATTCGGGGTCTTTTCTGGTTCCATACAAATTTTCTAGTTCTGTGAAGAAAGCTGGTGTTATTTTGATAGGGATTACATTGAATATGTAGATTTCTTTGGTTAGTATCGACATTTTAACAGTATTTTTTCTTCCTATCCAGGAGCATGGAATCTTTTTCCATTTTTTGTGTCTTCTTCAATTTCTTTCATAAGCTTTCTATAGTTTTCAGTGTATAGATTTTTCACCTCTTTGGTTAGATTTATTCCTAGGTATTTTACGGTTTTTTTGTGCAACTGTAAATGGGATTGATTCCTTGATTTCTCTTTCTGTCGCTTCATTGTTGGTGTATAGGAATACAACCGATTACTGTGCATTGATTTTTATATCCTGCAACTTTGCTGAATTCATGAATCAGTTCCAGCAGTTTGTTGGTGGAATCTTTAGGGTTTTCCATATAGAGTATCATGTCATCTGTGAAGAGTGAAAGTTTGACCTCCTCCTGGCTGATTTGGATGCTTTTTATTCCTTTGTGTTGTCTGATTGCTGAGGCTAGGACTTCCAATAGTATGCTGAATAACAGTGGTGAGAGTGGACATCCCTGTCTTGTTCCTGACCTTAGGGGGAAAGCTCTCAGTTTTTTCCCATTGAGGATGATATTAGCGTTTGGTCGTTCATACATGGCTTTCATGATATTGAGGTATGCTCCTTCTATCTCTACTTTCTTGAGGGTTTTTATCAAGAAAGGATGCTGTATTTTGTCAAATGCTTTCTCTGCATCTATTGAGAGGATCATATGGTTCTTGTCCTATCTTTTACTGATCTGATCATCACATGGTACACTTTCAACTTACACAATATTGTATGTCAATTATATCTCAATACAACTGGAAAAGAAAAGCCCTCACAGCAACTCTCTGAACCTTTGTCCTCACTCTATTAGAAAAGAAACTGATGGCTTATTTGCCAAATGCACATATGGTCAGTAGGTGGCAGAGCCAGCAGGCCAGCCTGGATGTGTTCAATTCCTGGGCCCATATTCTTGCTAACTCACCTTTTACACCTTCAGGTCTTCAGAACACAGTCAAAAATAAAACTTTGAATGGAACAAAACTTAACTCTGTCCTCTTGGACTTCCAGCACAGAGCACATAAACTGATCTTACTGACATAACTGGAATCTCCCTCAATTGTCTCCTCCACCCCTGCCACCCCCAGTTGTTGACGCACATGGTGGGATGAGGCAAGGAGACTGTGGAAGCAGAGAATGAAGCAGCTCCAAAGAGATGAAAATAACTTCCCTGTACCAAAGTAAACCTCCAGCATATTGGACCCTGTGGGGATACTTGCACTGCCGCAATGGAACAGCTGTCCCCACAGGCTCCTGTCCCCACACTTTCTACAGACTATGCAGAAATGACACAGGTTCCTATATGCCTCACAAGGAAAGTAACCCAGCTCCCACCAGGCGAGTAAAGGCAAACATATGTCATGGGCTCCTACAGAAGTCAATTCTCCCACCAAGGCAAGATGCCAGACTGGACAGCAGTCCAGGGTTTGAGTCCCAAAGGTTTGCAGGAACTGGGTACATAAAGAGAGGAAGCTGAGACATGGCCTCAGCTGACCCCAGTGGACAGGACCAAACAGATATTTTTTTTAATTCACTTTTAATTCATGCATGTGGATAAAATAGTTATGGGCCCGGGAACATTTACCTCACTGGAATCATAACACTTAATTAAAGCATTGTTGACCCTGCAGGAGAAGCTGGAGGCACTAAAGGAGGAGAAGAGCTTGCATCTCCTTTGCTTAAAGCCTTTCAGTGGCTTACATTCTCTTTGGGAGGAAGTCCCAGCATCTTGGCCTGCACAATGTGGCTCCTACCCTAACCTCAAGCCACCCCGTGCCCATGCTCCTGAGCTTCCATATATGTCCTAACACATCTTGCTCTCCTGTCTACAAAGTAGTTGTGCCTGTACCCAGAACATTACCTCCATGCCCGCCTTACCAGCTGACAGCTGCTTGTCATTCACATCTCTACTTACCACCTCCTCCTGGAGCCCTCTGAGCTCCCCCCATGTGCAGGTCAGACACCTCTAAGTTCTCTCCTAACACCTCTGCTCCCTACTGAAGCACTTATGCTGATGGAAATTGCTTGTTACCAGACAGAAAGCTCCCTGAGGGTAGGAGCCAGATCACTGTGTCATTACTGTGCATCAAGTGAGCAATATCATACTGAAAACACAAATTAATAAATGAATGGAGTAAATGAATTTAGGGATAAAGCTTGGTTTATTCTCTCTGCCTCTGAGAGGTCTCTTCCATCTGCTCTAAAAATGGATCCCTCTCATCTTGTTGGCAGGTCTGTCCAAGCAGGGAGTGCCAAGCCAAGGATCCACTCAAATTCTTTGAGTTTTGACTGTCTCCCACTAAAAATATAATCCATAAACCCAGGCCAAGGTTCCATCCATCAGACACCAAAGGCCAAGCCTGACATCATCAATAACAGGGCTGATCTTGCCGTCAGCACCAGGAAATGAAGAGTGATACAGGCCCAGTAGCTCAGGGACACCAGCAGCTGTACCAGCTCTGATGGATTGCCTTGGATGCACAAAGAGCATGCCTAAGAAGCAAAGAGGTCTCCTGTGCAGCAAGATGAGAACTGCACGGATATGAAGCTTAGCTTCCCACAGGTTGAGAGAAATTTGTAAACTGCTACTTTGTCATTTAGATGTATATGCATTTTTCATCTGGATTAAAGATACACTACATTTTCTTTACAAACAAAACCATGCTGCCAATTAACAACGACTGCTCAGGAAATGGAAACCCAATGTAGATTCCTTATAATACTACAGCAGTGGAGTAAGCTGTCTCTTTATTAAGGTTAATCTAATTAGACTGGAGACTGTTTTGGCATTTTTCCGCCTTTGGAGTTGTTTGACAATGTGCCAGTGAACCCAACTGTGGCAGCTACCCTTGCACAAACTCTACACCAGAGGACTCACACCCAACATCCTCCCCAACCTTGAAAAGTGGTCCAGAGAAGATACCCTTTAGGCTCTTCACCAAGTTCTCAACAGTCTCCCTTCCCCAGAAAACATCCTCTGCCAAGCTAGACATTCAGGCATATTTGTACTCTGCGCCCTACCCTCCTGGCTACAGGTGACCTGTGTTGGGCCAGAGCTGGATATTTGGAATTGGGGCTAAGAGTGTCCAGTTTTAATCTGGGCTGGTCCCTGGAGCAGACAACGTGCAAGGGCCTTGAGGAGAGCCATTTTCAGCCAATTTCTGAGGAGCAGAGCAAGCCAGTGTGTGGAAAAAAAAAAAGCTGGAAGCAGCTGTGTAAGTAACAGTGACAAGAGAGGGACCTGCTGGGTTCCCTCACCTAGACCCACACTGCTCCCTTTCTCTAACACTTTCCCTCCTGGTCTAGAATCCTGTCCATTGTAAATGAATTACTGGACACCCTCAGACTCCATGGAGATCTGCTTCTGCCTGACTGATCCTCCTTGACTTGAATGAAAGCTGGATCGGAAGAGCATCAATTTCGGTACTATACCACATTTACCTCCCCAGATCACGAGTGCACAGACACATTGCTTCCCCAGCACTTGGATGTGCTCAACACCTATTTACTGAATGAGTAATGATATCATCTTACTTGAAGGCCTCTCAGTGGAGGCTGCTCATTCACTTGCTTCCCACACACCATGAAGACAGGTGGACATTCTTCCTTTCCTACTTACTACTGCTGCTTCCGACACCACTCCTCCTCCCTTATAAAAACACAAAGCCAAACAAAAAGCCAGCAGCAGCTATTCCTCTCCAAGGTGTGTGACATCACAGTCATCCACCCATCTCAGCTGCATTTCTCAAATGAGTTCTCCCCATCTTACATTGGACCTTCATCGGCCCATGGTCTAATTCCAATCATCAGTAATTCTCCCTCAGAGTTACACAGAATCCATTTTGGGGTAACATTTGGGAATGGCTTGGTGAGAAGTGATATCTGGTTCAGGGTAGCTACATGGCTGAGATTTCATATGCTAAGTAAAGAGGAGAATTGAGTCAATTCTGGTCAGTTTGGCTCATGAAAGCAGCTAAACTAGAATGTACCCTAGTAGAGTGCCTTAATTCCTCACTAAAATTGAACTGAGTGGACATTACAGCTTTTGGCAGTTCTCTAAGACAATTTATTAGGCACCATGAATAATATCCCAGACTCTTCATATTCTATCAGCACCAAAACATAACATCATTCATTTATTCCCCACTGTACAGAGTCAGGATAAAGAAGATGCCTCAGGAATGACAACAGCTGTTGGTGGGGTGATCCAGTCTCCCTTTATAAGGCCCTCATAACCTGTATATGACTCAATTATCTCTGAGCAATTAAATCCTAATGGGAAGAAGTACTGCAAAGAAAACTGCAATTATACACGTGTGTATAACTGAGCCTGCACCTCACTTCAACCCCCTTTTATTTCTTGGTCTCTGTGTAACATAAGAGCTGTGTATGTAGAAAGCAATAGAGTTTCCTCCCACACAGTCACAGAGCAGGTCAGTAGTGTGATTCCCTGCTTGAAGCAGAAGCTGTGGGAGGAAAAGCTGTATACCCAACATGGCAGGTAGGATACAATTTCACATGTTTTCCAGGGCCCTAGCATAACCTCAAGAAAGTAAGGAGTTGAAATTGTTTGGTACTTGAAAATCAGTCTCTTTGGTATCCAACTACTGCCCACTTCTTTCTAAGCAAGGAGATCATGTAGATGGGTAAGAGAAGACATAGGAGGCCCTGACTGGTAAAAGTGACAATTTACATGGGGCCAAGCAATACCCTTGACCAAATCCAGATACCTCCAAGGAAGCTCCAATGATAGTTGGGTACACAGGTCTACAGAGTCACACCCATCAATCAGCATGTGGGCACATAGAACAGTAGTAATGACCCATTCTAAGATTCTGCCCAGGAGGGTCTGGCCTCTAGGTGCTCAGACCAGAGTAACATGCACCACACACACACACACATATACACACACACACACACACACACACACACACACACACCCTGTTCTTGCCTCCTGAACCTGAAGCAGCTCCTGTGTGTGGTGCTATGGTACATAGGAAAAAGTCCTGGATAGTCACGGGTAGATGAGATGGCAGTGATGTTTCACATCCTCTTACTCATTGGTCTTGGTTGTTGCCTAAACCGTCAAGCTCAAAACTTATAATCAAATGACAAAATTATCTAAATCATGTATATCTTACTTTCCATTTCAACGTATCATATTAATTATATGCCATTGTATAGCTCTAAAGCATGAGATTGGCCCCCCAAATCTTTAAGGTTCCAATTGAGCATCTTAGGAAATATCAACCAAAACAGATAATATGCTGCATGAGATTCTTTTTCCAATTCAGATCCTCAACAAGACATTCAACCAAGCATGTGAGCATGTCTAAATTTGTCATTCATGGCCATGCTGCAAGCTGACTTCAGATGACTAATTACCGAGCCTTCCCTCATCGACCTTCTCCCAGGCTGTCCCCCCCTTCCAAGCTACATCTCTTGGCGCTTCCGTGCCCACTATTCCTGCCAGTCATCTCACTCCATTCCTCCACACTGTGCCAAAGAGAGGTCCTGGCCCCCTCCCCTGACAAAACATCAATTATCACTAAATTACAACGTCTCTGACACCAACCAAACTAGATATTTCAGACCTAAATTTTTTCTAGGAAGCTTGAGGCAAATTTATCAGACAGTTGCCAAAGTTTATGCTTCACTTAGAGGCAGCAACACACAGTCTGATTGAACCATTCCAGAAACATGGTCTGGTCATTCAAAAACCTGACTGTCAAGGGCTGAATTCAGGCAAGATTGGATTGGGGAAATGACATAGTTGATGGGAGAAAGGAGAAACCTATAGGAGCAGCAAGACTTCCCCCCTCATAGAAAAGAGAGGGGGACCAGAGAGAAGCTTACAGTAGGTATTTGGAAAATTTAGAGTTCTGTTTTAAAGCCTTATGTCTTATTCAAAACCATTTGATGAATTAGGTTTTTTTAAAATTTTTTTAATGTTTATTTATTATTGAGAGACAGAGAGAGGCAGAGCAGGAGCATGGGAGGGGCAGAGAGAGGGGAGACACAGAATCTGAAGCAGGCTCCAGGCTCTGAGGTGTCTGCACAGAGTCCAACCTGGGGCTCAAACTCACAAACCACAAGATCATGACCTGAGCCAAAGTCGGACACTTAACCAACTGAGCCACCCAGGTGCCCCTTGATGAATTAGTTTTTATATAAACTGATATCTTCTTAGCTTTAGATTAAAATAATGTGCACAGCAATATTCACTTTAGCATTGTTTGTAATGAAAAACTGGAAGTCTATATATGAGAGAACATAGTTAAAATAAGGTGACTTCACTCAATGGAATACTGACATAATTAAAACAAGGATTCTGAAAAGAATGTTATACTATGGAAAAGGCTTAAGATGAAATGCTAAGTCAAATGACAAAGGGAACCAAAGAATGCATAATATATGTTATGATTTCACATTTTAAAATATAGTCTGGCACACAGTTCACCGCAACACATATGGCGGGTATGTTTAGGTAGTGGGAGTATATAGACTTCTTTCCTTTTTTCTATATACCTGTGTTTTCCAAATCTAATGAACATGTACAATTTTTAATGAACATATTTTATAATAGATACTTATTTTAAAATATAAGTAAGTGGCCTCAGAGGACACTAAAAATTACATGGAATCAGAAAAAAGTAGGTAAGAAAATCACTATATGAAACTAAGCCGGTCATCCAATGAAAGATGAGGGAAAGCTGAAGTGACTTAGAAGCTACTAGGGCAAGTGCCCTCTGGAAAAAAAAGAAATCATGAGACTTTATGCTGTGGATATGACCCCACATTTTTCCTTTCTCTCCTTTGCTTTATTACAGGGAAACAAAGGATCACACAACACTTATCTTCTGAGAACTAGAAGCAGACCATTGGAAGCCTGCCTTCACCTGGTCCATTTTTAATTTTTGACTCCTCTCCTACTTACAAGGGTTTTAGCACACTTTCTGCTCTGAAACTCTTGGGAACTACAGTCAGACCCCAGGCACCATACACATCCTTAAAGAGCTGCAATTCCAGAGAAGGTTTCCAATCCCTAAAAAAGACTGCATTCCTGCATACTATCATCTCTCTGGGGACAAATTTCAACTTTATCTTATTCATTACTGCAACCCCAATGCCTAGCATAGTACATGGTACCAAAGGATGCTTCAAGCAATTTGTTGAATGGTTTTTAAATATTTTCTTATAATCAGGATTAGCCCTAGTAGAAACTGAAGTGAGTTTAAATTAGTAAAAATTATATTTTATCATATTTAGGCACTGGGCTTTTTTAATTTGTTATGACTATATGTTTTTTGGACAAATAACTGTACTCTTTTAATTAGTTTTAAAATTGGCCAAATTAACATGTGGTGTCACCTTTAACACAGTTATTTACACACAAGAGAAAGAAGCCAAAGCCAGACACTACCAGCCACCTAGTGCAACTTATGTGGATCACAGACAAATTACAAAGGAGGAAATCAACAGCCTCTGGAACATTACCCTGGCAAACCTGAACCCATGGAGTGATGGCGCTTGTTCCATGAGGAGTTGATCCTAACCACTGCCGGAAAGTGTACCTGTGGGACAGCCATTTGGTACCAGCGCTGGGAGGAAAACAGGAGCAGCCATGTTGAAACGTCACAACTGGTGACTGGACCAGGAGAACTGGTGTTGGCAAGAGTCTCCAATGATGCTGTGTCTGATGCACTTTGCAGGTGCCACCTGTCGAAAATTGAAAGCCCAATTCAATCAAAGTTGGTTTTGTGCTACATTTCCTATAGTTAGTTTACAACATGTCTCTGATTCTTATGCTACACAGACAAGAAAATTCAAAGATTACACTGGCTCCTTCATATCCGGTCAAGTTCTTCAGCTCTCAGTCATATTCTCTATGAAGGGCTCTGTGGATTCTTTAGAATGAATACAAAATAATAAAATAATAACAATAATAGTAATAATAATAGTTATAATAATAATAATGATAATAGTGCTTTAAATAAGTGAAGTTCTGGCAGGTTTCAAGTGCTTTCCCATTCAGTATCAGAACCTCTTATTAATTTTCACAGTCAGAATTAAGAAACAAACAGAAAAACCTTTAAGGAAATGGAATTAGAGTTTAGCAAAGAGCCACACAATAATATCTTTCAAATGTAGGAATGGCTTTCACACAGCGAGAAGCTACTTTTCATTTAACAAAGAACAAGGAGAGCCTGGTTTTAGTTGAAACCTGAGGAATTTAGGTTAGATAATATGTTAACTTTTGTTCTCTGGTATTCTTTCCCAGGAACTGTTTTTTAGGTAGGGTAGATACTCATCTTGCTGAGATGCTTTTAAATTTAACCTGAATGCAAAAGATGTAGCAGATAGTCTTTTAAAGACTCTCCATATTCAAGAAGCTGGACATTTAAGAGCTTCAAAAGGAAATTGTACTTTGTCATTTGATGGCCAATTCAATTCTAACAAACATTTCTGAAACACTTGACACATTATTTTCCTATAGGCAATGACCTAATAGCTTTCTCATCCATTTAAACCTACTGATTGATTTCCTCTCCGAGTTACTGACTACTGTCTACTTTTCTTTCAACTGTTCTCACCTGTTTCCTCTGACCTTTTCATCCCATCCAAGTCCCTATGAACTCACACTATGTTCTCTGCAATAAAGAAGGGACTTTCCTCTTAAACCATACAGTCCTCTAAGAAAAGGAGTATTATTAACCAAAAGGTCTTGTTCAAATTCCAACAGGGGAAACTGTATTTTGCCACCATATAATTACCCATCATTTATTTAGAAATACTATTTAATATCCCATTCAAAATAAAACCTGTTGCAGAGAAGGCTGCCTCAGAGGGGGCCTGTCTTTTCTAGCACAGAGGAGATGATGTTTCAGAGATGTATGACTAATACTCCTGGGGCAGGAGCCGAGTACATTGGGATCCTTTGGGAATAAAGGTACCTCCAAAGGATCAAAATGATTTTTATTTTATGCGTGAAGTAGACAATCCCATTAGACAGATTTTTTTTTTTTTCCCTCCAGCATTTTGCAGCATCTTCTGAGATTCAGACTCAAGCCAAGAACTGCTTGGTAATATCGTGTGGATGACGCATTACACGGAGATGACTCTGTGACATCATACCGTCTTGTTCTCAGTAGAGCAACCTGATGTGCCTGCCCTGTACACCCCAGTTCTGTGAGTCACTGCATGATATATTGTCCAGGAAATGCAAAATGATGCTCTTCTTAAAAACTCACGATTAAAAAATTGAGGCTTCCGGCTAGGGAATGTAGAGTGAAAAAAGTTAACTCTCTGGAGGGGCAAGTTCTCATTTCTGTTTTTCTTTTCATTATTGTTTAAGATCCTATAGGGGATTGTAGTTTATAAATAAGTATAACAGGTGGTTATTTTCTTTGGTGTTTTATTGTTACAGAAATGAAGTTTATTTTCCACCAACCAGAACTTCCCACAATGAACAGCTATGCCACTCTTCATCCTAGGAAGCTTTACCATCAAAAATGAATACTGGAGCGCCTGGGTGGCCCAGTCAGTTAAGTGTCCGACCCTTGGTTTCCACTCAGGTCATGATCTGATGGCTTTATGAGTTTGAGCCCTGCATCAGGATTCTCTCTCTCTGCCCCTCCCCTACTCGTGCTGTCTCTGTCTCTCTTAAAATAAATAAATAAACTTAAAAAGAAAGACTTAATATCTATATGTGTATTATGGATACTGAAGACAATTGACTAAGCATACTCATGCCTGAAGAATTCTGCAATACAAAGCAATCCTGATACATACAAACTTACAGTGAATTTTAGCAATAAATTAAAAAGGATAATCTACTAAAGAGAAAATTAAAATTTGGCCTTATCCAAATACTTCCAATCTGAATCAAAAAATCATGTGCTGAACCCCAAACAGAATTCGAGGTTTAAAAATCTTTTCTTCTTCTGTCTCCACCCTGCAAATTTCAGTAAATAAAATAATTGGTGAACCAAAGATTCAGTGAACAAAAAATGCAGGGAAAAACAGAAACAGCAGAGATTAATCAAGCCAAGATGTTAACAAGGACAGAATCTCTTTCTGGCAAGGCTGACCTTTCCAATCCAGTACATTGTACTCGTCACTCCTGAAGCTTAAAACATCAGGACAGCCAGACAAATAGCAAGAGCCCAGACCCCCAGGGTTCAAAAGCAATCAGGCAGAGAGCACACATTAAATACCTTTCCTTGCCTCAAAATCACCATTCATCTCCTGTTAGAAATGCACTGTTACTGAGAGGGCAGCATCATTTGGGGCTATGGATGCTACCAGTTTGATTTGGACCAATGTCTAGTTAAATCCCAAGGAAGGATTCAAGAGCCCATGAAGGTGTGGGTTCCATGGAGGAGGGATCACTCCAGGTAGTCACTTCACAGTTAAAGAAACCCCTGGAACTGCTATTGGATTTGGAGGTTAGGCAACCAGGCAGAACCCGAAGGACCCAAAGGACCCAGACACTCTAATACATCCCCTAGGAATTTTAGTTCTCTCTGTGCCACAGCCCATTTATCAAAGCATGTCTTTTGAAGGAGTCTTTTTTTGGCAGATTTCAGGATTTTTCATATAGACAATTATGTCATCTACATAGAGATATATCATTTCTTCATTTCCAATATGTATGCCTTTTATTTCCTTTTCTTGCTTTTTGCACTAGCTAGAATTTACAACACTATGCTAAATAAGAGTGGTGAGAGCTCATATCCTTGCCTTTTTCCCACGTTTAGGGGGAAAGCATACAGTCTTTCACTATTAACTTTGATGTTGGCTTTAGGATTTTGTAGATTCATTTTATCAAGCTGAGGAATTCCCCACTAGTACTGTTTTTTCTGAGAGGGCTTTTGTTAATTTAAAAAAATGTTGATTTGGGGGGCATCTGGGTGGCTCAGTCTGTTAAGCGTCTGAGTCTTGATTTGGGTTCAGGTCGTGGTCCCAGGATTGTGGGATCAAGCCCCACATCAGGCTCCATGCTGATCCTGCTTGGGATTCTCTCTCTCCCTCTGCCCCTCTCCCCTGCTTGCACACTCTGAAATTTAAAAAAAAAAAAAATTTTATGTTGAGTTTTTTTTTATTTGCATCTACTGATATGATCATGTGATTTTTCTTCATTAGCTTGTTAAATATGGTGGATTACATTATATGATTTTCAAATATTAAACCAGTCTTGAATAACTAGAATAAGCCCCATTTGGTTGTGGTGCATAACTGTTTTTATGGAATGCCAAATTCTCCTTCCAACATTCTATTAAGACTTTTATGTCTATATTCATAGTGCAAATAGGTCCATAGTTTTCTTTTTCTTTTTTGCACAATCTTTGTCTGATTTTAGTAGCAGGTATATTGGCTTCACAAAATAAATTGGAAGTGTTCCCTTCTATTTTTGAAAAGATTTGTAGAATTGGCATTAATTCTTTAAACACTTGTTAGTATTCTCTAGTGAAAACTTCTGGATCTGGAGATTTATTTTAGGAGGTTATTAATTATGAATTAAAATTCCTGAATAGTTATAGGGACTTTCATATTGGGCCTTGTCTATTTCATATTGGGTGAGTTGTGGTAGTTTGTATTTTTCAAGGAATTGGTCTATTTCACCTAAATTGTCAAATGTATGTATGTAGACTTGTTATTAGTCCTTTATTATCCTTTTAATTTTTGCAGGACCTTTAGTAATATTTCTTGTTTCAGGGCACCTGGGTGGCTCAGTCAGTTAAGCATACCAACTCTTGATTTTGGCTCAGGTCATGATCTCACAATTCGTGAGATCGAGCCCCACATCTGGCTCTGCGCTGACAGCATGGAGCCTGCTTGGGATTCTCTCTTTCCCTCTCTCTGCCTCTCCCCTGCTCACTCTCTCCCTCTGTCTATATCTCTCAAAATAAATAAATACAATAAGTAAAATGTAAAAACTTAAAAAAATATTTTCTGTTTCATTCCTGCTCTTGGTAATTTGCATCTTCTGTTTTTGCTTTATTAATCTTGCTGGACATTTGTCAATTTTAACTTTTTGTTCCATTAGTTTTCTCTTCTTTTGTTTTTAATCTCATTGATTTCTCTATTCTTATCTTTGTTACCCACTCCCTATGCTTGCTTTGGACTTATTTTGCTTTTTTTCTGGGTTCATGAGGTTGAGAACTTATGTTGTTGATTTGAGACTTTTCCTCTTTTTTTTTCCTTAGAATCAATGTTAGTATTTTATTTTAGTTTGTTTTTCATTTTATTTAAATCCAAGTTAGTTAACATATACTGTAATAATGGTTTCAGGAGCAGAATTTAGTGATTCATCCCTTACATATAGCACCCAGTGCTCATCCCAACAAGTGCCTTCCTTAATGCCTATCATCCATTTAGCCAACATCCCCCCATCCAACACCCCTCCAGCAACCCTTAGTTTGTTCTCTGTATTCAAGAATCTCTTAAGGTTTGCCTCCCTCTCTGTTTGTATCTTATTTTTCCTTCCCTTCCCCTATGTTCATCTCTTTTGTTTCTTAAATTCCACATGAGTGAAATCATTTGGTATCTTTCTCTGACTTATTTCCCTTAGCATAATACACTCTAGTTCCATCCATGTTGTTGCAAATGGCAAGATTTCATTATTTTTTATCACCAAGTAATATTCCTTCGTGTGTGTGTGTGTGTGTGTGTGTATATACATATATATGTATAAATATATATATGAAGATGTGGTATACATACATATATATGTATACTTATATACATATAGATACACACACACACACACACACACACACACACACACACACATCTTCTTCTTCTTTATCCTTTCATCAGTCAATGGACATTTGGGCTCTTTCCATAATTTGGCTATTGTTGACAGTGCTGCTATAAACATTGGGGTGCATGTGCCCCTTCAAATTAGCATTTTTGTGTCCTCTGGATAAATACCCAGTAGTACAATTGCTGGGTGATAAGGTAGCTCTATTTTTAATTTTTTGAGATGCTTTTCCTCTTTTCTAATGAAAGAAAGCATTAAGTGCTATAAATTTCCCTTTAAGTACTATTTTAGCTATGCCCCACAAATTTTTATTATGTTCCACCTTCATTTTCATCAATTCAATTTCTTTTTACTTCAATATAATCTTTGACCCATGGATTACTTAGAATTGCACTGCTTAATTTCCAAATGCTTGAAAATTTTGCTGTCATTCCTCTGCTAATGATTTCTAGATAATTCCATTGTGTGTACAGAGCACATACTTATGACTTCTATTCTCTTAAATTTGTTGAGGTTTGTTTAATGGCCTAAAATATGTTCTATTTTGGTATATGTTCCATGGACACTTGGAAAGAATGTATATACTGCAGTGGTTGGGCAAAGCTTTCTATAAATGTCAATTAGATTTTCTTGGATGATGATGTTGAATTCTTCTATATTCTTGCTAATTTTTCTATTTAGTTATTCTATCAACATTGATAGAGGAGTCCTGAAATCTCCAACTATAATTGTGGATTTGACAATTTCTCCTTATAGTTCTATCAATTTTTACATCACATATTTTACAGCTCTATTGTCATATAGTGCATACCCTTTTAGGATTACTATCTTTTCTTGGGAGACTGACCTTTTGTAATTATATAACGTTCCTTTCTGATCCATATTTTCTTTTCTTTCTACTTTATGTGACATGAGTATAGCCACTCCTGATTTATTTTGGTTAATGTCTGCATAATACATCTTTTTAATTTCAATGTTTCTATTTTATCATATTTGAAATGAGTTTCTTACAGACATCATATAGTTGGGCTATTTTTTAATATACTCTGTCAATCTCTGACTTATAGTTGGTATATTTAAACCATTGACATTTAATGTAATTATTGATATGTTGTGGCTTAAAGCTGCCATTATATCTTTTGTTTCTCTTTGTTCTTCTTTTTCCATTTGTTTTCTTGACTGTCTTAAACATTTTTTAGTGTTATAGAGTTTTTTAGTGGTTGCTCGAGGTATTACATTATATATAGATAATTTATACCTCTACTGATACCATGGGGGCAGGGAGGTGGTCTCCTTACCACTGAGGAGTGATGAAAGTCCTAACTCTCCACTAGGTCTCCTCTGACAGCACTCCAGCAAAGGGGTTTCCTTGTTAAAATGTGAAGAAGGTCAGAGTCTTTTCCAGTATGGGTTAAGGTAGGGCCATAGTTTTTCTGTGATGTTTGACTAGAGTAGAGCAATTATTATCTAAAACTTTTCTTCTTAAATAAATAATAAGAATTTTCTGTCTTCCTAAACTGTCCCTCTCCTAGTCTTCTGGCTACAGATGGCAAGCTTCTACTGGAGATTTCTTTATCTGCATTTGGTGTTTCTAGGTTACTGGCTTATCAAGCTCCAAGTATGAGACTTATGAGACAAAAAGAAGACCCAGGGAATTTACCATTATGCTATCCTTGAGTACTAAGGTTCCTAACTGTTCTGCCTTCTTCCTTCTACCTTTCATAATCTTATGTGCGTTTTCTATATACTGTCCAGGGTTTGTATTATATTTAACCAAAGAAATAGGGGAAAGTATGTCTATTCCATCTTCCCAGAAGTGCTAAGTGCTCCTTCCTTAGCTGTTTAATAAGGAACACTTAAAAGAACTGAAGGACTATTGGCATGGATGTTTTGAAAAGACAAAGCACCAGCTAGCCATTACACTGTCATATAAATATACTCATTATCAGATAAATATATTTATTGTTAGATAAATATATACTAGTTATCATAAAGTTTAAATTGAACCTTTATTTATTCTGATTATTACCAGAAAATTTGGTTTATCTTTAAGACAAAAAGGGGTTTTCTTGTAATGTGAAATGATTCATTTTAATAATTCAAAAGATTGATCAATTGTAATCTTGATAATATAAATGTTCTTATATGAAAGTACTTTTGTATCAGCTTGTTAATAAATCCTTTAATTTCTGGCAGGTTATAGATAAAGTTTTCAGATTACCTTCTGATAAAAATACAAGCATCTAATAGCAGATAGCAAGAAAGCAACCTGTTTTCTAGCTGGATGAAGCCCCAGGCTCTGTCTTCCTCAATGCTCTAACCATACCTTGTATTTTTTTTCCAGTAACATATGAATTCTAGAGGCAAAATTCAGTTAATCTCTCAATCAGCCTCAAGTGACCAGAATCTTCTAAATTGTAGGAACACAATTATTGTATTCAAGTCTCAGGTACCAACCCCATATGTGAGGGGGAAGGCTTCTGATACCCCTTTCATGCAAGAGTGGGAGAGTGTCTCCAAAATTTTTTAATCAATCATTTCATGAAAATACCCATTAGCATCCCCCTACACATCACAGAGAATTCAACCATTGAGAAATAAAGAACGGGGGGAAGAAAGAAGTATTGGACAAAGCATTTTACAGTTTTTCCAGAAGTGGAGCAGCAGGTAACTACCGTGTGTTATAGAGTCACTTCTTCAAGTCTCTTTGAGTTTCTGAAAGTCATATTAGGGTGGGATAAACACAGCATTCTTTACAAAGGCTGTTTTCAGGCTTTTTAAAAAACGTATATCCTGGTAGAAAATAGGGAAGGATTGTTAAAGCCCACTCATCTGCCTACCACGACCTAGTCCCCTCAAAATGTGGTTCTCAAAATGTGGACCCAATACCAGACTTACTACATCAGAATCTCTAGAATTAAGGTCCAGGACTAGCATATTCAACAAACTTGTAGTAGCTTGGGAGATCTCTGCCTTCGTACTTTGTGGAACATAGTTTGAAAATCACTGTGCTATGGTTAGATTAATAGCATAACACAGAGAGAAAATCAGATCTCTATGGGGAATACTAGGTGGAAACAGAAGCACAAAAGTCTCCAGGTATAGTAAACAATTAAAGGGCAGCCACCACAGGCGGTCCTGGGATCCAGAGCATGAGTGTCAGTCTTTAGGATGCCAAAGACTAAGCCCAGGCCAGGGTGATTTCTATTGTGTCTGCTTCACTGAGTTATAAGGCGGATGGTAATACAGTATAGGAAAAGGTAGGGGAAATTTCCTTTTTTATGAAATAAACTTTCTTAAAAAGAGTAATTTATTGAAACATTTTATATCTTACTTACACATCTTACTATGGAAATATGACATTTAAAGAGAAATCTATTAGTCAACAAATGCTAATTAATGAAAGATGCACTTTCTAAAGTTGACACCAATAGTTTAATTGATCAGCATCATCAGCTAGCATCAATCACTGAGGGTACTTGGGTAGCATTCCAATCAGAGAACAGAAGGAAAGGTTTTGGAGGAAGTGTGCTGCACAAAGTCAAATATATGTACAGTAAACAAATACCTATGCTGTCAAAAAGCAAAACAAAACAGTGTACCTATAGAGCCCTAAGTCAAACCACGGGAAGCAGGCAATGTTAATGTTAACACTGCTTTTACATGAACTGTTTATGCTTTTAACGTTTTCCAGCTTCTCATATTGCTTTTCCTATAGGTAGGGATTTCACAATTTTGTGTGTAAAAGCATAGCAATATTGACTATACTTTCAGTATCCTAAAAAGAAGCCAGAATGTCCAAGAAGGAACAAATTTTAAAATATTTATTTCCAAAGAATATATAGTGGCATAGGGGAAAGTTCTTTATACAATGTTAATTTTTTTTTAAAAAGCAGAGATACAGAACTATATTTCAGTATAATGATGAGTTTGATCCAATTTTGCAAACATATGTGTATATATTTTTTATTTTTATTTATTTTTTATTTTTTTATTTTTTGAAATTTATATCCAAGTTAGTTAGCATATAGTGCAATGGTAATTTCAGGAGTAGAATCCAATGATTCATTCTCTACATATAACACCCTGTGTTCATCCCAACAAGTGCCATTCTCAATGCCCCTTGTCCATTTAGCCCATCCCCCCAACCCAAAACCCCTCCAGCAACCCTCAGTTGTTCCCTCTCTCTCTAAAAAACCAGTCCCTTATGTTTTGCCCCTTCCCTGTTTTTATATTATTTTTGCTTCCCTTCCCTTATGTTCATCTATTCTGTATCTTAAATTCCACATATGAGTGAAGTCATATGATACGTGTCTTTCTCTGACTAACTGAAAAAAAGACTGAAGTGAAATAAATGTATTGGCACATTTATTTCAACTTTGGTGTTAAGGGTATACTATTTTCTACTTTATATTTTTTTGTTTCAAAATTGTTTATAATAAATGTCTATTCATTCTATTAGAAAAAAAGGTTGTCTTTTTCTAAGTGACCAAGCTTCCATTCTCTTGAAATAATTCTACAATCTTGTCTACTTATTCATGTCCTTTTTAGCAATAAAACCATTCCCAACCACCACATATCCTTAAAGCACAAAGACATTGACCCCAAATTTGAATATAAATCATTGAAGCTCTAAAATTCTAGATCTCTCCATATTCCATGTATTGGCACATTTATTTCATCCATAAAGAAGATATGGGGGGCACCTGGGTGGCTCAGTCAGTTAAGCTTCCAACTTCGGCTCAGGTCATGATCTCACAGTTCATGAGTTTGGGCCCCACATGCGGCTCTGTGCTGACAAATCAGAGCCTGGAGCCTACTTCAGATTCTGTGTCTCCCTCTCTCTCTGTTCCGCCCCAGTTCATACTGTGTCTGTCTGTCTGTCTCTCTCTCTCTCTCAAAAATCAATAAAAACATTAAAACAAAAAAGAAGATATAGGATAATAAGTAATTTTACCAGATCCTGGTTTGTCTGCCATTTTACCATTCACATTCTGCTGTACTTACATTAGGCTTTATAAAGGATATGTCAAATACTAACAACTGAGACTTCACCTGTTGGAGAGGCATGGCTTGAGGATATAAATCATATATACCTCCTGTTCCTAATATAAGGAGGAAGATTGGCATATGTCATTGGAGACAACATAACAGACAGCTGCTTCTGTGATGCCACCTTTTGCATTAGTCAAAATATTGCTTAGGAAATACTTGTCAGGATAAGACAAGGTTATATATACCATTACCCACAGGACTGAAGACAGTCACCAAACATATGTGTACAAGACAAAAAAAATTTGCTACATAAAATCTTCATTCTTGAGTTACTCCAGTGGCATATATAGCAAAGAGAGGGTTTGAGATTCAGGAGGGAAAATAGAAAGGGAATTCAAGCTCCAGAGTTGCTCTATAAGAGAGATTAGTGGGTATGAGTCTCATTGGTACAAGGAGAGGCACATTATGAAACTATAGTTGAACAATCATGGGTCCCAATTATCCCACTTATTACCTTTGTAACCACTGATGAATCACACAACATCTTTGCTCCTCATTTTCCTCATTTGTGAAAGAAGAATTAAGATATTCAAATGGATAAGATGATTAAGAGAATCACAGGAAGAAATATATGCAAATTATTTGGGTCGTAAGTGTTTGGGTTCCCTACACTTACTAAATGTCCATCAACTGACGAATGGATAAAGAAGTTGTGGTTTATATACACAATGGAATACTACTTGGCAATGAGAAAGAATGAAATATGGTCTTTTGTAGCAACATGGATGGAACTGGAGTGTTATGCTAAATGAAATAAGTCATACAGAGAAAGACAGATACCATGTTTTCACTCTCATGTGGATCCTGAGAAACTTAACAGAAGACTATGGGGGAGGGGAAGGTAAAAAAAAAAAAAAAAAGTTAGAGAGGGAGAGAGCCAAACCATAAGAGACTCTTAAAAACTGAGAATAAACTGAGGGTTGATGGGGGGTGGGAGGTAGGGAAGGGCGGGTGATGGGCATTGAGGAGGGCACCTGTTGGGATGAGCACTGGGTGGTGTATGGAAACCAATGTGACAATAAATTTAATATTAAAAATAAATAAATAAATGAAAAAAATTTGAAAAATAAAAAATATTCAAATGGATAGATGATTAAGAGAATCACATGAAGAAATATATGCAAACTATTTGGGTCATAAGTGTTTGGGTTCCCTAGCAAGTTCCCATTCATCTGTGGTCATCTGTGAGGAAAAAATTTAGGCATTTGGCTGGTGTCAGGGATTGGGTTCCATGAGATAAAGGTCAGAGGTTGCTACCCAAGGCCGCACAGTAGCCTCACAGCAAAAAGAGCAAAAGTCAAGCCTGAATCTTTTAACACTATTTTTTTCCCAACTATGGGTCACAACCTCTTAGTGGGATGCACATCAATTTACTGTGCTGTGATTAGCAGTTTTTTAAGTGAAATGGAATGGACTACATTCGAGTTCATCTAATGTGATAAGGGTTAGTTTCATGAAACTCTTGGTTTGGTTTCATATATATGTATATGTTAATGTATGTATGTTGGATTGTGATGTGAAAATATATATTACTGAGGGTCAAGGTCAAACAATTTTGAAAAACACTTCTTTAGAAAAGCCAAGTTTCAAAATCTCAGCCCAAAGGTTCACATCACAGTGATTCAGCGTTTGAAGGAATCAGGAAGGGAACTGATTAGGAACAGTATGAGGGCAGAATCTCTAGTGACTGCTGGAACAGGTTTGGGGTATCCATACTCCCTATATCTATGAATAGTATGTAGTGGGCCAGGCTGACTTATCACAGGCATAGAAGACCCTAAATACTAGAAAGATCTGGTTCCCAGTATGCTAGGGGTTAGCAGTTTCCTTCATATTCTCCAGGGAAATCACTGATCCTCTCTACTAGGGTACCTTGGGTTTTGTTCACCTGCTCTGTGGAACTCCTCATCTGGGACTTGTTTTCTTACCTCCTTTCTGCCATACACACCTTTTGGGACTGAGCCGTGTTCTCATTCTTCCCCATCTCACCTCACTCAGAGTTCTGTGGACTCGACAGCACCTTGTTCTATTCCATGACCAGTCCCCACACTGCCCCTCCCCATTACATCCCATCATTGGGCCCAAAATGGAATTGATTTCCCACAACTCAACTCAGAATCAGAACAGATGAAATCTCTCTCCAACATGAAAACCTTTCAATATTTACCACATCTTTAAATTTGATTAGCTTATCCTGTGTGTCTTCACCTAATCACCAGAACAGACCATAGAGATGGAGCATGACCAGAAACCTCCTACCTGGAGCACCAGTCACAGATTACTGCTCCAACAGCAAACAGAAGTCTCTTTGTTTATAGTACCTCCCAGCTTATCTCTGCCCACAAGGATCTCATGCACAATTGTCAAGGGTCCCACTGAGGTTCTGATAGCCAATATCTACCAGTGTCCTATAGAAAATTATCTTGATGCCATTTCAGGCTACCAAAAATGCCAAAAATACTATGAGGAAGTCGTGGAATGGTTTGTTAAAAATCCATTTATAACACACAGAGAGAAAGAAAAGTGATCAGGGTAATTTAACACATTTAGATAGGGTACAGATAGGGTAGAAGAGCCTCACTGCTTGAATTCTGGGTTAGCAATGTTCATTTGTCTTCTCTCTCTCTCTCCCTCCCTCTGTTAATAGAAAGGACTGCCCACATCCACATCCCCAGCCCAGCCTAGAAGAGAAGAGATGAAGGGGAAAAGCTTCCCTCACAACTATGCTGGAGAGAGGAGGAGAAAGCCAACAATTAAGTAATCTCAACAGTCTGGAATTACTTTTATATTGCATGTTGTGTACATATCCTCCATTAATTTTCACAATCTGGAATTTCCTTATTTCCATCTGGTATTATTTATCTTATTTTATTCTAGATTCCTTCAGAATTCAGACACACTAAGGCGTTGAGAAACAACGTTCCTCAAGCTTAGTGGCCAGCTTTCATTCATTGTGTGAAAATTAACATACCAGAATCCCCGTTCCTCCCAGAATCACACCATTCCCATAATCTCAGTGGCCTTGGGCTTTTCCTTCTGGGCTTCCCTGCTAATGGGCCTGTTGGGCTGCCTAGGACTAGGCTTCTGGGTCTTCTGGCACCTTAGTGCCATTTACAGTGTTCTATCCCCACTCCTGCTGTCTTAAGATATGCCTTTGCTTCTTCCAGGACAGCCACTTGCTACTGCCAGCAATTTACCAGTAACTAGCAGCAATTAGCAGCAGCCTGAGTTAACATACTTTAGAAGCAACTCAGCAAACTCAGATGGAGAAATCTCAGAATTTTGGAGAAGGGCTGACCTTTCCCCATCCTCCAGCTGCAGAGAGAAGCCTTATACCTATCTCCTCAGAATTCTAAAGAGACTGCTAATGTACACTAGATCTTGTAAACTCACAAGGAGCCATTCATTTTTTGGGTCTGCAACGTATCTTTCCGGAGCCCCCTCCATGAAACATGGGTTTAGGCCATGCCAGATGGCAAGTGACTAGCTTCATGCTATCCTCAGTGATGAAGGTTCAGAAGTCATTCACCTTGAGCTTCTTCCACCAACAAATGGCACCAAAGGACTTCACAGGGGCAATGTTCAGAGGTGGCTCATGGAAAAAGAATCGTAATACCCTCATTATTCCATCCAAGACACAGATGGGCTGTGCCTACCATCCAGTGCCCAGAAATCAAACTCTGCTAAAAAACAAGACATGGGCATTAGTGTGAAACTGCTCATCATCTCCTGGAGAAAACCAATCAGCAATCTATCTACGTATTATTAAAAACAAACAATTATTGAGCCTCTCCTATATTCCAGACACAGTGCAGACACTGGTATTCAGACCAAAGAGTTCACAGGTTGGAAGGAGAGAGAATGAGAGATCTAAGTAGACAGTTACTACAGGAAGCACTGGGTTCTGGAGAAGCTTATACGAGGACATCAGGAAAGGCTTCCTGAGAAGCTGATGCTCAAACCGAGCCTTAAAGAACAAACAGGAGTCAGCAGGGCAGAGACAGCAGAGGGCACATCATGTGCAGATGGTCTGAGATAATGAGAAAACCTGGGACATTTGGGGAGCTGTACTTTTAGTTCAGCCAGTAGGTCAGGGAATGAGATAGGCATGATGTGGCAAGAGGTGAGACTGCAGAAGAAGAGTCAATGGAGACAAAAGTCTAGAGGTTCTTGGTGAATTCCAAGGTTCTCCCAATCACAATCTCTATTTTCTTAAAAAAAGAGTCATGAAAGAATGGAATTCTAGGCATAGAAGAGAACTGGGATATCAACTAAGGTCACCTATTTTATACACAAGTAAGCTAAGGCCCACAGTGGTCAAATCAGGATAAGAGGCAGCACGCTGAGATGATGGGATGATAGCAGTTCACATATGTATAACATCTTACAGTCCACCAAGCTCTTTTACTTATCACATATCAAAGATGGAGGGAAATGTGCACAAGTTAAAAGACCTAAGTTGTCAGCATGCCTCAATCACTGCCTGGGACAAGTGATCCTCAGTAAGTCCTTTTATGGCTCTGGATCTCATTTTCACATCTACTGGATGAAGAGGCTGGATCAGCAATGCTTTTTCCAGTTCTAACACCCCACGTTTCTAAAAGCTGGTACCACCACATCTTTACTGCCATATTAGAAAAAAATAACTTCTCCTACAAAGGCCTAGAGTTATAATTTTCTGAAGGTTTCAAGATGGATCTAACCCGTATTTCTAATAATAATCCATTTCCTGCTTAAATCAACTGGTCACAAATAATCTCACATCACCCTTACTAAAAATATCTCCAACTAAACCAAGAAACAAGTTGCCTCCATAAACTCTGGAAATCCATCTGAAACCAAAAGAGCCATTATTGCACTCCACACTGAAAGTGTTTCCTTGCAAACAAAGTGCCCAAAATTATAGCTTTCTTTCTTTTTTAGTTTAAATTTAGGCACTGAAAACCCACAGGGACATTCTATAATAAAGAAATGAATATATCGCACCTTCTGCCTTTCTCATCATCTATTATTAAAGACATTTGCAGGAGAGCAGGCTCACATTGCTTACGAATCCATCCAGGCCTGCTGCTAATTCTCATTATGAGGTAAGGAGCACAATCTGAGAGGTCCTTCGTCTTTTGGAGAGTGGAACAATGTAGCTGTCAACGCAAAGATTGAAGACGCAGGTGGGCTCGACTCAGCTGGAGCAAAAGGATGCAACAGTGACCATGTTTCATGCAACGACCTGAAAATCAAGAGAAGAGAAAAAAACCACAAATGTAATTTGCTAAGTTTCTCGGCAATGGTTTTAAAATTAAGAGTTCTGTGCTTCAAGGCACTGTGCTCTAGTGTGGGATCAAACATGGAAAAGCTCAGCCTGTCCTCAAGGAGTTTACAAGGAACAGGAGATGAAAAATGAAAAGTAGAAGGCAGCAAGAGATGGTATCATGAGATCAGAAGGTGAGTTCAGAGAGGAGAGAAATCATATCCTGGCCGATCAGTGAGGCTGCAACCATCTGGGGCAGGGCAGGGCTGTGGCAGGAGGTAAGTGCCACATCTGCCCTCCAGGCCGTCTGAGCCACCACCCCCCCCCCTCCTCTCACCCTGCACTCGAACTTCACTTCACAATTTCCTCCATGGCATCATCTGGATTTCCTTCTTTCCTTCCTCTCCTTCTTTCACCTGTTCATTCTGTATCTCCTCCGCTAGAATGCAAGTTCCATGAAAGCAGAACTTTGCCTCGTTGTCTTCAGTGCCTAAAATAGTGACTGGCATGTAACAGGTACTCAATAAATGGTGGGAAGGTAAGGCAGGCATCCAGGAAATAAGGGGGGGAAAGGTAAGATACAATCCACAGAAATGAATCCAGGTCCCTCCTCATCTTTACCTCACATCGTATTCACATTTTAAAGTTTGATGAAAATTACTTCCACTGAGAGATCTGCCCCTACTGCCTTTAGCGTACCCAAGTCTTAACTTGGCCCTAAATTCTTTTACAGTCCTGTGTCTGGCCATTCCCCACCACACATCCCACCAAACTGCACAATTGTTTGTACACGCCATGTCTTCGCCCCTGCTGTTCCCTTCACCTAGAATAGCATCCTTCTTGTACCTTTCTCTGCCAGATAAACTCCTACTCTTTCTTCAAAACACAATGTAGCAAGTTAGCAATATCTAACAAAATGTTAAATATGCACTCCTTTTGATCCATCTACCCACTTCAGTAAATGTATGCTTGAGGTTTTCCTGCACAGGGCAAACGTTAGCTCTTCTAGAAAGTTCTTTCTGTACTCTGAGGCCAGGCCACAGGCTCGCCCATGTTTCAATAGCACAAAGAATACCCCTTTCATATATCGTTTATCCCACAAACATGTAACTATTTGTTTACAAGGTGTTCTCCTCATAGCAAACCTGAGCAGCTCATGAAATTTACATTCATATGGGTAGACAGACAAAAATGTAAGAAAGCAAATAAATACATAAATAGTACTTTCAGATAAAAGCTGAAAAAGGTGGATAATGCGATCTCCAAATAAGGAATAAGAATCTCCCTTTTTACTTATTGTGCACTTATTGTGTATTGTTGACACATGTTTAAATCTAAATTCTCTTCTAAATGTCTGTACTATGCACTTTGATATTCTATGGTATGTTGCAGTCACACAGGTCCTGTCTGCTCAAGTGTGCTATCAGATTATAGCAGGCAAAAGCCAAATCCTATACGTCTTTTGCCTACCCCATGTCACCTAGCATAGGTAGAACAGCAGGATTTCAGTTACTACCTGGTTGGTCATAGAAATAAACTAAAGCACAGGTGCTAGTGACAAGATCCATGAATAAAGAGATCAAACCCATGAATCCAAAAATGGAAAATGCTCACTGTTAACTTCACTAGAGATCTGTGCCTGGCCCCTGACTAGCTCATTAAAAAACAACAAAAAACACTGAGGCTGTGGATCAGTATAACTCTAATATGTAATCTGAACTCACTGTCTATAAAGTGAATTTGTGACTTATAAGAATCTTTATTTTGAAGGAGTACAGAAACCTACAGGAAGTGAATCATGCATAGTCTCTGATTTCTATACACTCTATTTTCTGTTTTATGGCAGCCTCATAAGGGAATAACTGCTACCATTAGAAGAGGAAGGAAAAGGAAGAGAATCACACACATAATTAGTAAGAATGAACAGGCATGTCACATTGGGAAAAATTATCACAAAACATATATATATGGAGAGGCCCCTGGGTGGCTCAGTTGGTTGAGGGTCTGACTCTTGATATCAGCTCAGGACATATCTCACAGTTTTTGAAATTGAGCCCCATGTCAGGCTCCCACTGACATTCCTGCTGAGAGAATCCCTACTTGGGATTTTCTCTCTCTCTCTCTCTCTCTCTCTCTCTCTCTCCCTCCCTCCCTCCCTCTGCCCCTCTCCCCTGTTCATGCTCTCTCTCAAAATTAATAAATAAACTTAAAAGGACATATATATGGAATATTATTGCACATGTGCAAGATGGGAAAATTTTTTTAAAATCTGACATTAAGAAATGTTTTCAAGAATGTGGCCCATTGGAAAAAATAAAAGAATGTGGCTCACTGGGAACTCTCATCCATTGCTGGTAGAAGTGCAAATATATCCAGCTACAGTTGATTCTCATTATCGGGAGTAGTTATGTTCTATAAAGTTGCCACAAACACTGAATTAGCAAATGGTGAGCCCACTGCTCCTGGGGGAAGGAAAGGAATAGTTTCCTGCAAGTCTCTGGTCACAATGTTTTTGTCAACCAATCAATACATAAACTTGTTTTATGTGTGTTTCTGTTCAAAGACACCTTATTTAATATATATTGTTGATTCACCAACATTGAATTCATGGCTAATAGCACTATAACTAATGCCTAAAGGAAACATCTAAAACACATATTTTCTCTGTAAGGCATATTATAGCTTTCTTGTGCTTAGGAATACTAGACAGTACTTCAGCACTGCATACACTTGGGGGCCATTTTAAATGGTGAAATCAATGAAAAGCACAAAAATATGAAAAACTTAGCACTAACAGACATATAAAGGACACTTGTTTATAGTAAGAGGGCTGAAGCAAGAAGGCAGTGTCACCTTATTTAGCCTCAGCTGGGAGTGTGCACACTGGCAACTCAAAATATTTTACCACTCTGCACCTGTCTGTAATTCACCATGAAAACAGTATGAGTATAGACTTTGGAGTTACAGATGAATTCTATCAAGTAGGAGAAATCATAAATGCAGACTCTGCAAATAAGATAAACTGTACTTTGGAAAAGAGTATTTATAATAATTATTATAAACCAATTTAATTATGAGCATGCACTGTAACCCAGCAATTTCCTCCTAGATGTAAACATTATAGAAATCGTGTAAAGGCACCTGGGTGGCTCAGTCAGTTGGGCATCTGAGTTTGATTCAGGTCATGATCTCATAGTTCATGGGTTCGAGCCCCGCATTGGGCTCTGTCTGTGCTGACAGCTCAGAAGCTGGAGGCTGCTTTGGATTCTGTGTCTCCCTCTCTCTCTGTCCCTCCCCTGCTCGCTCTCTCTCTCCTCTTAAAGATAAATAAACATTAAATTTTTTTAATAAATTAAAAATAAAAAGTAAAAGAAATCCTTGTAAATGTTCAGCAGAAGATAAATACAGATTTATTTGTAATACATCATTCATAATAGACACAAACTGAAAGCAACCTAAATACCCATCCTTAGTAGAATGGGTAAATATATTGTAGAACAGTTACATAACTGCAATACCATACAGCAATTTTTTTTAAACTACAATTGCATGCAACAATACAAATGACTGTCACTAGTGCAGAATGAAAGATAACATGCAAATGTAGTGTAGAATGAAAGAATACTCACTGCATGATCCCATTTTATAAAACATAGAGTTTTTAATACTTCATTTTTTGTTGAAGAATACAAACAGGTGTGATCCTATAAAGAAAAGCCAAATGGGGCACCTGGGTGGCTTCAGTCGGTTAAGTGTCCACCTCTTCATTCGGCTCAGCTCATGATCTCATGGTTAGTGAGAAGGAGCCCCACACTGAGCTTTTCGCTGAGAGCATGGAGCCTCCTCGGGTTTCTTTCTCTCTCCCTCTCCCCATGTGTGTTCGCTTGCATGTGTGCACTCTCTTTCTCTCTCTCTCAAAATAAATTTAAAAAAAAACATTTTTGGGGGTGCCTGTGTGGTTCAGTCAGTTAAGTGTCTGACTTCAGCTCAGGTCATGATCTCACAGTTCTGAGTTGGAGCCTGGTGTCAGGCTCTGTGCTGACAGCTTGGAGCCTGGAGCCTGTGTCAGATTCTGTGCCTCTCTCTCTGCCCCTACCCCACTTACACGCACGCACAGCGCTGTCTCTCAAAAATAAATAAACATTAAAAAAAATTCTCTCAAAAATAAATAAACATTAAAAAAAGTTTTTTTTTAATTTTTTTAATGTTTATTTTTGAGAGAGAGAGAGAAAGAAAGTGAGGGGCAGGGAGGGGTAGAGAGAGACACACACACAGAATCCGAAGCAGGCTCCAGGCTCTGAGTTGTCGGTACAGAGCCTGACATGGGGCTTGAACTCATGAGCCACAAGATCATGATCTGAGCCAAAGGCAGATGCCTAACCAGGGTGTTATGGCACCCCATAACATTAAAAAAATCTTTTAAACACATTTTTAAAAAGGCTTAACTGGGGTGTTATGGCACCCCATAACATTAAAAAAATCTTTTAAACACACTTTTAAAAAGGCAAAACTATTACAATTATTTGAACTATGCACATAGGTTTATATACATTGTTCTGCATATATGGTATACTTTATAATAAAAAGAAAATTTTAATGTTTTTTAGAAGGGTCAGAATGCTCCCCAAGTAAGATTTCTATATGAAATGGGCAAAGGAAGGCAAGCAAGACCTATCTGCAAAGAGGCTTTTTAGCTTTTCCCAATGATTACCACTTTAATAAGAGCATACATCAATTCATTTGCTTTTTCTTAATATTATATTTGAGTTGGAGGGCTTTGTTTATCTCACAATTAAATAAGCAAAAGCTGTAATGAATACAATGTATTTACACCCATCCATGAAATGGAAGTAACCAAATGAGATTATATTCGTCAATCCAATAACTAAAACTGAGTTTTTTGGTTTAAACTAGCAGATGGGAATCATGAAGTTAGACAAAGCCATAAGTTAATGCATAAAATCGTATCTGGTAGAAGTACCTAGAACCTTCTACATAGAAGTGTACTCGTGAGATCTCTAAGCACCTTGGAGAACAAATGCAAAAAGTTGAATTGTCTACGCAACATCAAAGCCACAAAGTGTAAAACAAAATAATCGTCACAGTAACCAACTTTTCTATAGAATGTATAACTTCTTTTTTGATCATGACATTCAGCGGATTCACCTTTCATCTATTAATCCAGAGTCCATCACTTGCCCTACACAGATGAGTGACCTTGAATTAATCATGTAACTTCTCAGGTGTCTAGTTTTCTCATCTTCAGTACATAGGGTGTGGGCCAGCAATCTCTAAATTGCTTTCCAGTACTAACACTGAAACTTGGAATGAAATGTTTTTATTTTGGGTTTTTTTTTTTAATGTTTATTTTTTAGAGAGAGATAGAGCATGAGCAGGGGACTGGCAGAGATACAGGGAGACACAGAGTCAGAAGCAGGCTCCAGGCTCTGAGCTGTCAGCACAGAGCCCGACACAAGGGCTTGAACCCAGGAACTAAGAGATCATGAACTGAGCTGAAGTGGGATGCGTAACTGACTGAGCCACCCAGGCGCCCCTCGAGTGAAATGTTTTTAAAGGAGAATCCTTCACCTTAATGCTCAACCTGCGTTGACCTGCATTTAAATGATAAATGACCTGACAACCAAAGAAAATAATATAATCAAAAGGCAATCGAGGGCACCTGGGTGTCAGTGGGTTAAGCTTGTGACTCTTGATTTCAGATCAGGTCTTGATCTCAGGGTTGTCAGTTCAAGCCCTGCACTGGGCTCTGCATTAGGCATGAAGCCTACTTTAAAAAAAAAAAACAACAACAATCAGAATTGCAAAGGAATTATCATAATTTTAATCTCCCTTATGTAAATTGACCTAAAATGCAGGTTGTTATCAATAAATCCCTCAGCATGTAAAACAAGAACTCAGACCTTAGGGAACAAAAAGCAGGACATGATTAAATTGAAAGAAAACCACACATTTGATAGTACAATCACTCCACAAAGTTTCTGAAGGGCCCTTATCCAAGCTGTTTCTCACTGCCCCTTGTGACCTTCATAAAGTAATTCATTAGGCTTTGAGAAGTGCAGGTTGACATTTGTAATATGTGTTTCAGGTTATAATATGTTGCTAAATGTGAAAAAATAAAAGCAATGATCTTTAATTCAAATAGATCCATAAGCATATCCAATTGCCTGTTTTGCCTGCTATAACAGCTACAAGATTACGAGATTTTCACCTTGTACATAAAGCATTAGTAGGTGAGGGGAGCCTGGGTGGCTCAGGTCATGATTCACAGTTTGTGAGACTGAGCCCTGCGTAGGGCTCTGTGCTGGGGGCTCTGTGCTGGGGGCTCTGTGCTGGTGGCTCAGAGTCTGGAGGCTGCTTCGGGTTTAGTGTCTCCCTGTCTCTCTGCCCCTCCCCGCCCCCTGTGTCTCTCAAAAATGAATAAACATTAAACAAAAAAAAAGCATTAGTAAGTGATTAGGTCAGGAGCCTTGAACAGCCAAAATGGTTAACTCAATCACTTCCCTATTAGTACAGGTCTATGGGTCCTGGCCTTCAATTTTGGGTCTGGGTGAAGAGCTTATGCTTTTGAACTGCAATCTCTGTCCTCTGCTGCCAGTGGATCTAGCAAGTATGAAAACTGATTTTTTTAAGGGCTTTTGTGGAGACTGATGTTAAATCTGCTCTGCAGTTTTAATAAACAGTTAAAATTGAAGAGCAAATGATCTTATGAACATTTGGGACTTGTTGAAATCCTCTCTCTCCAAATTTGAAATTCTTCAGCACACTAAGCCCTACTCTGTCCCAGAAGTCAACTATCCTAGAAGAGTCCTGATGGGATTTTTTATTTCATTAAGAGGAAAAAAGATATTCGTAATCTTCCGTTGCAAGAATGATGCTCGCTAACATCTGCTGAGTGCTCACAGCGCTAGGCACTGTTAAATGGTTTACATGCATTATTTCTTTTAAAACTTGTAACAAGTCCAAGTAGCTAATACTGTCATGATCCTCACTTTGTGGATAAGGACATGAAGGACTGAGAGATAAGTAATTTGCCCAGGATCACATAGGAAGTACTGGGTCTAGGAATGGAACCCTGGAATCCAGACACAGTGCTGCAATGCATTTCTTTTCAAAAACATCTCTATACATTGTTGTCACATTCTTCCTTCCAGTACTGTATCATAGTAAACACCGTTTAGGTTACCTTCACAGCCCCGGTAACCCTCTTCTTCTGAGAACTGCCTACACACACACACACACACACACACACACACACACACACACAGGCAGACAGAATCTTGCCAACACGCACCTACTATGTTACTTCACCTTTTTCATCAGAGCTGATTGAATCATGAGTGGACACCTGACCTAGGTTGGGCCAGTCAGAATCTCTCTCTCAAGAATTTAAACTGAAAGCGCTAGTGTGGAAGCATTAGGAGCTGTCAAGTTAATGGCCAAATTCTCTAGTGGTCAAGTTGGTGAGGTTCCCAGAGCTGCCTGGTTTAGCCCCTTTCTGTGTCCTTATTCAGTCTTCCTAGAATTCCATGAAGTTTCTTCTCATGAATCCAGGTTGCACAAGAGTGGTAACTAAGACATAGTCATTTTCAAGCATCTACTATGTGACAGGCACATAGATAGAAACTTAGTGAGTGGAAATAATGAAGCAACAGAAAGAGAAATAAACTGATCCCATTTACAATTGCACCAAGAACCATAAAGTACCTAGGAATAAACCTAACCAAAGATGTAAAAGATCTGTATGCTGAAAACTATAGAAAGCTTATGAAGGAAATTGAAGAAGGAAGATGAAGGAATTGAAGAACACAAAGAAATAGAAAAATATTCCATGCTCATGGATTGGAAGACTAAATATTGTTAAAATGTCAGTACTACCCAAAGCAATCTAAAACATTCAATGCAATCCCAATCAAAATTTCACCAGCATTCTTCTCAAAGCTAGAACAAATTATCTTAAAGGTTGTATGGAACCACAAAAGACCCCAAATAACCAAAGTAATACTGAAGAAGAAAACCAAAGCGGGAGGCATCACAATCCCAGACTTAGCCTCTACTACAAAGCTGTAATAATCAAGATAGTATAGTATTGGCACAAAAATAGACACATAGATCAATGGAATAGAATAGGGAACCTGGGATTGGACCCACAAATGTATGGCCAACTACTCTTTGACAAAGCAGGACAAATGGAAAAAAGACAGTCTCTTTGGCAAATGGTGGAGAACTGGACAGCAACATGCAGAAGAATAAAACTGGACCACTTTCACACACAAAAATAAACTCAAAATAGATGAAAGACCTAAATGTGAGACAGGAAACCATCAAATCCCTAGGAGAGAAAACAACAACAACCTCTTTGACCTCAGCCGCAGCAACTTCTTACTCGACATTTGTCTGAAGGCAGGGGAAATAAAAGCAAAAATGAACTATTGGGACCTCATCAAGATAAAAAGCATTTGCACGGCAAAGGAAACAATCAACAAAACTAAAAGTCAACCGACAGAACAGGAAAAGATATTTGCAAATGACATATCGGATAAAGGGTTAGTATCCAAAATCTATAAAGAACTCACCAAATTCCACACCCAAAAAACAAATAATCCAGTGAAGAAATGGGCAGAAGACATGAATAGACACTCTTCTAAAGAAGACTTCCAGATGGCCAACAGACACATGAAACGATGCTCAACATTACTCATCATCAGGGAAATACAAACCAAAGCCACACTGAGATACCACATCACACCAGTCAGAGTGGCTAAAATGAACAAATCAGGAAACTATAGATGCTGGAGAGGATGTGGAGAAATGGGAACCCTCTTGCACTGTTGGTGGGAAGGCAAACTGGTGCAGCTGCTCTGGAAAACAGTGTGGAAGTTCCTCAAAAAATTAAAAATAGAACTACCCTATGACCCAGCAATAGCACTGCTAGGAATTTATCCAAGGGATACAGGAGTGCTGACACATAGAGGCACATGTACCCCAATGTTTATAGCAGTGCTTTTATGGAAAGAGCCTAAATGTCCATCAACTGATGAATGGATAAAGGACATGTGGTTTATATATACAATGGAATACTACTTGGCAATGAGAAAGAATAAAATCATTCCATTTGCAGCAACATGGATGGAACTGGAGGGTATTATGCTAAGTGAAATAAGTCAGTCAGAGAAAGACAGATACCATATGTTTTCACTCATATGTGGATCCTGAGAAACTCAACAGAAGACCATGGGGGAAGGGAAGGGGGAAAAAAATAGTTACAGAGAGGGAGGGAGCAAACCATAAGAGACTCTTAAATACAGAGAACAAACTGAGGATTAATGGGGGATGGAGGAGAGGGGAAAGTGCGTGATGGGCATTGAGGAGGGCACTTGTTGGGATGAGCACTGGGTGTTGTATATAAGCCAATTTGACAATGAATTATATTAAAAAAAAAGAAAAAAGAAACTTAGTGAGCGAGACATTAAAACTAAGCACACAAATAAATATATAGTTACCAGTTGTAAAAGGTGCCACAGCAAAAAAGTGTGGGTGCTCTTAAAGAGGGAATTACTTTTGTCATATGTAAAGCACTTAGCATAGGGCCTGGTTCCTAACGGGCTCTCAGTGTATGTATATTCTTTGGCCAAATTCTCTCTAAATAATAAATAATAGTTCTGGCACAACATCTTCCTGGTTGAGGCCCATATCCTGCCAAACTGTTCTAATTGAGTACTAATTTACTCCCGGTCTCTGGTTTTGGCTGCCAAATTCTTATTCCCAAAATATCCTTTTATTATGCTGCCTATTTGTAACCCATGCCAAAGAATTTGGACTCTTTCCTGTAAGCCAGCTGTGAGGTCTCAGATGGGAGAAATGCAGGTAAGCAGTTTTCTTGGTTACCTGCCTCCCTCCCTTACTCCAAGGGAAAATAAAGGTGCTGCTACCATGGGGGTGAGAGGGCACATGAAGAATGAATGATAGGTAGGCCACTAAAGCACTCATAATTTCTATCAAATTAAATAAGCAGTCCAGCAATCCAATCTGCCCAGATAAATTTTGGCCAATGAGGGACAGAGGAGGAAAGGAGACAGTAGCTCTGAGGTAAACCCTTCATTCTTCAGCACTGGAAAGAGTGCTTTGATCACTCGGAGGAAACGTCTCTGGAGATGGTCAGTTCAATAAAAAAGTTCAACCATCTGTTCCATCTTCCTTGCCAGAGCTCCAGTGGATATCTGGGTGTTGGAGACATTGTCTTTGTGGAGCAGGGGGAGATTCAGTCCCCCAGGTGCTACTCTGCCATCTATTCTCTCCTCCTACTCCTCTCCCTTCTTCCCTTTCATCTCTTATTCCAATGCATGTTGTGACATTTAATGTGGCTACACAAGACAACAATCCAATGCACAGTATTATCCACAAGGACCTAGCTGATTTACAATGGGAATTATAGCTGTAGGAAATAGGGTTTATTCTGGAAAGAATAATGAAAGCATAAAAACTTTATTTTATGAATCATACTACCCTATGTGGAAAGCAAAGTAAACCTTATGGAAAACTCATTATATTCATAAAACCAAATCCAATCTGCCCCTGAAGGAGAGTGAGTTTGATGGAATACATTGCTTTTTCCAGGGAAACACTACGATGCCCATTAAATGGCAACTTTGAAATGACCTAGGACTTAGGAAAATTGCTTACAAACTAGCAATTACATGTAAACTTCCTTGCCTGCCAGCTTTTTTCTCCCTCCAATTTTAAAATATAAGTTAAAAGAGACCCTTAGAGAAAGTTCAGCAGATAAGGCAGAAGTAAAACAACATTTTCTACCTCCACAGTGCCAGCTGACCCAATCAATTTAATTTGTGCTGGGCACCTCTCAACCCGAGTCCAGGAACTTCTACTTTCCTGCTTATCATCACATGAATTCTGGCCAGGACAAAGGGTACTTGTCCGTGGAATTATTGGGTTTGAATCCCAGCTGTTGGGCCTGCCTGCCTCTCTCCTATCATTGATCCTCGCATTTCTCAGGAGGCCAAATGGAAAGGAGCTAATAAAATTCTCAGAGATGTTTTCTGGTTGATGATAATTTCAAAAGCCATTGTGCACATTTTTCCCCCATCCTTGAAGTCCTGGGGGCATGAAAGAATAAAGTGGAAACTAACTTTTAGAAAGGATGAATGGTATTCAGAGCAGACTTCAGAATAAACTACATTTTTGAATCTGAGAGCAGGAACCATTTATTCAACATTTATTGGGCCAGGAACCTGACTTGGAGCTAAGTATTCAAAGGTCGATACCACAGGACTGACCGGGTGGCTCAGTTGGTTAAGTGTCCGACTTCAGCTCAGGTCATGATCTCATGGTTCATGAGTTTGAGCCTCACATTGGACTCTATGCTGACAGCTCAGAGCCTGGAGCCTGCTTTGGATTCTGTGTCTCCTTCTCTCTGCCCCTCCCCTGCTTGCGTGCTTGCTCTCTCTCTCTCTCTCTCTCTTTCAAAAATAAATAAACATTTAAAAAATTACAAAGGTCAATACTACATAGTATTTGTGCTTAGGGAACTCCTGCTCCAGTAGAAAGACAACCATTTTAAGTATTTTCAGGAACAATGCAGGTTTATATAAGACTGAAAAATATATTTGCTATTTTGATGCCTAGTAGCCACCACCCTTCTGATATTAGCATCCAATTTTGCCTCCTCCACTGGACTCAGTCTGGATGTAATAATTCAGTCATGGTATTATGTCCAAAACCAAACTAAGTCAACTGGACACCAATCTCACTGAAAATTATGTACAAGGTGCTATGGAACAACAAAAAAGGATTCATAACTCAGCCAGGAAAGATCAGGAAAGGCTTCCTGAAGTAAGTGATGCTAGATTGGAGTCATGATGGCCAATCAAGAGTTAGGGAAACAGGGTCAAAAATAATGCACTAAAGAAAAGATACATGGGGAGAAAAAAGAACAGCACAATGGAGACAAACATGTATAATTTATTCCAATAAAATGTTTGAAAATAATACTAATGTTCAGGCCTCACCCTACACCTACTAAATAAAAATCTTTGTAACTGAGACCAGGCACTCGTCTTTCTAAAAGGCTCCCAGATTAATTGCAGCTAGAGAACCAGCACACCAAACCATAAAAGACAAACACTTGTACCTACACAGTGGACCTTGTATTCTGGTCCCAGACTTCACTTTCCACTTATTTTTCCACCTCTTGGCCCTCTTACATTCTTTTAAACCAACAATACTAAATTTCTTATAGATATTCAAACATGTCATGCCTCCCTGACTATTTACACAGGCTCCTCCTTCCTCCAGCCTCCAAGAGGCTGCCCTTCTCCTGGTTGGGTATCTGGCAAGTTGTCATTCTTTATGGCCAGCTCAAAGCCTAACTTCCCTGGAAAGCCTTTCCTGACTCCACCGCAGATGGAGGAGCTTCTTCCTCTGTCTTTCCCCAACACCTATCCTTACCTCCACTGAAGTGACCATCTTACGGTCTTATAACACTTTTCACATCTCCCTCCACATTAGACTCAGAGCAAGGATCTTGTCTTATTTTTGTATCTCTAGCCTAGTACATATGATTGCTACCCAACAAATATATGTGAAAATACAGCAGAGAGGAAGGAATCCACCTACCTCCTTCTTCTGATGGCTACTGGTATACTAGACACCATTTCTTCCACTCAAGTAAAAAGGCTTAAGGTCTTTAAAACTCCTTTTCAGAGCAGTCATGCAAGAAGAACCTTTGTTTAAATACGGAAATAACCAGCTACTCCTATTTCATTTTGATATCTTTGTAGAAATTCAAAGTTGAGGAGGTAGAACAGACTGTCTTGGGCCAGGTAATCTTTTCAATGTTTTATATAGCCACCCGTTGGTCTTTGCCAATGCTGAAAAATACACAAGAATGAAGAAATCAACAGTCTGTCTCTTCACCTAGACCATAGGCCCCTTGAGGACAAAAGCCATTGTTTATTCACTTTGAATTTGAATTCACAGGTCATAACAGAGTGTCTGGTTTAGAAGAGAAACTCAATAAATGTGTAGAAATAAAACTGTCAATAGCCCCTGAAGTTGGGTTCCCAGCTGGATCGCTCTGGAACAACAGATGAAGTCTGCGTCTGTGCATAAATCATCCCCTTGCATCATTTCTCCAGTCAAGACTTTAAGGATCCTGGGTTCTTATCCCAGCTCTGCCACTTACTGGCCACGTGACCATGGCTTCTTCACCTTGCTGACCCTCAGTTTCCTCAGCTAGATAGTTCTCACTCAAAGTCTTTTATGCAATTGCAATCAGATAGTGACTGGGCTGGAAACACCTTGAAGGCATCCTCATTCACAAATCTGGCAATTAATGCTGGCATTTTAGTGGGATGTAATCTGGGCTATCAGCTGGAATACCCTACACAGGGCTTTGCATGTGACCTGGGCTTCCTCACAATGAAGTGGTCGGGTTTCAAGAACAAGTGACCCAAGAGAGCAAAGCAAGTACATGGCATTTTTATGATCTAGTTTCGGATGTCACATAGTATCATTTCTGCTGTACTCTATTGGTCAAGGCAAATCACAAAGGTCCACCCAATTTCAGGGAGAAGGGATACTACCACCCTGTGAGAACAGCATGTGGGATGGAAAATACTGGGTAGTTATCTTTGAAAATTGCCACCTACCTAGGATGACTATGCATATAAAATGAAACAGTGATAGAAAGTACTTACTTAGCCCAGTGCCTGGCACATGGTAAGTGCTCAATAAACAACAGCTATAGGTATTTTTGTATTAGTATTGAAGTGGTCCTTTCACTTTCCACCTGTGCCACAGGAACCACATAGAGTATCACCTGCAGGTGAGCTGTATAATCACATGGCCACAGAAGGTCACATCACCAATAAGTGACAGAGCCAGGTTTTGAGCCCATCTATGTGGCTCCAGAGTCTGCCCTCTTAATCTCTACATCATCAAATCCCTCTTTTGGAATGGTTGTCTCAAAGATGAATCTAAGAACCTGAGGAAGGAAGGGAGCAGCCATCAGTGAAATGAATAGCCCATTAGGTTGGGAACACCCAGTACTAATTCCACACCTATGGACATTAGAGGGGGAAAGAACCTCAGGCAATTCAGATAGACCATTATCCAGGGCTCAGTTCCTAGAGAAGAGGGTCCTCTTGATCCCAGCATTGACTATGAATAGCATTTTGTTTTCCATCAAAACCATCCTGGGTCAGGAGAACCTGTTCATGTCACTCTTTCTGTACAAATGAAGCTACAGAAAGGCAATTCAGGCAACCAGCACACCAAGGAGGCAGGGGGAATCTGACCTAAGTGCACAAGGCTGAGGAGAGGTAGAGATGAGCTCTCCCCCCTGGGTGGGGGGGAGTGGTGGGGTTTAAGAGCATGGGCCCTGGAAGCAGCCACTGGGCTCCACTCCTTACCAGTTAGGTGACCTCCCTGAACAAGGGAGCAAGGGACAAGTTTCCTTGTTTATAAAATAGGGGAATAACAATAAGAGAACCCTTGATAAAAGATTGGTGTGGGGGTTAAAGAAACCAGGGTTTAAAGGGACACCTGGGTGGCTACATCGGTTAAGCATCTGACTCTTGATCTCAGCTCAGGTCTTGATCTCAGGGTCATGAGTTCAAGCCCCATGTTCAGCTCCATGCCAGGTGTGAAACCTACTTAAAAAAAGGGAAAAAAAAAAAAAGAGGGAGAGAGAGAGAGAGAGAGAGAGAGAGAAGATGCCAGGACTTGGAAAACAATGGCAGGGTGCCTGGCACTTAAAAAGTGTTCAAACAGCGTTAGTGATGGTGAGGATTCTAAGATTATGGAGTTCCCAGTGTTCCATCCACTATGCGGATGTGAAAGACTGGAGACCCCTCCCCACCCACAGGAGCCTGATAAGACCTGCTGCCCCACAACTTGCATTTCTCCTTCATAACCTACAGTGCAATGTCATTTCTTTTTCAGTTCCTGTCTTTCCTCCATAGTCTGTGGTGCCCAACAGAGCACAGAATTCTTTTCTCACCTTTAAATCCCCAGCACAGTGCTTGGTACCTAATAGGTACTCAGTAAGTATTTATTGAGCTAATCAAGAAATAAAGAGAATAAAAATTCAAATCCCTACTCAAAAAAAAAACAAAATAAAATAAGAACAATTTTATAAAAAAATCTCAGCCCTCTTGTCCAAATGGACAATATATTTTAAGATTTCAGTATGCTCTCCCTCCTCCTTATAGCTGTCATTATCTTCTCTACCTCTTAGGATTTCTTCTTTCCTTCAATAAATATTTATTGAGAACTTATTTTGTCTGGGTTCTGAGAAACAGCAATAAATTTTTAAAAAATAAAAATAAAAACTCTGCTTTCACTGAGCTATTTCTAGTATGGGAAACAGACACTAAAAGCAAAATAATAGATAAATACAATTTCAGACAGCAAGTGCTATGAAGGAAATAGGGTGTTATGATACAAAATTTCTGGGTTGAGCAAACCTACAGAACCAGCAAGAAGAATCTATCTGGAGCTATACTGGCATTAATGGCAAGGACTTTCCTTCCTCCTTGGGCCTAAGACAACCTTCTCTGAAGGAGACAGGATTCTGACACAAGTGGTCAACCCAGGAAGTGCTTTTTGTCTTTACCAGGAATACTTGCAGCCTGGGGAAGCTTCTTCAACCCACTCAGGCAGCACCAGCAGGGATCTGTTAAAACTACAAGGGCACCAATCAGACCAAAAATAGTACAACAAAGGCTCTGAAAATTAGATTTTCATTGAAATCACAGCCTACAAAAGTAGGCCAGGACTTTCATGCTAAACCTAAAAAGGGTGACTACCTGCTAAAATAAAATACTAAATAAGATTCAAAGTCTCCTAATGTAATAACCAAGATATCCAGGATACAAACCATCATACCAAGAAATAAGAAAATCACAACTTGAGAAAAGACAATCAACTGACACCAACACCTAGATGAATCAGATGTTGGAAATATCCGACAAGGATTTTAAAGCAGCCATCCTTAAATATGCCTCAATAAGCAATTAAAAATGCTCTTTAAACAAATGAAAAAATTTAAAATCTCAGCAAAAAACTATAAGTTAAAGGAAAGAACCAAATGGCAATTATAGAACTAATAAATACAATAACCAAACGTTTAAAATCTGACTGGATAGATTCAGTAGCAAAGTGGAGATAACAGGACAGAATCAGTGAACTTGAGACTAGATTAATAGAAATTACCCCATATGAACAGAAAATAGACTAAAAATAAAGCGAAACAAAAACTAGTCTCAAGAATTTGTGGGTCAACAACAAAAGATCCAATATATGGAGTCCTAGGAGACAATAAAGAGAATAGCTAAAAGAGTATTCCAAGGGGCACCTGGGTGGCTCAGTCAGTTAAGTGTCCGACTTCAGATCAGGTCATGATCTCACAGTTTGTGGGTTCAAGCCCCACATCAGGCTCTGTGCTGACAGCTCAGAGCCTGGAGTGTGCTTCTGTTTTTGTGTCTCCCTCTCTCTCTTTGCTCCTCCCCCACTCATGCTCTGTCTCTCTCTCAAAAATAATAAACATTAAAAAAAATTTTTAAAAAGAGTATTCCAAGAAATAATGGCTAAAAAATCCCAAATTTGGTAATTAAAGTAAATAAATAAAGCCACATAGTCAAAAAGGTGAGTGAATCCTAAATAAAATAAATGCAAACTGAAGCCAAATTTCTGAAAACTGAAAGCCAAAGAAAAACCAAAAGCAGAGGGAAATTATATTACCTATAGAGGACACCAACTTAAATGGCAGAATATCTCTCAGATTTCTCATCTAAAACCATGGAGGCAAGAAGGAAGGAGAACATATTTCAAGAGCTGAGAAAGAAAAAGAACTGTCAACCATGAATTTTATATCTGGAAAAACTATCCTTCAGGAATAAAAGGGAAATAAAGACCTTCTCAGATGAAAGAAAACAACAACAACAAAAAATTGTTGCTGGAAGACCTACCCTTAAAGAACAGCTAAAGCAGGTTCTTCAAACAGAAAGGAAATGACAGAAGAAGGAAACTTGTGGCATCAGGAAGGAAGAAGAAACAACATAAAGAGCAGAAATATGGGCAAACAGAATAGATTACCCTTCTTACAAGTTTTCTAAGTTATATTTGGTAATTAAGACAAAAATGATAACACTATCTGATACTCAAGACGATGATATTTAAAAGGGGAAAAGGGAAAGGGACCTAAACAGAAGTGAGGGTTCGACACTTCACTGGGAAGTGGTAAATGCTGATACCATTAGATGGTGGTAAGTCACATTTGCATACTGACACACTCAGTGCAACTACTTATGAAAATTATATAAAATTATACACAAAAAAATACATAAACTGACATGGTTATCATTTTAACAAATCACTGAGCCTGGTTCTAAAAAACACAATGTTTTATACCTAATACCTGATTGTTAATTTATGAAAAACACACTAATGGCAAAATGTGTGTATGTTTGATTCAAACCAGAAACTGTATTATAGTCTATTAAAGATATATAAATTACTAAATGGCCACTTGATATTTTCCCCCGAGATGTGTTTAAGAGGATTGTCTTTATTTCATGCATAACTTTATGATACCAATTTTTTTAGTAACATGGGTGAAATTAACATACACACAACAGACAAGAAAATATTTTCAGGAAAGTACATAAAATAAAATTCAAAAAAAAAAATCTTTGTCCCTTGATTGGAATAAAATTAACCACTGAGGTTAAGAAAATAAATTTATGCCTCAGGGAGCATTACTTTAGAGAGAAGGGTCAGGAAAAGTCTTTCCTTGAAAGCAATGTTTGAGAAGATCCTAAGATAAATGCATTCCAGGTAGGTGAGTAGCCCATGCAAAGATTCTGAGGCAAAAAAGAGCTTGGTTTGGTTCAAGTCTTCTACCAAGTCTAGATTATTTACGTGTGTACCTTTGTTCATAGTTTTTGTTCCTTAAAACACACATATTCTTTTTGTCATAAGAGTTTTACTAACACTTGCTATAATGAGGCATACCCAATCAATAACAAAATCAACAAAAATGAGAAAGTTACTAAGATACCAGTAAACTCACAGAGATCTCAAAGTAAAAGGGGCCTAGATTTGTCTTGTACCTCTTTTCTGCATCTCTTTGCAAATGACTCCATGAAGGTTCCCATCTTTCTACCTTATCCCTCCCCAAGACACATGCAAACACACACACACACACACACACAATTCAACCTCCTGACTCACTTCTAAATCTTGGTGCTTTTAATATGGAAAATAAGTGTTAATTTGCCAACTTTTTAAGTAACCTTAGATTACCTATTCTCAACCAGGAGAAATTTTGCTCCCCAATGGAACATTTGGCAATGCCTAGACACACTTCTATTGTCATGAGTGGGAGGTAGCCACTACTAGCATCTAACAGGTACAGGCTAAGGATGCTGCTACATATCCTATAATGGATAAGATAGCCCCCTACAGCAAAGAATTATCTAGTCTGACATCACCTGCCTTAGATTAATGACTATAATGTCCATCCTAAGGAAATTCTAAGGACTCTGTCTCCCACCCCACTGTCTTAATCCTGACTTCCACTTGAATCTTTTCCTAGAACATCAAAAACACTATGGGTAGTAATTCCCAAAGGATGTTCCATGTGTTATATGACAAAATTGTTCTGTGGTGAAACACCTTTCATAAATGTTTGGCCCAACAGATATATAGGTTCCTTTTATACAGAACTTACCTAAGTAACAATTTAAATCCAGTATTAGTTTCCTAGGGCTACCATTACAAAGTACCAAACAGAAATGTACTGTCTGTCTCACAGTTCTGGAAACTACATTTTTCAAGGTCAGGTTTTGCCAAGGTTGATTCTTTCTGAGGGCTGAGAGGGAAGGATCTGATCTGGGCTCCTCTACTTGGCTTACATACAGCTGTTTTCTCCCTGTATCTCCTTACATTGTATTCCCTCTATGTATGTCTATCTCTGTGCCCAAATTTCCCCTTTTTTTTCCTAAATAACACCAGTCATTGGATGAGGGTCCACTCTAATAACCTAATTTTTAATTTATTAATTCATTAATTCATTTATTATTTATTTTAAACTTATTTTATTTTATTTTTTTTTTTAATTTTTTTTTCAACATTTTTTATTTATTTTTGGGACAGAGAGAGACAGAGCATGAACGGGGGAGGGGCAGAGAGAGAGGGAGACACAGAATCGGAAACAGGCTCCAGGCTCCGAGCCATCAGCCCAGAGCCTGACGCGGGGCTCGAACTCACGGACCGCGAGATCGTGACCTGGCTGAAGTCGGACGCTTAACCGACTGCGCCACCCAGGCGCCCCAAACTTATTTTATTTTTTTAAAAATTTTTTAATGTTTATTTTTGAGGGAGAGAGAGAGACAGAGACAGAGACAGAGACAGAGTGTGAGTGGGGGAGGGGCAGAGAGAGAGGGAGACACAGAATCCGAAGCAGGCTCCCGGCTCTGAGCTGTCAGCACAGAGACTGACGTGGGGCTCAAACTCATGGACCGTGAAATCATGACCTGAGCTGAAGTCAGATACTTAACCAACCGAGCCACCCAGATGCCCTTAATAACCTCATTTTAATTTCATTACCTCTGTAAAGATCCTATCTCCAAATAAGATCATATTCTGAAGTAATGGAGGTTAGGACTCCAACATATCTTTTTGAGGTGCATACAATTCAACCTAAAACACAAGGCTAGTTCAAACTCTGTTCTGGCCAATGGTTTTAGTTTTCTGGCCTAAAATCCTCTCACCAAAGCTATTAGTGAATAGTAAGAGGGACATATTTAATTTAAGGCCTTCTTATGCATGAGTTACTTCATACAGAAACTGTCAAAAGCTAGACAGTAGGAGGGAGAACAGAAGAGAGGCCACATGTTGAATAACTGGGAGCTAATTATGAACATTTGTGCTTTCCAAGGTAAATTAACTGAGCTATCACAAATATGTCAGCATTTGCCTTCAGACTTAGTGTGACAAGAGTTTAGGCAAAGGGCAGTTGTTCTTCCCACTGTCAGAAATAATCCTGAAGTCTGTCAAGCCCCAGACACAAAGTTTACATCTGTGGAGAGCCCACCTGTGGTGGCCCCTTCAAACCTATTCTATCCCCTACACCTGCTGCCATTAAATGGCATTGCAAATTGTTGCAATTATGTGAATCCTGACCTGAGAGTCATCAGTACTCATCCACCCGCTTCACAGACATTGTACTCCCCTAGAGAACTGGCTGCATTCCATTACAAAGTTTGGGTCTTGGAACCTATTCAATGGCAGGTGTGGATAGCCGATAAATGAGCCACTGAGGTTGGCCTGCTTTGGTGTTCGAGCAGGAGCTCAATGACCCAGGGAGAAGTCATTCCATATCAACTGTCACTGATAATCACATGATGCCAAATGTCTGTGTACTTTTACTACTATTTTTTACTTCACTTAAAAATTTACAATGTCCTTACTCTGTGCCAGGGACACAACAACCCTATGAGGTAGATACAACTTCTACTCCCATTTTATAGATGAGTAAATCAGAAGGCACTGAAGGCATAACTCACCCAAGGTCACAAAGCTAGTTAACAGAAGAACCCGCATTTGAACCAGGCAACCTGGCTTCAGAATCCATATCTTAACTATTGGGCTCTGCTATCTCTACATTGATTTTGTGAGCCAAGGTGGGAGGTTTCCAAAGTTAGATGACAGAATTTGTTCAAACATGAATACTGAGACAGCCCCTGAGTATTATTTCACTCTAAACTCTAAATATATGGACATTGCTCAGAGCAACCTTGTAAAACAGGTACTATTTCTATTCCCATTTTACAGTCTGATAAGCTGAAAGACAAAAAAAGGTTTAAAAATTTGCCCCAAATCACTTATAATGTATCTCAAAAATAATGCCAAATGCTGGAGATATAACCTTGAATGACGTAACCATGGTTCCTGCCTTAACTGAACTTATACCACAGATAGGGACACAAACAAGGAAATAGGCAATTGCAACACACTGTGATAAGAGCCAAGGTAAAGTTGTGTGTGCTATGCAAGCACATAGAGGGAGTAATTAGCTTTCCCTTGGGATGCTGAAAAGACTTCCTGAGGACTGATATTTTGGCTTAACATGAAGATCAAGTTAGACAGGCACAGAGGTAGAGAAAAGAGGAAACTGTTCCAAGAGAGAGTAAACTGCACTTGTAAAATCAGGAAGCAAGACAAAGGGCATAGTTCATTCTAGGAGTTAAAACAAATTTAGTAGGGTTTGGTGTGGAGAATGCAAGGAAATAGAGTGGCAAGAAAAGAAGTGGGAAAATAACATTATGTCCTCATTCTTATGCCCTAAGAAAGAGGACCCACTGAGTTTTAGAAGGTAAAGTAGCATGATCAGGTCTACATTCAGAAGACAAGGCCACAGAGCACAGATTGGTGGGAGGAAGACCAGAGTCTCAGAGTTCTCTCTCTCCACTCTGGGAATCACTGCAATAATCCCAGCTTAATATTATGTCAGAATTAAGCTTAGTGATTAATTGCGTATATGGGGTGTGTGGCATAATAAAAAATATATTTAGTCTTTGTGTCCAGTTTCTGGCAGAACTCATAGAACCCTTGGAACCTCCTTAGTGACAGGAGTGTCTTTTTGTTATTCACACCAGATTTATGCTTATGAGTGATTTAGGCTAGGACCTAGATAGTCTGACGATGGGACTGGTCACCAGAAAGACCAAGTGATAAGAGGTTCGAAACTTTCAGCTCCGCCCATCAATGCTGGGAAGGAGGAGCTGTAGATTATTCTTGAACAAGATTTGATGAGCTTCTGGGTTAGTGAACATATGGAGGTGCTGGGGGGTGGCGCCCATAGGAACCCTGATTTTTTTAATATTTATGAGAGAGAGAGAGCACGCACATGCAAGAGAGACAAACAGACAAGGTGGGCGCAGGGGAGGACAGAGAGAATCCCAAGCAGGCTCTGTGCTGTCAGCTCTGCATTGGGCTCCATGCTTCAGGGCACAGCCTGCTTGGGATTCTGTCTCTGCCCCTCCATCCTTTCAAAATAAAATAAAATAAAATAAAATAAAAAAATAAAATAAAATAAAATAAAATAAAATAAAATAAAATAAAATAAATAAATGTCAGGTGCTTAACCAACTGAGCCACCCAGGCTCCACTAGGAACCCTAATTTATAGCCAATCAGCCAGAGGTACAGGTAGCAACCTAGACTTGAGGTTGGCATGTATGGAAAGTATGGAAAAATACTTTCCATGGCAAGTATGGAAAATCTTGTGAAACAGAGTCCAAAATCTATCTTCAGATAATAGTGTCAGAGTTAAATTTGTAGGACACCCTGTCAGTATCATTGAGAATTAGAGAACTGCATGGTGTGAAACTCTCACACATCTAGTATCAGAAGTATTGAGAACAGAGGAGAAAAATAGTTTACCCTTACAGGGTGAGAGAGAAAGAAGTGTCCAACGTAACTCTAAGCCACTGATTTACACAATTAGATAAATGGTAGTGCCATTTGCTGGGTGGAGAACACCAGAGTAGAAACAAGTTGAGGGACAGCAGTAATAAGTTCCATTTTGGACATGTTTGGTTTTAAGAGAATGTAGGTCTTCCTAAACACAAATGAATAAATAGATCTGAAGCTAGAAAGAAATCTGGACATGACATAGAGTTTTTATTCTATTCTATTCTATTCTATTCTATTCTATTCTATTCTATTCTATTTTGAAAGAGACAGCAAGAGCACAAGCAGAGGAGGGACAGACAGAGAGAGAGGGAGAGAGAGAGAATCCCAGGCAGGCTCCATTCTGTCAGCACAGAGCCCGATGCAGAGCTCAAACTCACAAACTGTGACATCATGACCCATACGGAAACCAAAAATCAGATGCTTAACTAACTGAGCCAACCAGGCACCCCGAGATAGAGCTTTGTAAATTACCAGTAAATAGATGGATACAGAAGCCAAAAGACTAAATGCATTGACTAGGAACAGTGAATCAAAGAAAACAGTAGAGGGTCTCATGTGACATCATCATTTAAGTGCTAGCCTAGAAGAGAAGCCTGCAGAAAAAACTGAAATGATTCATTAAAGAGGTAAGAAGGAGCTAAGGCACATAGGCATCAGAGAACCCAAAGGAAACTAAAGACAGTCTTTTCACGTGATTTTCTGCTGTAGATAAGTCAGTTAAGACAATGACTAGGAAGTATCCATCTGATTATGTCATACTGGAAAAGTAAAATACTTGTTTCTAAGGGTTGTTGAGGAAGACAAAAGAGAGCCATCTGAAGAGAAATAAACTCAACAAACAATCATTTCTTGTCCTTCACTATTGTAGGCCTGGCTGGTAGCTGGATGGATAAACCACTCAAGATCTTTGGGGGCCACTTGCAGAAAAAGAACAGCATCTTCAACTCTATTTGGAGGCATTCAGATAATAATACCTAATGCTGAGCTAATTTTCTATCTTCAGGTTCTTTTTTTGTCAGAGATTGCTCAAGAAACCACATTACAATCAGAGACAGAGTTTGATATAATTCTGAAGGAGAAAATCTGACTCAGGTATCCTTATCCTACCCGCTGCCAATGATCTAGTGTCCTACAATTTCTCATTCCATCTCCCAAGACACTATTATCCCTGAAAACATAGTTCCCATAGCTGTGTGTGCTGCAGCCATGGTTAAAAATGTTCCCTATGTTCTTCCCTCCAAATTAGACATGTCTTTCCTACTTTCCTCTTCTTTAGAGCCCCATAAGCATGAGATAAACTACCCAGAGGCATTGTAATGCAATGGAATAAAGCTACTGATTTTGGAATCAGAAAACCTAGACTGGATTCCCAGTTTTACCGTTTATCAGAACTGTGTGACATTTTGGTAAGTCATTTTGCCATTAATCTCTCTGGCCTCAGAATGCCTACCTCTCAAAGGTATACATATTTGGGAGGGAAAAAGAAAGTATGTAAAAACTCTTTTTTAAATGTAGTATAGAGTCATGTCAATTTTCCCAACTGTATCTCTTGGAGTTCTTGGAACTACAGTTTGTCTAGTATGGAGTCAGATTTACTTTAGTATCTGGTAAACTGATGGACTTTTTCCATGTAAGTTTCTGTGAGAATGTTATTTCTGAAACTCTGTAAAAAGAAACACCTCATCTCTGGGTGGGCTGAGTTCTCCTGTGTTTAATCAAAGAGGTGTGATGAGCCTCAGAGAAGGAATTTCCTGTTACTCCCTCTTTTAGCAGCCCTGTATAGAAACAGCAAACACCTAGCATTTTTTATGGTGCTTTACCATCTCCAAAGCGTTTTTGCACATAGGATTTGAAATTACCCCAGGATAGCTGGTCCAAACTGTGATATCAGAACAGACTGAAGGCAGAAGCAGATATAAAAAACTCAACTGTTTTCTATTAAGTCAAACATAAGGAATTGGCAAAAAAAAAAGTAAAACAAGGTGATTCTCCCCTCAAATTTTTTTTGTCTTGGGGCACCTGGGTGGCTCAGTTGGTTGAGCGTCCAACTTCAGCTCAGGTCATGATCTCACAGTTCATGGGTTCAAGCCCCACATTGGGCGCTGTGCTGACAGCTCAGAGACTGGAGCCTGCTTCGGATTCTATGTGTCCCTCTCCCTCTACCCCTCCCCACTCATGCTCTCTGTCTCTAAAAATGAATAAACCTTGGGGCGCCTGGGTGGCTCAGTTGGTTAAGCGGCCAACTTCGGCTCAGGTCATGATCTCACGGTCCGTGAGTTCGAGCCCCGCGTCGGGCTCTGCGCTGACAGCTCAGAGCCTGGAGCCTGTTTCAGATTCTGTGTCTCCCTCTCTCTGACCCTCCCCCATTCATGCTCTGTCTCTCTCTGTCTCAAAAATAAATAAACGTTAAAAAAAAAATTAATAAAAATGAATAAACCTTAAAAAAAATTTTTTTAATAAAAAAAATGTTTTTGTCTTGGACAACATAGCTAGTGTTCATAAAAATGTGTTAATTATATTAACCTAATGGTTTTTTTTTAATGAATTGATATATAATTGTTTTAATTTCTACTGTGGAAACTATCAATAGATCCAACACACATCAACCAAAACTGGGAGACTCAATCATTTTTAAGAGTGTAATGGGGTCCTGAAACAAAAATGTTTGAAGACTGATAACCCTGGCATTATGCCCAGTGAAATGGAATTTTAAATATTTTTTTATTAAAAAAATTGCCATTTGGAAATTGCTAGTTGTTCTTTGGTTTCTGATGGTAGCCACAAGGAGTTGCCTTGAAGCCTTCACATTCCTGGACAAGTCACCAAAATGCCCTTGAATTACTAATAGACATTGTGCTGGCAACATGGTCCAACTCCCTCACCCTCACCATCATCCCATTGAGAGACTAAGCTTAAACACTGCCCAAGATGAGGGGTAGTGAATTTGTGTAAGAAGCCTGAAGGCTTCAGGTGGGAGTCATTAGGAAGGAAATGAGAACCTCACCTCCTTTGCTTCCTGCTTCAAAGTTACCATAATTGTCACCTGTGTTGGGAGGCAGGTAAGCTCAACAATACTCCTCAAGATCACCCTGAGGTCAGGGCTCAGGTAAAGGGATCTCACCAGGTATTGAAGGCAGCTAACCCCAACTAACCCTATTGATACAAGTACAGATGGAAAAGACCATTTCATTAAAGGAAATTATTGAGAACCTGGGCTGCCTGGGCATGGGGCACCCATGGGTAAGGGAAGAATTCCTTCCCCATCCTGTGCTAGTCAGTTCTGGCCAGTGCAGCAATGGCCATGGCAGCTAGCTCTGTATTTGGCAACTTCAATACTGCCACGCATTCTGTGGCAGAGCCCCTGAATAAGCAGAATGGATGCCCAGGACAGGGCAGTGACACCACCAGTGGGTAGGAGTAGCAGCAGGCTAGAACAATACTCTTATAGTACTGATCACCCTCCTCCCTGCAAGGCAATACTAACTAAGACTGGGGTGCTTGGGTTGCTCAGTCAGTTAAACATCAGACTCTTGATTTCCTCTCAGGTCATGATCTCAGGGTCTTGAGATAGAGCCCCACTGCAGGCTCTGCACTGAGCATGGAGCCTGCTTAAGATTCTCTCTCTCTCTCTGCCCCTTCCCTGCTTGCACGCATATGCACACTCTCTCTGAATAAAATACATGTATATTAACTGAGGCTGACCCCCTGGATTAAATTCCTGGTGTTCATGGACTGACCACAGGAGGGCCCACTCCCAGCCTCACCTCACCCAGGATCTCTGGCTAAAAAGGCCAGTGGGGGTTCAAGGGTACAAGTTGGGGAACCAGTACAGGGTGACATTTTTTGTATTCTAAACTGATGGCATTATACACCCCAGTTTCAATTTCATTCCTGTGGTAGGCATAATAATGACCTCCCAAAGATGTCCATGTCCTAGTCCCTAGCACCTGTGAAGGTGGTACCTTGCATGGCAAAGGTCACTTGCAGATGTGATTAAAGTTAAGGACCTTAAACTCAGGAAATTGTCCTGGATTATCCAGGCAGGCCCAATCTAATTGCACAAATCCTCAAAGCAGAGCATTATTCCTGCTATGGTCAGAGACGGATGGTACAACAGTTGCAGAGAGAGGCTATATGAGGCTCCAGCCAAGGACACTGAAAAGGTATGGAAACAGATTTTGCCCCTAGGGCCTTCAGAACTGAATGTAGTTCTACCAACACCCTGATTTTAGCCTAGGGCAGGCCCATGTCGGAAATTATAACCTCCAGAACTATAGATAATCAATTTATGTTGTTTAAGCTATTGAGTTTGTGAAAATTTATCACAGCAGCACTAGAAACAATTACTAATAAGTGCCTTGCTCAAAGAGAATTCCTAAACTCTCATAAGACACTAGCTTCAGAATTGTATGGCAAGAGCTGGAAGGGACCAGCTGAGCACAGAGTGAATGAACACTGCTAGAGAAGCTCAGAAGGGAATCCCAAGCAGCAGGAGACCTGGACAGTCCTGTGGTAGGTCACCCCCAGGCCCAGCAGCAAGTGACCTTGATGACTACTTGAAAGACTGGGATTACTGAAATCTGTTGCATACCATCTCAGGATTTAATTTTTTTAATGTTTATTTATTTTTGAGAGAGAGAGACAGCAAAGGAGGGGCAGAGAGAGAGGGAGACAAAGGATCTGAAGCAAGTTCTGTGCTGACAGCAAACAACCCAATGTGGGTGGGGCTCGAACTCACAAACCATGAGATCATGACCTGAGCTGAAGTCGGCTACACTGGATGCTTAGCCAACAAAGCCACCCAGGTGCCCCAAGGACTTAATTTTTAAAGTTACCTGAGGAACTATCTCTAGAACTTGCATGTCCTCAATTTATGATTCTCCTCCATTAAATGGCACAAGTTCTTTTTGTGACATTGTGTGCATTTTATTTGCAAGTGGAGGCCTTGCTATTGGCTTCCAAGAGTCCCAGAGAAGGTGTTCTCTCATATTTCTGGTCAAGGGCTTGCTCAGAAGAGGTCAAGGCAGCACAGCATCACTGTTAAGAGCAATCTTTGGAATCAGATGGCTTTGGCGTGAAAATTCATTTACCACTTACCAGCTGTTTGACCTTGTGTACTTTCTTCATTAACCTCTCTATGTCTCAGTTCCCTTAGCTGTAAACTGGGGAATAATTATAGTACTTCCTCTTGGAGCCCTCTGTAAAGATTTAATAAAATGATGCAAATAAAGTGCCTGACACATAAGTGTTTTTATTATGATGTAGCCTGGGTGGGTCCTTCAAGAGACCCAAAGTATACATTTACTGTATTACAAACCAAACAAATGGTCCTTAAGGAAAGATTCATCCACACGACCACACCTCTCCCATCAGTGCAACTGACATAAGTCACAACTACCAGCCAAATTAAAGTTGGACCATGTCTGTTCCAAACAGCAGAAAAGTTACTCTAAACAATTCAAATGATAATATTTAATTAACCCTTTTGGGGACTGGCCACGTGCCAAGTGCTGTTCTAAGCGCGGGCGTGCGCGTGCACACACACGAACACACGCACATGCAGTCTTCAAAATAACCCTATACCATAGTACTATAGCTAATCCCATCTTACAATTTTCCCAAAGTTACACAGCTGAGAAATAGTGAGCCCAGTCTGCTCTGAGGACCATGCCTTTAACCACTACATCATAACATAATGTCTTTGAATCAAGCCATAATATGAAATATAAACTGACAAATCCCATGTCAAAAGTACTGATCCTCCTCACAAAGAAATAAGCAAGTATTGATTGGTTACTAATGATCTAAAGGAGCCAATGTTATCAAAGAGTTAAAGGTTTCTTGGTAACTTTTTCAATACCAGGGTTTGGGACAGGCTTAACTGATCTTAACACTTCTGGTTAAACGTTGTGCAATGGCTAAGATTTGAGCAAAATTACTATTATTTTAGGAGAAACAAGAGAAGTACTTTTTGGCTGAGTTATTCTGTTTGGCCCTTGTTAAAGAACCAAAATTCAACTGAGTAAATTTGAAGATCTAATTGGCTCTATTCAATGATTCATGAATCCAACAGCATACTATCTAGCAAATGGAGAGATACACCAAGGAGTTGTATAAAATGGAAGATTTTTATGGGAAGGAGGATGGTATAAGGAAGTTATTAGTAAAAGAAAATAAAGGATTGTTCCAAGCAAGGTCACTTTCCCTTAGGGGGAAAAACAGGGGTCTTATTAGGTAGATGACCTCATCTTCCTTTGAAGGATGGAAAGGCTCATGCAACAGATTACTCATTACTGCTGACCAGATCTATTTCTGCAGACTGAAACTGCAATTAGGTTAGGTATTAAGCCCTGGTTTGGTGACTTGGCCTAGCATAAGTGACTCCATTTTGAGCCTGTGGTTTTCTTTTTGCACACTGTGCAAAGGAGGTGGTTTGGGGCACCATGTAAAGGAAGTATTAATCCAGATGTAGCCTAGGACTTAACAATGTCCATTCAACCCTTTGTCTTTTGAGCTTCTCTCTAGGCATTCTGCTAACACTTTTTCCTTATTGGGTAACTTGCTTTTCAAAGGTTGCCCCAGCTAAATTGTTGGCTGATCTCAACCCTAAACTATTATATTTTACCTTGTACATTCCCTAGGTAGATCTCAAGGGGCTACTGAAACACTTAATTACTTCTAATAGTCCCCTGTGAAGTCCCCTCTGATACCAGAGAAGAGTCATTTAGGGTATAAATTAAAGAAAAAGCCCTAGTAATGGGGAAATTTGAGCCTCCTCCTGCCTAGGGCTGTAATTGCTGCTCCAGTGAACACTTGTTTGACTCTGCCTGGGATTTCCCTTCTTCTCATGTTTCCTCAAGTCCATCTGCTTTTAGGGTATTTGGGTTGAGGCTATAAAATTAAAGTTCTTCATACTTAGTTTTCTTCCTTCTTCCCCACTCCCCATTCCACCATCTCAGCAGAAACAGTTCCCAAAAATACTCTTTAAAAAACCTTAACCAGTGTTCTCACATGGCAAAACATATATTGCCAAGGCTTTCACCCCAGTTGAGGCAAGCATATCAGAGCCACTGATATAATTGAGAAGTGACTGGTCTTTTGCATATAAGCCAACCACCTATTTGTTGCCTGTATCACAGATAATATAATTAGAAGCCCAGGTAAGAAAATGTGAGATTATTTTTTAGATGTACATACTCACAGTTTTAAAGATAAAATAATGTGATAGCTATAATTTATGTTTAAATAAGTCTAATCATTTAGTTTTTGTCTTCCCTGCTGGATTATAAACTTTACTAGGAAGGAGAATATGTCTACTTAATTCTCTACTGTATCCCTGGCCCATAATAGATGCTCAATAAACATTTCTTGACTGATTAAATGAGAAAAATAATATGAAAGAACCACACAAAGTGCAGCACAAAGAGCAGTCTGATCACCCAGAGGCAGTCATCAGCGGGCCCCTCTGTGAGTGTTGTTTTTGGGTGAAGGGTTGTCACCAAGAAAAACACTGCCTGCTTCAAAAATGTTGAATAGTATTAATCTTATAAAATCAACAAAATTTCAATAGATATTTCAAATGCATTTACAAAACAAATTCCATAAAATGTTTTTCTCATTTTCCATGGATTTTTAGTGAAGAAGAAATTCTAGTATACATGTTACAATAAAAGGCAGAGACCCTTTCTCTTCTGTAAAAGCACCGATACATTTTCCAATTCACTTTGCTGCAACCTCCCAAAGGAGACTCAAAGCTTGCCAAACTCAAATATTGTTAGAACTCAAACAATTCCAAAACTCAAAGGAAGGCAAGTTTTTAATCACCTCTGGGATGTTCACTTTCAATAAGATTTTTTAGGGCCAAGAAAGAACAAGCCCAAATATAGCTCTAAAATGTTGAGCTATCTACTTTTATAACTCCGCTGCTGATAGAATTGTTGCTTTGTCAAATCCTGCTGCAGTTTGACCCCTCTCACTGAGAACTTGGTGATTAATAATGCCCTTAATTGCTCTTGCTCCTGCCCTCACAGCTGGTAGGAGAAGTGATGTATATATCACAAAGAAACACTGAACCAAGTTTTAAGGACAGAAAGGAAGTGGGTGTGTAGAGCTGCTGGGCTCTGCCTCCTTCCTGCACTGTGGGAGGCCGGGGAACCTCACCCTCATTAAGGAGAAAGCCTCAGCCCAGGCACACTGAGCAGTCCCACTCCCCATCACAATTGCTGCTCCAGCTCATGACTGTCAGGAAAGCCTTCCTAAATCCCCAGGCTTTAATTGGAGCTTTCCCCATCTGCCCCACAGATCTACAGGGTGCGAGTTAATGAACCAATGAACTGCGTTTCCTTCCTCAGGTCCTTTGCTGATAATTAGTTGATGAAAGAGCTCAGGGACTCAAAGTGTCAAAGAGAACCATGGCTTTTCCCCCTTGCAGTGAATCAAGTGCAAGTATTCAACAGGAATTAAGATTACAGGGACAGTGTCCTGACTCAGTGCCTGTGATACAATCTAATCAGAAGAGGAAGCATTGGAGAGGGGAGAGAGTGATGACAATGGGCAGTGAATGTGACTTTGATTTAGAAACTTATTTTTATGTCATTTAAGATAACTCAGTAACTCTCCAAAAAGACAGACTGAATCTATATAATTAGGTTCCCCAGACTACTAAAATCCTTTTCTGATAACTTAATTCTTTTGCTTTTAATAAGGACTCTTTAGGAGAACTGGTATGGGTGGGGAGGGCAGAGAGGGACTAGCTAGCCTCAAACAACAGATTGCCTTGAATTTAAAAAGGGCCAGGATCTCAAACCTGAAAGAGTTCTTACCAAGAAAACACCTTAAGATGCACAGGGACTTACTGATTATAAAATGTACTGAAGGGGATCAGAATATGCCACCTCAAAATATGCCACTTTGGCGTAAGGATTATTTTGAGCTGAAGGTAACTGAGAAGCGGTAGACACAGGAGGAGCTCTCTGCACTCCTATTTGACTAAAAGCAGGGCATAAATTTCCCTTTCATAAAAGAAATCCATTTGTAAAGGTATCCCCCTACATATACCAAGAAGAGAAAAACTTAAGATATAATTAATATGTGGCCATCCTTTTCTTATCTATCCATGTATTTAATAGACTGTTACTCCCCTGCTTAAAATACTCCAGTGGCTTCTCTTTCCACTTAGGATAAATCCAGACTCTTTACTTTAGCTGATAAAGCTCTGAACAATCCAGCCGCTACCAAAATCTCCAAACTTACCACCCACCACCTTCCCCTCACTTACTCTTTTTCAACAAAACTGGACTTCTTTCTGTTGCTTAAATACCTCAGGCTACAGTTGTCAAATTTAGCAAATAAAAATACAGGATGCCTACTTAAATTTGAATTTCAGGTAAAAATGAATTATTTTTTGTATAAGTGTGACCCATACAATATTTGGGACATACTTATACTAAGATAGTATATACTCATTATTTATCTGAAATTCAAATTTAACTAGGCATCCTGTATTTTATCTGGCAAGGCTCATCCTTGTCCTAATGCCTTTGTACTCGCTGTTGTTCCCTTTCCTGGAGTCCCTTACTACCAGATCATTGTCATATGACCGACCTTTCTTTGTCTTTCAAATAACAGAGCAAATACCACCTCCTCAGGAATCATTCTCTGGTCTCCTAATCTGCATGGCTCCCAACACACACATCTTTCCCAAACCCAGTCACTCTATCTCATTGACATTTTTTCCTTCTTGACACATAAACTTTAATAAAGTAGGCACCTTGTCCATCTTGTTCACTCTTACATGCCATTAGCTACAGTGTCTGGCATATAGTAGATGTTCAATAAAACACTTGCTGAATGAATGAATGTCCTCTCAATACACTAGCCTAGATAACACCTGTACATTTGAAAAGACTGCAGGTAGTTAAGGAGTGAAAGTCCTTCTACTTCAGAAAATGGGGGGGGGGGGGGGGGAAGCATTAAAAGTAGCCATGTAAACTGAACATATGCTACTTAAACTATAGTCCTAACCAAATTATTTTAAGTTATCAACTTTTACCATCAGAAATTAAGAAAAAAAGGAAACAGTAATTCTAGTTTTTAGAAATGACCTAGGAACGCCTGGAGGGCTCAGTCAGTTAGCTTGTGATATCTCTCTCTCTCAAAAATAAATAAACATTAAAATAAAAAAATTTACTTAAAAAATGAAATAAATCATTCAAATTATCCCCCCTTAAAAAATTTTTTTTAATGTTTATTATTTTTGAGAGCGAGTGCGCAAGCTGGGGAAGAGCAGGGACAGAGGGAGATACAGAATCTGAGCAGACTCCAGGCTCTGAGCTGTTAGCACACAGCCCAGCGCGGGGTTCCAACCCACAAACTAAGAGATCATGACCTCAGCCAAAGTCAGACATTTAACCAACTGAGCCACCCAGGTGCCCCAAATTATCCCCTTTTTCAAAGAAAAGCAAATATAACAAAGCAAGCTTAGAACTTCAAGAAAAATGATCACTAATTAGATATTTAATATTGTTTATTCTAAGTAGCATATTAACTATAATTCAAATTTTTAACATAACAAACTTCTATTTTGTATAGGCTTTATAGAACAACACTCAAATTAATACACCCTTATTTCCATGTTTAATAATAGAATTTATGTAATATTTTAAGTCTTACAAAGTATCTCACAACACATTTATGGATTCCTTAAAAGCATGGCTACCATGTTCTCATACTTCAAGCCCACATTACTTGGTCCCATGCTTTAAAGTTATAGTCTTTCATTCTTCTTCAAAACTGTTATAGCAGAGGCTAAAGTTGAGTTGCTCCCCTGGGCATCTCCCCCTGACAGCTGAGAGTGAGTAATACCTGTTTGGCACAAGGATGATTTCATCCAGGGATGTGGCAATAGTTCCATTTGTTTCCTCATCCTTAATCTTCAGTTCTCTCTCACTGATAATGCTAAACTTCTCCACTACAGTCTGTTAGAAGTGAACCATGGAGCCGCTGAATTAATTGACTTTGCTCCAAGCATACCGGGCAGTCTAGCAGCGGACAGAAACATGTGACTCCAAAATGGATAATTCAGACCTCAGCCCAAAGTGAAAATGACTGGAAAAGACTACAGTCCTGATTTATTCTCAGTCTTTTTTCATCTCCCTGTAACACACTTAATACATTTTTATTCTCTTTGTGCCAAGTAGCACATCTACACAGCCGAGAGTACCAATTATTCCAATTTACCTGAACTAAGGGACTGGAAGTTTCTTCCTAAAACCTTCAGACAATCATACAGATTACATCTCAGTTCTCAACTTATCCATTCACTACTTTTACATCTTCCTATTTTCACCTGCATAAAGCAAATCAAACTTTGCCCTCTTTTTTTCATCTGGCTATCCCCCTCTATAACATGCTGGAGACATCAGTCCTGCCTCCAGTTGGAGAGGCAAAGAGACTCCTGGCAGTTATCCAGCTGATTCACACTTGCTTCAGGAGACCTGAAGACTCATTCGCTCACTCATCCACTCATTCAATGTATATTTACTAAACGCCTGTGAGGCATTGTGCTAAGTACTGTTAGAAAATAAAGATGATTCAGATCCAGGGCTTATCCTGAAGGCGTTTAGGGTCTACAAGCAGAGATAAAACATGCATATAAATAAACATTATAATGCCAAGAAAGAATGTGAGGCAATCCATAGAGAAAGAAAGACTCTATAGGAGAGGTAAAGACAAAGAGCTGTTGGAAGGCTGACAGAATCTGACAAAGCTTCATAGAGAAGGTGACATGTGCTGACATGTGCGGATAAGTAGGGTTTAGACCTCAGAGAAGGAGTGAAGGACATTTAAGCTCAACCACGAGCCTGAGCAAATACAGCAGTGGGACAGAGCACCAGAGCATACAGCATCTCCCAACAGTTCAGTACAGTGCAAAGAATCGTAGATTTGGACTCAAAACCATTGGGTCAAGCCCCAGCTTTGCTGGCTTTTAGTCCTGTCCTTTTAACCCTTCTATAAAGTGGAAAAGATAATTCTTTTTCAAACTTGCATGCCGTTGTGGAAACAAACTAGGATAATAGAGCAGTTAAAGTGCATGAGTGTAAATAACTTGTATCCCCTTTTCTTAAGACTTTTCTCCCTGTTTGCTCTGCATTTCCGCCTGATTTCTCCCTACAGTTTTCCTCACCTTGCTTTCAATACCCCATCCTCACCCAACAGAAAAATAGTAACAAGAACCTCATTAAATAGTCGTCCCTGCTTCATCCAAGGTTGAATGTAGGTACTACTGTTTCCCCTTTGAAGACGGCTTCAGACTGACACTCTTCCTAAAACTATCCACAGAATTTACCCCTTTAAGACACAGAATTCTTCCAAATTCCAGCATATTGGAGTTGGTATTTTTAGCTCTTCTCCCAGTGCCAGTTTACTGTGTTAGATATGCAGATGAAATGACCTAATCATTGGTCAAAATCAAAGACACCTATACATCCTTAAACTGTTTCCTCTAATCATCATGTCAGCATTTCCTTGAACCCTAGGTTATAAATTATAAGCAATTGTGTTTGCATGATGAAACCCCTTCTAATACAAGCTTATAATCATAAAAGAGGTTAAACATATAAACAATCATGCATATTACAACAGTTATATTGTCGATCTTGATAATTTATAATTATCTATCAATAGAGGAGTGTCTTCTCTTGGTCTTGGGTTAAAAAGCTGGGTATGGGAAAAAGGAAATCGCAGAGTCACGGTTTATGCTTTTCATCTTTGTATTCCCAATGTCTGAAACAGTGTCTGGCATATGCTAGGTACTCAATAAATATTTACTGGACAAATGAATAAGTGAAAACTACATCTCTAATCCTGTCTTTAGTCCCAAATTCCATCACAAACTTCATGTTCCTGTTCCATTAGTACCTTAAATTCAACAGGTTACAAACCAAACTCATTATCTATCCCCTCAAAAAATATCTTCTTTTTATGATTTTCTATTTCTATTATTGGTCCCACTATTCTTTGAATCACTCAAGTTCAAATCTGCATTGATTTCCTCATCTCATATTCAGTTATCAGTTATCAATTTGTATCAACAGTTTATTTAGGGTATTCCTCACATCTGTTCCCTCTTTTTTTCATTCATCTCCACTGATGACCACCAAAGACCATGGACCAATTTACCTTCCGAAGACTCTGATTATTTTGTTCCCTGGAATGTAGGGGTAGGTCTCCTGTCAGATAAACTATCTAAACACTTTAACCTGGCATTCTAGATCCCCCATGATCAGATCCATAATTACCTTTCCATCCCTAACTTGTGTAGGTCTATTACATATACCTTATGTCCCAATTCAACAGAATTACTACTCATCATTCTCTTCAGACCCTACTCCTTTTCTTAAACCTAGAAAATCTTTACGTCCAAGCTTCATGTCCATCTTGAACATTTCCTCATCTATATGACCTCCATGACCTCCTTGACTACAGTAAGTATCCCCTCCATGAACTCCAGGCACCTAGTTCAAGCCTCTCTTACCACAGTTGGCTTTCATTTAAAGCGTATTTGTCTTTATCATCCTCATTAGCTCATAAATTCACCTACTTGCTCAATATAAGTATGCAATACCTACTACTATGTTCAAGGAACCAAGACAGACTGAAAAGTCAGCAATAAACAAGATAGTCATAGTCTCTGCCTTCGTGAAGCTTCCTCTGCAGCAAGAGATACAAGAGTGTTCAAGAAACAGGAAAAAGCCAGAGTGGCTAAAGGGGGAAAGTAGATGAGGCAGACAGGGCCAGGGGCCTTGTAGGCCATCATAAGAAAGGGGATATTCTTTTAAATGTGAAGAAGCCATCAATGGGCTTTATGCAGAGGAAAGGGATAGTTGGATTCAGATTTGTCTCCAAAGGTTTTCACTGGCTACTGTGTAGAGAATGTATTACAGGAAGACCAGATAAGGAGGCTGTTCCCATATCTAGTCAAACAATGAGAGTGAAGATAGAGAAAAGTAGATGAATCTGGGGTACATTCTGGAGATAAAGTCCATAGGACCTGTCAAGGGATTACATGTAAGGAGAAAGAAAGAGAGGCATTAAGGATGACTCCTAGCTTTCTGACCTGAGCAACTGGGCATATTGCATTGACTGATATGGAAAATGTTTGAGGCAGAGCAGGTTTAGGAGGATGACTGGTAGATGAGAGAAGTTTGAACATATTTGAATATTGATGGAAATGATCCAGTGGAGAGGAAGTGATAGAAGATACAAGGCAAAAAAAGAATCAATCTTCAGGGGCCCAAGGGTCACAAACTCTAGTGTTGGAGGGCTCAGTTTTATTAAGTAAATGAGAACTGAGACCATGGACGCTGGCTAACCAGGATGGAGGAAGACTAGGTTATACATGTGTGAATGAATGAATGAATCTGTTCAATGACTAAAATTCTCTATCCTAATATTTATATCTTTCAGAAGCAACATTAAAAGAAGAAATCCTAGAATACTTTTTGTCATTGTTCTCTATCCAGCCCCTCAAAAAAGAAATCTTCACTGGAAAAAGGAAGGTTACAAAGCAGTATTCATTGTGTAACCTCCTATATGCACATGTGTGTATACACACATATTTTATACATACTGATAATCAAGGCCTGTCATTAAAACATAATAGTATCTTTATAACTGGATTACAAGTATTTTTTTCATTGTCTTTACTTTATAAAATTTCTACAATGAACATGTACTATTTTTGTATTAAGAAAAAAAACTAATAAATTTATTAGATACATAGCTTGGGCTCTCAGACATACCCAAAGTTCTGGATGATTCTTCAAAGGGAAGAAGAGACTAGCAGAGTCAGCAGCATAGTTTTATTCAAGGCATTTGGTCTGCCTGTTTGCCTTGTCTCTCCTGCCACAAGGAGCATATACGTCTTTCCCAAGCCAGTCTCTATGGTCCCAACCACCATTCCCACCTGTGGGAGCTGCCACTTGCCTAAGAGAGTTCCTTTACCCATACAGAAAGTCCAGCCAAGGGACCCACCACAATTTCTCAGGCCACTATTTATAATCTTTTTTATTTTGTTCTTTTTTTCAATAAGTACTGAATTCATGTATTTTAAAATTCCAAAGTACAGACAGTATATAATGAAAACTCCTCAAACCCCTGTCCCCACACCCAGCCCCCTCCCCTGGGGGAAACAAATGTTAACAATTTTTATGTAACCACCTAGAGATCAATTATGGATGGAGCAATAATTTTTAAAACTTAATACATAATGAAGAAAAATTTAGTTTAGAAAATACAAATAACCAAGAACAACAAATAAGAAGACAATAGAATCATCCCTCTGACACTACTGACTTTTGGATGTATGTCATACCACATTTCCTTTTTTTTTTTTAATATAATTTATTGTCAAATTGGTTCCCATACAACACCCAGTGCTCATCCCAACAGGTGCCCTCCTCAATGCCCATCGCCCACTTTCCCCTCTCCTCCACCCCCTCATCAACCCTCAGTTTATTCTCAGTATCCAAGAGTCTTTTATGGTTTGCCTCCCTCCCTCTCTGTTTGTAACTATTGTTTCCCCTTCCCCTCCCCCATGGTCTTCTGTTAAGTTTCTCAAGATCCACACATGAGTGAGAACATACGATATCTGTCTTTCTCTACCTGACTTATTTCACTTAGCATAATACCCTCCAGTTTCATCCATGTTGCTGCAAATGGCCAGATTTCATTCTTTCTCATTGCCAAGTAGTATTCCATTGTATATATGAACCACATCTTCTTTATCCATTCTTCAGTTGATGGACATTTAGGCTCTTTCCATAATTTGGTGATCATTGAAAGTCCTGCTATAAACATTGGGGTGCAAGTGGCCCTATGCATCAGCACTCCTGTATCCCTTGGGTAAATTCCTAGTAGTGCTATTGCTGGGTCATAGGGTAGTTCTATTTTTAATTTTTTGAGGAACTTCCACACTGTTTTCCAGAGTGGCTGCATCAGTTTGCCTTCCCACCAACAGTGCAAGAGGGTTCCCGTTTCTCCACATCCTCGCCAGCATCTATAGTCTCCTGATTTGTTCATTTTAGCCACTCTGACCGGCGTGAGGTGTGTCATGCCAGATTTCTATGTGCTTACATTAATACTTATGTATACCTTAAATATTAGAATAAGATAAATAAAATGATAAAAATTTTAGTATCTATAAAAATAAATTATTTCTGCAAATACTCTTTCAAAATTTAGATCATACTATAACCTTTTTAAATAAATATATTGTGAACATATTTCCATAGTAATAGATACTTCCACATATTATCCCCCTTTTTCAGAGAGAGCAAACAAGGGAGAGAAGCAGGGGGTGGGGGGAGGGAGAGAGAGAGAGAGAGAGAGAGAGAAAGAGAGAGAGAGAGAGAGAGAGAGAATCTTAAGCAGGCTCTGCACTCAGTGCAGAGCCCAACATAGGGCTTGGTCCCACATCCCTAGAATCACACCTAAGCTGAAATCAAAAGTTAGACACTCAACCGGACTGAGCCATCCAGGTGCCCCCCACATATTATCTTAATGGCCAAATAATATCCCATCATTTGAACACATTATTTATACAACCCCCTCTTGCAGGATATTTAGATTGGTTTAAATTTTTTTAATCTTGTGATGAATATTCATGAGTAGGTAGGTGAGTATGTACCTTTGTATGTATCACTGATGATATCTAGAGTATAAATTCCTATGTAAGAACTGCTAGGTTACTTTAAGCCTTCCAGAAACAATACCTCCAACAGCTGCCCTTGAGAACCGGCACTGCAGCTCTGAAAAGCTGCTGATTCCTGATTAGCTGTGAAAGAAAGCCATTGTCATCTTTCTTTGTCACAATCTCCATACCCAGTACAGTGTTAAGAATATAATTAAAAACTCACTAAATATTTTTTGGATGAATGAATTCACTTTAAAATAGCCTAACATAAAGATGTGGAGAAAGGGGAACCCTCTTACAGTGTTGGTGGGAATGCAAACTGGTGCAGCCACTCAGTATGGAGGTTCCTCAAAAAGTTAAAAATAGAACTACCTGATGATCCAGCATTTGCACTACTAGGTATTTACCCAAATAATACAAAATACTGATTTGAAGGATTACACACACCCCAATGTTCATGCAGCATTATCAACAATAGCCAAATTATGGAAAAAGCCCAAATGTCCATTGACTGGGGAATGGATAAAGAAGATGTGGTGTACATACATATAATGGAATATTACTCAGCCATCAAAAAGAATGAAATCTTGCCATTTGCAATGACATAGATGGAGCCAGAGAGCATTATGCCAAGCAAAATAAGTTGATCAGAGAAAGACAGATACCATTTGATTTCACTCATACGTGGAATTCAAGAAACAAAACAAATGAACATGGAGGGGAAAAAAGAGAGGCAAACCAAGAAACAGACTCTTATCTATAGAGAACAAACTGATGGTTACTGGAGGGGAGGTAGGTGGGGGTCATGGGTTAAATAGGTGGTGGGGATTAAAGATTGTTGTGATGAGCACCAGGTGTTGTATGTAAGTGAAGAATCACTAAATTCTACACCTGAATCTAATACTACACTGTATGTTAACTAACTGGAATTTCGATAAAAACTTAAAAAAATAAAATAAAATTGCCTAACACCCACTGCCTGTACAAGCCTCTTCCTGAACCCTTCCTCATCCCTCACACAAGGATGAAGTCAAGCTTTTAAAAAGCTGTAAGCTGAAACACAGAGTAGTAGGAGTGCTTTCTTCACAAAACATTTTAGCTGAAAATGACTAAAACTTATTCATACATAATCCAGTTGCCACTAATTGAAGGCTTACTGTGTGCTCTGCTCTTCTATTTTATTCTATGAGGTAGGTATTTTATTACCCTCAATTTATAGATAGTAGCTACTGATTTTTTTAAAGTTCACATTAATGGAGTGCCTACTATGTTTCAGGCACTATTCCATGCATTACATACTCATTCATTCAGCAAAATATTTTAGTATCTGTTATGTGCCAGGCACTTTGTAAGGCAAAATGAGGAGTAAAGAAGAACAGACAAAATCTCTGGCTTTATGGAACTTACACTGGAAAAGGGAGACAGTCGTGAAGATAAACAAGGAAGATAAACAAGGAAACTGTGACGTAAAATCATGAAAGGTACCTCAATGGAAAAATAAAGCAGGCAATTGGGATATGAAGTTCTCATTAAACCTCACAGCAACTATATCCAATAGAGACTTGTACTATATCCTTTTTTCCAAGAAAAAAGAAAAAATTGAGAGGACTTCAACATGGTGGCTGCAGTACTGGCAATGGTGATGGCCTAGCCCAGGGTGGACAGAGTTGGAGGTGGTGGTGGTGGTGGTGGTGGTGGTGGTGGTGGTGGTCATTCTCCCTAGGGACCATCAGGAGCTCAGTGGGGACTGAGCCTGGGAGGCCAGCCAGTGCCAGCACCTTTCAGCTTGTGGGATAGCAGCGGCGTTCAGGTTCTAAATGGCTTCTAAGAAGTTGGGCACAGATTTTCATGAGATTTTCAGTTACCTTGATGATGTCCCATTTAAGACAGGAGACAAATTCAAAACACCAGCTAAAGTTGGTCTACCTATTGGCTCCTCCTTGCCTGATTGTTTACACATTGTTGGAGAAGTACAGTATATGACTTCTCCTCGTAAAAGAAAACTATTGAATGGGCTGAAGATATTAAGAAAATCCAAGAAGCCCAGCAGGAAGCAGAGTACAAGACTGAGGAAATAGTAGCTAAAGTGAATTCTAAGAGTGGCCCAGCGGGTGACAGCAAAACGAGCTTCTCTGAGACATACAGTACAGCCACACTGCCGTCTGCTATCTACCCCCTTCCTTGACAGCTTACAACATAGCATCCTCACCCTGCCTTGGGTCAGCAGCAATATCATGAAACAAAAAGTTGTCAGCCCACCTCACATAAAGACAGATTTCAATCCTGCTGACTTTAAGTGTGAAGAAGACCCTTTGGACAATCTGGAGTTTAAAACTACTGAGAAGGAAGAGCTGAGAAACATTCTAGTAGGAACCACTAAACCCGTTATGGCTCAGTTATTGGACAATAACTTGCCCAGAGGAGGCTCTGGGTCGGTGTTACAGGATGAGGAAGTCCTGGCATCCCTGGAGCGGGCAACCCTAGATATCAAGCCTCTTCACACATCCAGTGGCTTTATAACCTTAACACAGTTGGGCAACTATGAGATGTCACTATCTTTCAAAGTATCCCTCCCCGCAATTCCTGTAGTAAGCAATATCAAATCCCTGTTCTTCCCCAAACTTGACTCTGATGATAGCAAACAGAAGACAGCCAAGCTGACAAGCACTTTCCATAACACATCCAATCTCCATAATGGCACCTTCTGGAATTCCCTAACGCCTTGCACCCAAAGTAGTGCCAGTGAGTTCAGTTGGCATTATACTCTTAGGCTTTCAGCTTTCAACACAGACAGTGGCACAGAGGTGCCAACCCTGACTCCCTCAGGCCTGATCTCCCGGATGCCTTCCCTCTCTGTCTTGTCTAGGTGCACAGAATGTACAAGGAGGAAGGAGCACACTTACCATTTTCTTTTGAGGGTGGAGGGTAAGGTATGGAGACTGTGCTTGCCTGTCTCTGAGCTGGGGAGAAAGTAGGAAAGATTTGGATATATGAAAGCCTCCAGAACTGCTCTGGCTCCTTCCATATTAAATGTATTTGTATTTTGAGAAGTGTCCTCGCCACCTCGGCCCTTCAGAGAGATTTCCTGGTCCTTCTGGGGTCTGTACATCCTGAACAGAAACTTGGCCCAGCTGTTAAAAGGAGTCAGGGAGAAGGGGTGGGAGGGCCAGACTCAGTGCTGCTTTAGGGCTAGATGTTTCCCTCTCCTGCACCGATGGACTGAGCTCTAACCTAAGTTTAGTGCTAGTGAAAGGTTCTCCCAGGATTTTTTTGTTTTTGTTTTTTTCTCCTTTTAACAAAGTCTCTTAGTGCTACACTGGTCCTGCAATGTCTCTGTGATGCAAAGAATGTCCTTTTGCCCATGGGGTATTGAGTTTGCCTCTCTGCCAGTCAGTTACTATGCTTCCATGCCTCAGTCTTTCTTTTGGCTTGGTTTGGACCACAATCCTCTGCTACTAAGATTTTGGAGCCCTCTGATTTAGGAAACAGTCATCAGTTTAAGAAATCATTGGCCCTTTCCCAGCATATTGAGTGGGGGAGAAACAGGCTGTGATTTCAGCAGTCCAGCACTAACTCCACCTCAGTTCTACTTGGAGAACAGCCTCTCCCTCCAGCTCCCTGCTCTAGGATGATGCAATAAGTAACATCAAGTCATAGAAATTAGTCTCCTTCTTCTTTTTTTTTTTTTTTTGGTATTATGTTGTACATCATTAAATATCTAAATACAAAGGAAAATATCTAAATACAAAGGAAAGAGGTTGAGAGAGGTTAAGTAACTTGCACAAATTTTATGGAGCTAACATTGATAAACAGTGGATAACCACTGTTACCCACTGATATCTCTACCAGCACCCCAATCCTAGATTTGAAATGAGTAAATGGTGCTTTCTCAGGATCTTATGTATAGAGCTCTGAAAAGTAGCCTCAAAGCCCCAACACTTACCAACCTAGCTCAACTGCTCTGGAAATTCTATTGCTACACAATAGATGAAGGACAAAGCTGGTACTTGATTTTCCAGTTACAGACAAAAGAGAGACAACTTATAACTCATCCTAAAAATAACCCTGGGAGACAGATATTATCCCAATAGGGACACACCAAGGCTTTACAGATGAGCAAATATAAGTTAAGTTGCTTGTCCAGTGTCATATAACTAACAATGGTTGAGTCAGGATTCCATCCCACATCACTCTGGTTCCTAAACCCAAGGGAGACAATGGCCCAGAGCAGACTACAGCTTAGGACTTCATGATGCCTTCTCAGAGTCCTGTCTTCTGAGAGCAGATGCATCAGAAGGGCCCAGGGCCAGCTGCCTGACTCCAGCAAAGGTCTTTGAGAGAAATCAATAGGTGTACGTTGAAAAAAGGTACTTATGAAATCATTTCTGAAGAAAAAACCGAAAAGACCCTTCACAAGAAACCAGCCTCAAAGAAGCAAGTGTGAAGAGGTTGGCTGAAGGGAGAGGTGGTCTTAATAAGTCTCAAGTACTTTTCCACTCCCTGAACAATTTATTGGGCTCCCCACCCTCACCCGTGTGATTAATAGAGCCTCAAGAGCTGCTCAGTCTCCAGGCCATTTTGCTCTAGGAAGCTTTAATTTGAAAAATGAGACAAGTAGTTTCAGTGCTGTCATCAATAGGAAATTAGGAGATAAAAAGAAATCTATTTAAATGGCTTTTAAATATTCACAAGGAGAGCCACTGGGTCTTGGCCATGTTCCTCTCCTCTGTGCCCCTTGCTCAGATACCCCACTGCATCAGAATAATGAACACAAACTATGCCACTGTTAGCAGATGCTGAAGACAGTTGCAGTGAATACAGCCAACATTGGCCTGAGCCCTCTAGTCCCTCAGTAACTTAAATCTTTGGGGATGAGATTAGATAAAGAATCTTTGAGCTTTTCTAGAGCAGGATGCAAGACAAGATGACTGGAAAGGTACAGGTACAGGGAAATGACAATCTGACTCAAAAGAAGTCTTTAACATTAGTTCTAAATAACTGTTTTCCTTTCTTTTTGGCACCCAAGAAAATCAACCGAATTTGAGGCTCAAGCACAGTATTCTAGAGGTCCCTATTGTCTGCAATTTGTGGTCTTTTTTTCCTTTGGAGAAGCAGGACAGGAAGTAGTTAAGGGCATGAGTTCCCGTATCAAACTGGTTTCAAATACTGGCTCTACTGCTTACAAGCTATGTGACTTTGGGCATCATATTTAATTTCTCTGAGCCTCAGTTCAGGACTCAAAGGACTCTTTTAAGGATTAAATGAAATAATGTATACAAATTCCTTTGTACACAATGAAAATCAGCTGTAATTACTGAAAGAAAAAAAAGAAACTTTTAAGGGAATATAAATTGGTATAACCTCTTTAGATTCAATTTGCTGAATATATCAAAATTTAAAAGGTAGATTTCTGGGGCACCTGGCTGACTTAAATGATAGAACTTGCAACTCCTGATCTTGGGATTGTAAGTTTGAACCCCACGTTGGGCATAGAGCTTACTTTAAAAAAATGTGGATTCCCTTTGAACTAGTGATTGCATTTCTAAGACACTGGAACAAGTATACAGATGTATACACAAAGATGTTTGCAGATACACTATGTAACTAGAAAAACAGCAAAGTAGACATACATCCATAGAGGAATAGTCAAATGAGTTAGAATTCATCTGTACACAGGTACATATTATGCAGTAAGAAGAATAAGATATATATGTTTCAAAAAGGTAACAGATCCACGATATACTATTCTGTGAAAAAAAAAAAGGATGCAAGGAAGCATATACTGTATGAACCCACTTATATAAAATATTCAGACACATATTTATATTTGCATTTAAAAGACCATAATGATATAAACCAAACACTAGCAGTCAGTAGATGTGGGGAGCAAGATGGGCTGGGGCCTGAAGAAAGCAGCCTTTCACTCTTTATATAGTTCTCCATTAGTTGAATTTGACAAGCAAGTGATATTTTATATTTTTTTGAAAGATTAGCAGGCCTCATACTTTTCAGCTTAGCCACTCACAGAATAATGAAGCAAATCAGATACAGGCATACTAGCAAATGAGGCATTAAGCATATAATCATTGTGCTTCATTTCAGGCATTTCAACTGAATAAAATTCAATGTAATAAAAAATAGAATTATGAAAATTTTACTTTGGGATGCACAATACACATTTGATCTCAAACTGTTCGACTGAATATATACTTTGTTTTTGAATCATCAATGCAAACTTTGTTTTCTTTTCTTTTCTGATCCATGAATTCCCTCACAAGCCGATATACCTGCCTGATAGGTATTTCTACCTGGATGTTCCAATGTGCTTAAAACTAACATGTCTAAAACCAAATCTGTCATCTTCCCCAAATATCCTATTTTTCCAAGGATATTCCCATTCTTCCTACCACCTGGGCTTGAAAGTCTAACTCTTATTAAGTAGTCAGTCCCTTGTCTTATTCCATCAGCAGATTGATGGTCAAGTACCTCTTGTTTTTCATCCATGATATCTCTGACATCACTTCCTTCTTTGCCATTCCCCAGGTGAGACCCTAAATGCAGGTCTCCCACCTCAATGTCACCTTGTATCTTTATTACAACATTTATAACACTGTGCACATCTCCGTGCTGCACCCCCACCAACTGTAATCCCTAATAGGCCATAAACTCCTCAAAAGAAGGATTTGTTTTCTATTTACCTCAGCACCCAGCATCCTACCTAGGGTACACTGGGTGCTAGATTAATATCTTTTCAGTGAACAAATAGATGGAAAGAAGTAATTGGTCTTTATTTCTAGCAGATTCTCCTTTCCCCATCGCCTTATCCCCCACCCATTTTCTTCAGTAGTTCTCCCTAGTTGATAATTCAATAGCATCATCATCATTGGTAATTTGCCACTTCTCAGATGAGAGCATAATCCTTTCAAATTCAGTCATGAATGGAATTTAAAGGGCTTTATTTGATATATTCAGTGCTTTTCTTTTTTTTCATATTCAGTGCTTTTCAAAGAAAATTTGAAAAATTCAAAACTATAGGACCTAAAAAAACTCCAATAGGCCTTAAATTTCCATTTAGACTTTAACAAAACAGTAAAAATGAGCATTTATGAATCATTAGAGGGTTAAAGACCAAATCCTTTAATTATCAATCCTAAAATATTATTTTATGAGGGGAATGCACAAGTATTAAGAACAGAATCATGTAATTTACAAATCATTTTTAAATAGCTCTCTATGATGTTCAGCTTATTAGGAATTGTTAATATTCTATTACTCAGAGGTCATTAGCACATTCTGCTAGCAGTATAGATCACATAACATCAAGTGACAAGGAGAGAACATGAAGTATCCCAATTATGATTTCTTTTAAAAAGGGCTGCCGTGACCTTCTCCCCAGAATGTGAACTATATCTTACAAAGTCTGAAAAATGCTACAACCTTTCTCCATTAAATGGGACACCATTAGGGGAGGGGAAGATTACTTAAATAGAATAATAGCTAACATTTATTATGTGCCAGTCACAGTTCTAAGGGCTTTTCAATAATTCACTAAATCCTCACAAAAACTTTAAGAGAGAGGTAGTTATTATCCCTATTTAACAGATAAGGAAACTAAGTCCCCACTGAGGTTTTAAGTAACATGTCCAAGATTGTATACCTTTTAAAAAGGGAGATGTGTAGCAGACATGGAGCTGTGCCACCCAGACAGCACCCCCCCTTCCCTTCAAGGAAGGACTTCTCCCAGCTCCTGAGAGTGCTATCAGTGACAGCCTCAAGCTGTCAGCTCCTTCAGGATACTCCTCAGCTGCAGACAGTACCTCACTCAAAACCACACCCTTCCCAGGGCAGCCCAAGCCCAATGGCTGAGTACCACTGAGGTATAAAGGTGTGACCTTTTGGGATCTCTGAGGGACAGGTGTAATGGCTCATACACACTCAAGGACTCCCCAGCGGGCCAGCGGGTACTGATGCTATGCTGGACCTACACTATAGTTCCACTCCTCCCTCTACCCAATCCTGCTTCCTCCCTCTCCTGTCCACAAGAGTTGGTAGCAATAAATACTCTGCACACCAAACAGTATCCAGAGACCCCTCCACCCACAACACCAGGATTGGACCAAGTTGTCTAACTCCAAGCTCTTACTCTGGACTCTCTACTGTCTTCCCAGGAAGAACAACAGACAGAAAGAAAGCTGCAAATCACTCTATAGTCTCATCTTAGCTACTTATTTCTGCTTCCACTTACACCAAACATTTGTTAGAACTGTTAAGCATAGAAGCGCCTGGGTTTCCCAGTCAGTTAAGCGTCCAGCTCTTGAATTCAGCTCACAGTTCATGGGATCTCACAGTTCACGGGATCTCACAGTTCACGGGATCAAGCCCTGTTCTCACAGTTCATGGGATGATCTCACAGTTCATGGGATCGAGCCCTGTGTCAGGCTCCATGCTGAAGCATGGAGCCTGCTTGGGACTCTCTCTCTCTGCCCCTCCTCAGCTTGCACTCTCTCTCAAAATAAATAAATAAACTTAAAAAAAAAAAAAGAAGAAGAAGAACTGTTGTTAAGCATAAGTAACATTGTGCCATGCTTTTGCCCAAATTTTGGAAGGAGAAAAAAAAATTAAAACTTTGGCTAATATCTGTAGATACACTAGTGTAGTGTAGATACACTAACATTAGGCCCCAAAAATACGGCTTTCTGTACTTTGAATACCCTGAGATATACCTATTCATTATTCATAATTCCATAACTAACTCACCAATCCATACGCTTTTCTCTCCTGTTCATCTTCCATCACTCACTGCTTAAAGTGTGGGCTGAATGTAGGCATGCTGACAAAGTCGAAGGTTTCCATTCACTCTAAATGGCTGACTGTACACTCAATGTCCTTATTCAAGTAACTCAGAACTTTTAACTTTTCTATGGGAAAATTACAGCACACAAAGGAAAATAACAATGAATCAATATCTCTCTTTCCCTCCCTCCATCTCTCCCTCTCACTTGTCCTTCTCCTTCTCTTGGCTTTCTTGCAATGTATCAGTGGGGCAACTTAGAAACAAAAGCTAGTAAGAACAGTGCAGACCCAGAAGTTTTGAGAGAGTTTTCTCAGTACACAAGCTCCTAGGTGGCACACAAACATGACCTCCCCCAACTTCTAATGGAACTGTCAGTTCAGCACTGATACATGTTTAAAGTGTACCATATTTACATAGAAAAATAATAAATAAATAAATAAATAAATAAATAAATAAATAAATAAAGTGTAGCATATTGATGAGAATCTTAAAAAAGAACTTATTCTTCAATACACATGAATTTTTTTGGATTCCATATTTCTAATATTTATACTAATAAATCAAATAGGAAAATAAATGCTAGTGGTCCTGGTATCTATTCTTGATGGTACACCAGGAGAGCACAAATAAGGCACTTATGATTTCTGTTTCCTCACTGACAAGGAGCCCACATGTGGCTTTGCTGTCAGGGAAGAATAATTCTACATCCAGAGAGGTTCTTTGATGAGAAACAGACCAATACTTCATGCCATGACCTCAAGGGTCAAGAATCAAATATTAGCACTACAGATAATATACCACGATACAGAATATGAATAACATATGGGTTCTGATTTTGTCAGAATATTATCATTGGTTTTTAGGAAATGTGCTGGTAAAGGAAAGGGGAATTAGATATTAGAGTACGGAATCATTCCTACATTAAGATGGTCAGTCATGCCAAAACCATGAGGTTAAAACCAACAAACGAAGTGAAAGCAATAATCTCTTCAAGTAGCAGATGACACAAGGACCATTTCCTGGCTCTTCCAAACTCATCATGAGTCTTCAGCTTTTTCTTCCTTCCTTTGGCTGTTCCTATATCTCCTTACCAGGGGAGGGGAATGAAGCCCAGGCTGTGGGAGCAAATGTAAAAAGAACAAGAAGCAAAAAGCATCCCACTCCTGCTCCGTTTTTTCCCTGGGGGATTCTCTAATTTTTCTAATCCTATCTCTCCTTTACTGCCTTTCCCAGGAACTTCCATTCCCTAGCAGGCTAGCGTTTTTGGTTTTTTTTAGTATTTCATTGAATACCTCAGGAATTCACTACTAAGGACAAACATTTTTGACCAATACTGGATTAATTCTCCCAGTCAGGCATCCAGGATCTCCTCTGGCCTCAGCTAGACTCACCATAGAGACCAAGCACTCAGTGCCACAGCATGCTCCAGAGCATGCCTTCCAAGAAGTACGACACCACCCTCAGACCTTTCAGCAAAAAAAGAAGTCCCTTCACCTCTACAGACAGCTTGCACAGGAAACACCTTCTTTCCCTCAGCACCCTGTAAGGAGGGCAGGCCAGATCAGCACATCAAGCAGACCAGCCCAGTTTGCTTACAGTCACCTATTAGCCAGGGACAGTTTAAGCCCAAATCCTTACATGCCTTGTGTGTTCTTCTATCACACTTAATTTTAGTTGCACTCTGAAGGTAATTTTATCCATTAGTACCCATATACATTCACAAAACAGAAGTCTAAAACTAATTATGACTGGCTTAACAAAAGGGAATGACTCTGGCTCTGTTATAATGAGTAAAAAAGAAAATGCACTAAAATAAAAAAGATGGCCCACATGTATATTTCTAATTCTATCAGTAGAAAAAGGACTAAAGATGTCCAATGAATTTTACATTCCTGTCAGTAGTTTTTGAGCTTTGGGAAGGCAGGGGTAAATAATAATTACAAAGATATAGTAATAATAACAATAGCTAACATATATTAGGCACAAATTACTCAGTCAGGCACTGTTTTGAACTCTTTATATGACATAGTTCATTTAATTCTCACAACAACCCTAGAAAGCAGGCACTATTATTATCCTTATTTTATAGATGAGAAACTAAAATTTTGAGTAATCAAATAAGTAGTATTCCACAGATACAGGATTCAAAATCAGGCTTTCTGATTCAAGTCTGTGCTCTCCTCTCTGCTACAGTGAGTGCATAACCTTGTGAAAGTCCCTCAACCTCCCAGGGTTTCCTTTTCCTCTGAAAAGTGAGGGAGTGGTAGACTTCCCATTAAACCTGGAGGACTGGCATTTATCTCTGCTCCTTCCAAAGCCCATAAAGTAATTCTTTAAAAAAATAAATAAATAAAATGATATCCGATCAGGAAAAAAAAAAAAAGAGAATGAGAGAAAACAACAGCAGATGAGAGATTTCAACATATTTTTGGAAGATGGAAATCAGGAGGAAAACAACTGTCTAAAACTGTGTTAAAGAGTGGATGCTGTTCCAACCTTAGAACCCACAGAAAGGGAATATGGCCAGAAATGAGCCATGTGCCTTGCATAGCCCCTGCAAAGTTCAGCACTTAAAAGTAAGAGTTGGGGGAAGAGGATGCCTGGGTGGCTAAGTCAGTTAAGTGTCTGACTTCAGCTCAGGTCTGATCTCACTGTGAGTTTGAGTCCTGCACCAGGCTGTATGCTAACAGTCTGGAGCCCACTTCAGATTTTGTGTCTCCCTCTCTCTCTGACCCTTCCCCACTCACACTCTGTGTCTCTCTCTCTCTCTCAAAAATAAAGATTAGAAAAAAAATTTTTTTAAGTAAGAGTTGGAGGTATGGTTAAAAACAGGTATATACCTTAAAAACCTGTGCTAATTAGCTGATCTCTAGCTTCCTTCACTAACCGCCCTATCAGTGACAATCCTTCCCCCAAAGAAAACAGGAAGATTATTCTCCAGAGAAACAAACTGAGAAGCTCTAATCTTGGGTATACCTGCCACACTGGTATGACAGAAGAAACACCGTGAGAGGGAAGGAAAATAATGAAAGTCCCCTTCCTCCACCCCACTCCCAGAATATCTTTAGACAGGTATACATACACACCCATGCATGCACAACACATGCACATACACACACAATCAGGAAAGGAAGATAATGTAGTATTCTGTGAGGGAACTGAAGGTCTCCTCCTGAAATACTTTAATATACTGCCATTTGGAACTCATTCTTGAAATGAAACTCACCAGTTGACAAGCCCCCAACAAGCACCCAGAGCGTTTAATCATCGTTTCATTGCTTCCCTTTTAAGTAAAAATGAACAGCCAAAGATTTAAAACACTCAAGGAAAGAAAACTCAAAACAAACAAAAGGGAAAAGAAGACTGGAAAAAAAAAAAAAACACACAGCAATAGAGGAAAATGAAACAAACCTTTAAAATCTGTATCTTCAAAGAATAAGAGAATCCATCATATTTATAAAGTAAAACTGGGCTGTGAAAAGGAAGCATCAGAAAATAAGAAAGCACCGCTAGAAATTAAAAATTATAACCAGGTGAAAATTTTAATTGAAGTGTTGAAGGAAGAAAATCACTCAGAAAATTGAAACTGGGGCCAAAAGAGAAGTCATTGGAAATAAAAAGTGAAAAAATAAAACTCAGAGGATCAGTTCAGAAACTCTGCAACCAATAGAAGTTCCCCAAAAAGAAAACAATGAGGAGGAGATTATCAAAGAAAGAATACAAGAAAAATTTCCAGAATTAGGCAGAAGTCTACCAGAGAGTACACAGCACAATGCATTTTTCAAAAAAATCCAATCTACAGCTCATCATCATGAAATTTCAGAATATCATGGGTAAAGTTCCTTACAAAATCATATTCAAAGGAATGGAATCATCAAAACTCATTAAAGTCTCAACAGCAACACTGTATTCTAGAAGATAAAGTACCTTTAGCGTTCTGAAAGAAAACCAAATCTAACCTAAACTTATATACCCAGCCAAATTATTATACAAATGTAAGGGCAGAATAAAGACATTTTCAAAGAAGCACTCAAAAAATTACTTCTCACGCACCTCTTCTTGGGAAGCAACTCAAGTAGGGTCTTCTGCAATTTAAGAGAGCTCCAAGAAAAATGAAGATACCATATCCAACACAAGAAAAATGCAAAGGAAGTCCCAGGCTGACTGTGGTAGATGAGGTCTGGAGAACATCAGTCCTAATCAGAGCAAGAGGCCAAATGACTGTGGGAGAGGGACCTTGAGCAGGGATGAAACTAAAATATTGTTTAATATGCTAGAGATTTTGGAAAAACTACTGCTAAGCCAGATACATGGAGTATTGTAAAAAGGGAGAAGGCAGGAATGGACATAGATACATAGAAAACTAAGCAAACGAAAAACAAATAAACTTAGGTAGTTATCAACTCCAGAGAGAAAAAGATACCATTGTTTAAGAAAGGAAATACAACTGAAGAACACTTCTTAGCTCAACACTTCTTAGCTCCTAATCTTATAATGTAAAACTGATTCTTTAATCAAAATCTATAATATAGGAGCTTAGGGGCACAAAAAAAAAATGAGGTGATCATGATATAAGAGAGCTAAGTATTCAACAACTGAAGCAAAAGATTAACATCTACACAGGGCAAATCAAGAAATGACATGGTAAACATTGTTTAGATAGATGAAAGCAAAGAAAAAAACAGATATAACAAGGTGAAAGATTAAAATGGCTGTTTCTCAGAAGCAGATGGCTGTTTCTGAGAAGCAGACTAGGAGATTGAGAAGGGAAGAAAAAAGGAGTTGTTTTTTTTTTTTAATGTTTATTTTTGAGAGAGAGAAAAAGAGCGGAGGAGGGACAGAGAGAAAAGGGGACAGAGGATCTGAAGCTCTGCGCTGACAGCAAATGAGACTGATGCATGGGCTCAAACTCACGAACCGTGAGATCATGGCCTGAGCTGAAGTCAGACACTCAACCGACAGCCACCCAGCCACCCCAAAAGAAAGGTTTTTTTTTTAAAAATACGTTTTTTTAGCACCATTTGATGTTTTAATTATGTATGGATTGCTTTAATAAAAAATTCTAACATTAATCAAATAAATATTATGATATCATCAGAATGGATTTATTTTATGCTTTGTGGCTAAACACTGCAAAGATGAATTTCTTGCCCATGATACATGTTCTCTGCAGGTGTTAGGGTGGCTTTGTTCACTGTGGTCCCTCAGAAACCCAGACTGATGAGACAGTCATCCTCTTGAATGCTTCTGATTCTCAATCCAAAGGCAAAGAGAGACCCTTGAAGGTCTAGTACCACATATTAAACGTTCCCATTTTAAAGTGGCACAGATCATTTCTTCTCATAGTTTACTCACCAGAATCACAAAAAGGCCAGAAATGGCAACCCCACCATGTAATCAGAAAGGAGGAAGAAATGAAAATATTTGATGAATTGTACGAATCTCAGTCATAGCTAGTGAAGGATAGGCAAGGTCAAGGGCTCCCAAGGTTGGCTACACATCTTGATTACCTGAGGAGTTTTGGTTTTTAGTACAAATTCCCAGATCCCACCCCACATCGACAAAATAGTAATGTCCACAGTGGAGGCTGGGAATACATAACACCCCTTGCAGGCAGCCTGAAACCAATCCAAAACTGTGTGCCTGAGATTCACACCACTAGAATGGCTACAAGGTTCCTTCCAAAGAAAGAATGCTACAACTTGTGTAGGACACAAATTTTGGTGGACCAAAGGTGGACCAAGTTGCTTTATGTATGTGAATTTTATTTTATTAATAAAATGTTTAATGTTTTAGTCCCTATTAAATCCCTCTAAAATATATTTTATGTCTTCACAAATTATATAGAGTAAACCCCTCCTTGTTGATTCTGATTGATCATTTAATCAGCAAAGAATTCCCACCTTCATTCCAGTCCTTTTTTGTCATTATGGTCCTGACTTCAGGAGGCTCAGGACCTAGTATGGCCTAGTATGGCCTAATGAACCATCTCCCTGGAAAGCACAGTCTGTGGCCATGGCCAGTCCCTTGTCTCTCCAATGCATGGCCCTGACTTCCAATCCCCACCCGAGTCTCATACTCTGAGCTCTGCTTGTCATAGAGAGAATTCTGGTGAGATATGCCCTTGACAGAGTTTATCAAATATATATAATGACTTCTTCTGGGTGGGGAAAAAAAAGTGCTTGTAAATACTTAAAGCTGAATTAAACTATTTTGATTATACATTACTTAAATATATACAAATACAAAACTAGTTATAAGTATATTATATTCTATCTCCTGTACAACTATAAAAACAAAATAAATTCATGAAATAAAACAGAACAGCTAAGAGACTGGGCACTTAAAATCAGAATGTCTAAGTTCAAACTCTAATTCTACCTGTTATAAATTATATCTTTTGAGTGTTATTTAGATTCTTCAGGCTTTAGTCTCCTCAACTGTAAAATAGGAACAATAATTCCTATTATGTAGGTTGCTTCCGGATTAAATAATCCATGTAAAGTATTAATGATTAATGTTATTACAAAATAAATAACTTTTATTATGAAATCAGATAAAATGCAAATTGAATGAATATAATGTGACACATGATATTTTGCTGAAACCAAATAACCAACATGAATATGGTACTGAGCCATGACAGGCTGAGTCTCACATACCTATACTACTATCTGTATGATGACTCAGATTACCCATCATATTCTGACTACTGGGAAAACTGCATTTGCCCAGTCCACCAGGACGGCTATGACCTTTTCCTGAGGTGAAATGCATCATTTGTCCATTGTCTTCCTCTATTCTATGCCCATCAGTTTATAACAAAGTATTACACGAAGGCGGGCTCTGAGATTACTTATCTGTTTTTGGCAAAAAGATGGTCAATGGCATTAGCCAGAAAATGTGTATTCCTATTTGTTAAATTATCATCAAAATAAAAATATAATAAAGAACATACCACCGAAACTTACAGGGGCACCCTGACCTATTGTGGGAAGCCAAGAAAAAAACCAATGGTGCTAGATGTCAGAATTTAAATAAAATTAAAGTTAATATAAATGCAAATTCCTACACTTATGTCCAAAAGATAAACCACACAAGTATTAAAAGGAACAATCCAAATGACAGCCCTGCCTTAGTTTAAAGCTAGGTTCTCTTTTCTGCTTATTATGGATCTTTGATAAGAAATACAATTGCTGAGAAGTCTGTTTTGCTTGCTGTTTGCTACGAGCATTGTGAGGCCTTTCCTGAATGTAACCCGCTGTGTAGTAAAATGGGTTGTAAAACTTCCTAAATGTAGTCTGATATGTAATGGAATGAGTGATTGTACATAAACTAACCGGCATTTCTCGCTTCTGTAAACCTGCTTGCTTAGCACATTCCTCACCTACCCCCTTCCCCCTTTCTTCCTCCCGCCACAAGTAACGGACAAAGCCTTCCCGCCAAAGGACAGACAAAGGATGCCCAATCAGAGAACAACAAATGTCCTTACTTTAAAATCAACTAATCAGGCCCCTCATAATTTGAAACCTCCCCTGTGCTATTTGTCTCTGTCTATAAAAACGCTATACCAACCCTGATTGTGGCCTCTTGCGTCACCGGCGACGAGTGCGCAGAGGACCAGGTTCGAACCTGCAATAAACGACCCTTGCCGCTTGGCTTTGACTTACAACTCTGGTGGTCTTTTGTGGGAGGTTTAGGGACTTCAGGCATTACAGTATAACTAGGAAGACATACCCTGATAAGAGCACATATTTTAAGAACCAAGGAATTGTTTGTCAATAGCATGATGTGTTTGCCAAAGAACTCGTAAGATCTTGACTACAGTATCAGAAGCAAAGTCTCCAAAATAAAGTGACTTCTGCTCTGCTCCATGCAAGTGAGATCATACCGAAAGTCATGTATTTGGGACCAGATATGGCCCTTTAATAGGTTCATTAGTAAATCAGAACCGATCTATTGTGGTGACTAATAACATGGAATCCTAAGTTCAAAAGATAGAGATTAGAATGTCAGCTCCAGCACCTCAGGCATGTTGGTTCACCACTCTGGGCTTCAGTTTCCTTACTGGCTAAGTGCTGATACTAGTAATGTGTATCTCATGAGAGTGTTGTGAAAATTAAATCAGAAAATACCCAGTAATATTTACTGTAATCTAAAGGTAAAATGTTGAACACAATGTTTAGCCAAGGTGAGATTCCCAAAAAATAGTTTAAATACTTTTAAATGCAATGAAGGATATAAGACAGTGAATTTTCCTTGATTTCATTTCATATAAAAATTATTAATAAAACCAGGAAGATTTAGCTGGGAGAAGAGTCATCTTGAAAAGAACATGGGGTTGCTATGTTCAAACATTTGAAGGTTGTCACAAAGATGAAAGACCGAGGACCAATAACTCTAAGTTACAAGAGGATAAATGGTTTTAACTCAACATAGGTAGAATGCTCAATAAGCAGTTCAAAAGTTATGCTGTTGCCATGGAAAGTGGTGAATCTTTTAGTGGTGGGAAGTTCCATAACTACTCTGACACTCTTGTGAATCAGTGAAAATCCTCTAATGCCCCCTCCACTCTGTGGACTCTCTCTCTGAATGTCTCACTGGTTAAGTTTACTTCAAGGCTGCAAAAATCTAAAGACCAAAATCCTGTATCTCCAAATTCCAGGATCATCGGAGCTTTCAACTTTTGCCCTATATTCCCTATGCCAACTGCCCTTCTCTCCTCTCATAAAACGGAAACAGCCAAAGATGTTTCTCATTTGGGGAAAGATTAAGAGGAAGCTATGAGCACAAAACAAGGTTATCACCTCCTTCAATGTCTAGCCCGAAGACAGCCCAATTTTCTTCTAGGGGAATCTCACTTCTTTTTACATAAGGCTTTAAAAAGTTCTGTCCCACTGGCAGCTAAATAACCCAAAGGGAGTCTTCTCATTTTTGCTGTTTGGGACATATTGTATTTTCATTTGTCCAGAGAATGAAGCAAGTTCAGCAGAGTGAAGTTTTATGGTATCCATTTTTAGTTTAATAAGAGAAAGAATTTTTTAACCATTATTGCTGTTTAGTAATGGGGTGGGGTGTCTTTGGGGATAGCAATGGCCCTGTCAGTGGAAGTATCAGAACTGAAGTTAGGTGGGTGTGGGCAGTTAAACTAGATTATTTTTAAAGTCCCTGCCAACCACAAGAATCTATACTTCTATCTATACGATGGTATGGTAATTTCAAATGGAGTCAAGGAAGAAACATCACTTGAGTATATAAATAAATGAACCCAGGTTGAAATGATACACATGTGCACTTACTATAAACACTTTAATTTAGAAAGTAAAATGAAAACATCCATTTCAAATAGTTTTGTTGCTATTTTCTTCACCAAGGTATTGTATTTTGAAGATTATTTAAAAATTTTTTAATGTTTATATATTTTTAAGAGAGAGACAGAGCACGAGCAGGGGATGGGCAAAGAGAGAGGGAGACACAGAATCTGAAGCAGGCTCCAGGCTCTGAGCTGTCAACCCAGAGCCCGATGCAGGACTTGAACTCATGAACTATGAGACCATGACCTGAGCAGAAGTCAGACACTTAATAAATCCCAGACACCCTGGCACCCCTAAAGATTCTTTTTAAGTAATCTCTACACCCAACGTGGGGCTTGAATTCATGACCCTGACATCAAGAGTTCCATGCTCTTTTATGAAAATTTTATGAAATCTTTTAAAGATTTCATTTTTTTAAGTAATAGGGCAGGGTATTTTAATGATAAATGCTTACAGTATATTACAAAGAAACAAGTTTTCTAAGAATATATACATAAATAACAAACAAAAGACTGGGTCTATAAAAGCTTAAGTGAAATCCCAGAACAGCAATTATATAATGTCCTCTGAAAACGTGTAACAAGGCTTGACTTTGTATGAATCACTGCGTTGTACACCTGAAAGTAATATAACACTGTATGTTAACTATACTGGAAGTTTAAATTTAAAAAAAAGGGGGGGGGGGCCTTGATTTTGGTTCCTCCTTTCACCTTCAGACCATGAAAGAAATCACCCAGTAACGTATGAAATTCAATGCAGTGAGCATAGGTGAACACAAAAATGCATGTAAGAAAGAAGCTACCACCAGATCATCTCATAGCTATTCCTATAGTTAAAACTGCCTATCTGGGGCACCTAGGTGGCTCAGTTGGTTGAGCATCTGACTCTTGACTTTGGCTCAGGTCACAATCTCAGGTGCCACGGAGTCTGTGTTGAGCTCTGTACTGAGTATGGAGCCTGCTTCAGATGATCTCTCTTCCTCTCTCTCTGCCTCTCTCTCTCAAAAAAAAAAAAAAATAATAATAATAATAATTAATTCAATTAAAAAGTAAAAACTCTGCCTTTGTGACTCTCATGTAAGAAGCAATGGTGTCCCACTGAACAATTTCATCAGGTGCTTTTGTAAAAATGAATACGGAGGCTTTTGACACACTTCCTTCATATTGCTAAGCAATATACCTCCCCCAGAGAATGTTCATTCTCTGCCTTTACAAAGAGCATGGTTGTATCAATACCTGGCATTTCCTCTTTAATAAACAGGGAACTCGTACATGAGCTGAGAAAACATCATTAAACACACTTCCTTTAGTCATTCAGTAATTTAGTTGCCATGGTAATCTTTAGTAAACTTGAAATGTACTTTGGAGGGGTCATTTCCAAAGCTTATTTTTAAAATTCTAGAACTTTTACAAGTTGTAGAGGATAAAGGAGCTGAAAATGCTTTTCTCTTCAATGCCTTACCGTGGACTCAATCGAATAGAGCACAGCTATTCACAATATGACATGCATTACACCTCTGACAATGATCACTTCATCATTTCCTACCTCAAGATCATTCTTATAGACTGTCCATATCTTCCCAACTGAGTGAAAGTATTAACTCAGTTCTCCGTGGCAGCAAAGGGAATTAAATCATGAAATAAGCACTTCCTATAATAGTCTCCAAAGCTTTTCACAATTGAGCAGTGTCATTTTTGGTCTTCCATCAATAATAGGGTGACAAAGTACACTCTGAAGCAGTTTAACAAAGGAACATCAGATAACTCAGGACTTGAACAGATCCAGGCTGCTACCCAAGGAAACACTGTCGGACAGGAGGCTCTGATGATTCACAGCTCTAACCCGCTCTGTTCATCAACCATGTCAGGGCTCAAAAGGTTTCAGGAAACACTGTCTGGAAGACTTTTTTTCTGGCTAATAGCTACATTTGACAACTGACCTTTAATCTTTACTTCACATTATCATCCTATCATTAGCCAAGGATAATACACGAGCATTTTTCAAATATGATTTGATGGACTGAAGGTGTTCTAAAGACTTTTCATCCAAAGAAAGACACTATTATTAGCTTTACCAGACTCTGACTCTACCCTGAATTTTTTAAAAGAACTTAATTAAGTAAAATTAATGGTTCCACTAGAGTTGAATAAGCAGTCACACACTATTTGTTTCCTTCTTTTCTGTGGGGCTCTGTTGGTCACATTAGAATAGGATAACACTCATGAACTAAAGCAGTGCAGGCTGTGTGGTAGAAAGAGCACTGACCTGGAAAACAAGAGTCTGCTTTGACCTTAAGCAAACCATTTAATATCCCTCATTCTGTTGTCTCATCTATAATATCTAGAGACTGAACTGAATAGGAGAGCACGTGGCTCCTATCAGCATAGCTGGAACACAGAGGAAGAAGTAAAATATGAGGTTTGGCCCTGTAGGAAAGGGCCAGACCATGGCTTGTGGGTCTCCTCAAAGATTCTGATATTTACCCTCAGAGCAGTAGGATATAATCCACTGAAGATTTAAGCAAGGGGGTGATGTGATCAGAGATGTATTTTGGAAAGCTCACTGTGGAGACTGGATTAGAGATCAAAGCAGAGACATGGAACCCAGTCAATAAACTACTTCAGTAGACTTGGGATGATCTGCTTATGTTCCTGCCACTGTAGCAGAGGCCACTTTACTACTACCCAAGTAAATCTAGCCCTGCCTCAATGCTGAACTACTCTTTTAGACGGAGATCATAATCCTGCCTTCACAAGATTGTTAAAAAGCCAGCACAGCGCTTTATCAAACTGACAGCTGTCGTGTTCTCCATTCTTCCCACCTTGGTCCCAGGATATGGCTATGGGATCTTGGAATACTTACTTGCCACCTGGGACCTTTCTAGAGACTCAAAACCTACCACCAAATCCTACTTCCATAGCTCACCCTTTATTTCCTGCTGCTAGAGCTCTGCCCTCCTCCCAAAGTCAGGTAATGCTCGGCACACTGTTAGAATGTCCATCAGTTTGGTCTTGAAGCCAGAAGTCCTAAGTTCCTGTCCCCATTTTGATACTTCCTGGCTATGTGAGCTTGGGCAGTTTGCTTACTGCTTGCACCCTTAGAGTCTTCATCCAAAAAGTAGGGTAATAACTATCTCACAGTGTGGTCAGGATGATGAAATGAGATGACCTATTAAAAGCACTTTGGAAATCATTCTGCATATCCTAGGCCTCCTTGCATTCTCCATTTCCAGTAATCATATGGCAGGTCCTAGACCTTCCAGCCCATTCCACCGTGGATGAGCCCTGGTATAACAGGCTCATTTTTGCTCTTGGGAGCTACAATAAATAAATCACCCCCTTCTTCAAATATATGAAACCATCGTATCATCATATCAGAAGACTGCCCTATCTGAAAACCCTCCTTTGGCCTCACTCCTATTTAGTGTTGGCTCTGAATTACCCCTTTTTTCCAATGTCACTTCCTCTCACTAGTAGCTTCAGTTTCTATCAGATTACTCCCCTCCATTCTCTGCTACAATTTTCCAAGTAATGATACTAGTTCAGACTCTTCTAAGAGAATTGAGGGTAGGAAGGTAGGAGGAGACTAGGAAGTGCCATGAAAGTTCCTAGAATGTGTGTGCATGAGGAGGGTGGCTGCTGCTTAAACAAACCTCATTAGTTTTCCAGCTGCCTCTGTGTGTGTATCTTTCCATCAACAGCGATTATGCAAATGTGATATTTGTTTTAATGAGCATGTCAGGTGTGTTTTGCTGTAACATTATGTATGACTGACTGTGGTATTAAAATAACAACTTGATGACAACTGCACAAGAATATGTGAAACTGTGAAATAGAGGTCTGGTAAACTTCTCTCTTCTAACAGGAGCACAATCTCTGCTGGACAGTAGGAGCTTAGATCTTCTAAAAATCAATTCTCACAATGTGAAGAAAATTCATATATTCAGAATCCATACCTAGTCATCCATACCTACCAAATTCCTTTGGAGGCACAAGATTGGCCTGGGGCTCCAGCTGGCCAGTTGACTAATCTTAGGGAGGCAGTCTTCAGACCATAAGTGGCCTTTTTTTGTGAAGCTGTACAGGTTGAGGAAAGGACAGATTTTATTCTGGAAGATGCAAAATGGCAAAGTGGTTTTATAGACAGACCACAACTGAGTATGAGTTCTGGGTTCCTACTCTTTCTTGCTGCATAATCTTAGCAGAGTGACTCTCTGCAGATCTTAATTTTCTTATCTATAAAGTAAGGATATAGGATAATGCCTACTTCATGGGGTACTATAAGAATTTAACGAGGTGAAGTGCTAGCTGCAAAGCACTTAGCATAGTATACAAGCCCTCAATAAGTTGTTCATGTTAGTAGAGGCTAGGACTGCCAAAGCATTAATTTTCTGTTTACTAGTCTAGACTCTGTTCACTGTCTTAGATGTTGGTGAAAATACTCCACCCTAGATTTGTAATCCCATATGTTCCTCCCACCTCCAGCTGCAATTCACCCTATCCTGACAGCTTCTCTCCACCTGTATTAAAAAAAGTCAAACCTTCTTCTGAAGGATATATGTAAGTGACCAAAATAATGGGAACTACTGAAAAGAAAGAAAGGGAACTACTGATATCTCTTCTCAAGGACTCTGACAGTTGTCTGGCAGGATCAGGAGAGGAGCTTATTGGCAAGAAGGCTCTCCACTTCAACTCCTGCTTTCATTACACATAGTTGGGCAGGGAGAAAGGTGGCCTACTAGAGGAAGATCCCCCATCCTTCTTGGAACACAAACAGGGACAGTACCAAGAAAACCAATACACCAATACTGAGTAAGTTACAAAGACAACTTGATCAAAATCCATTTTCAGTTCCTTGATTTCACCTTACGGCTTCTAGTTATTGCTCTGGCCCTCCCTATAACAATACTTGTAGATATTTCTTCCAAATCATGTAAGGTTGGTAGTAAAGGACCAAACATCATGGGCTACCATTTGGTCATTTTATCTTTCTACTCCTGACTCTAAAAAAGTGTATGAATGGAAATTCTTAAGCAACAATAAGAACAACAACAAAACTGATGGAATACCTGCATTCTTATGACAATGATAGCAAGTCTGAAGGTTTTAGGCATTTCCTGTTGTCATAAAGGCAAAAACAAATTTCATTATCTGAAAAGTCTGAACATCAACATGGACAACAACCCCTTATCCAATATACAGCTACAAATATTTTGTCCCATTTCATAGGCTACCTTTTCATTTCTTTTTATGGTTTCCTTTGTTGTGCAAAAGCTTTTTAGTTTGATGTAGTCCTATTTGTTCATTTTTTTCTTTTGTTACTTGTGCTTTCGGTATTATGGTCAAAAAATCATTGCAAAGACCAATGTCGAGGAGCTTCTTCCCTATGTTTTCTTCTAGGAGTTATGAAACAGGAAATTAAGGAAATATCTGCACTCCCATGTTTATTACAGCATTATTCACAACAGCCAAGACATGGAAACAACCTAAGTGTCCATCAACAGATGCATGGATAAAGAAGATGTGATATGTATACAAAACAGAACATTATTCAATCATGAAAAAGAGGGAGATCCTGACACTTGCAACAATATGGATGGACCTTTAAGGCATTATGCTAAGTGAGATAAGACATACAGAGAAAGACAAATACTCCATGATACCACTTATACCTGTAATCTAAAAAAGCTGAACTCATAAAAACAGAGACCACACAGGTGAGGGCTTGGTGGGGGGAGGGGAAGGGCAGGATTGGGGAGATAATGTTTAAGGATATGAACTTGCAACTAATAACCAAGTCGTGGAAATCTAATGCACAATATAGTGATTCTAGCCAACAATATTGTTGACTTTTTATAAACTTAAAGTTGCTAAAAGACTAGATCTTAATTGTTCTCACCACAAAAAGGAAATGATTATTATGTGACATGATGAAGGTGTTCATTAATGCTACAGTGGTAATAATACTGCAATATATAAATGTACCAATCAACATACTGTAATCTTAAATTTACACAATGTTATCTGTCAATTATATCTCAATTTTTTTAAGCAAAAAAAAATATTACAAGCAAGGACAACAAGTCTGATATGTAGGCTTATTCTCTTTCCAACATCATCCCAGTCCTTTTTAACTTTGGGGTGAGCACTGGTAGTACTCTATTATCTTCAAGTACCACTTGGATCCTGCACTGCCCCAGGTGCAGGTGTGGGTGTCAGAGGAGGATGCCCCAATAGCTTCGAGCAGGGCCCGGAGATGAAAGCAGGGGCCAACATGGCAGAGAAGTTGGGGGATCCATACTTGCCTCGTCTCTCAAAGAAGTACAGAAGCCAAAGGACTTTGAACACCAGAGCCTGGGAGGAAAAGAGACTGAATCTACTAGGAAGAAAATGGGAAAGCTGGAAAAAAGATGGGTGGGTAACTCCAAACTGGGGGAGATAAAAAAAAAAAGGCCGCATGGGCACGGAGGGGAGGGACTCCCTTCTGGGGAGAGACAAAGGAAAGAGAAAGAGCAGCTAGGGAAGTGTAGGACCATATCTGGACAGGAGAGAGACCTCGGACTGAGACTGAGAGGGATCTGATCTCTAACTGCAGGGCTTTCTTCTGACTGGGGCCGGCTCCTTTTTCGCGCACTTGGGGAGGAGGGGAGCCAGGGGCCTGGGTGTAGGTCAGGGGCTCAGACCACAGTTGGAAAAAGCAGTTCCCTCCCTGGAAGGCTGCATGATAGTACAAAGCCTGCCTGCATTCTCAGTGGCTGGGCCAAGGGCACAGTCTGCAGTAGGAAAAGGCAGCCGTCTCCCTGGAGTGCTGTGGGAAAAGACAACCACCAACCCCAGGGGCTCACGGCAAGGGTGGCAGCTCTCACTCCTCAGTAGGAGAAGGCGGTCCTCCCTGAAGTGCGGTGGCACAAAGCCAGCCGGGACCACACATCGGCCACACTGAGAGGCGCTTCCCCAGTGCCAGAGCACACGGAGGGGGACTTTGAATCTTAGCCAAGCCTAGGTTCAGGGCAGTTGGTGGAGCGAGAAGGACTGCCCTGTCTGCGCCCCTGGCACAGGGAGGATGACTCAAACGGAGTCCACCAGGTCGGCTCCATGGAGAAGAGACTGGGGGGGTCACCATTCCCCGCCCCCCCCCCCCCCCAACGAAGGCCAGGCCTCAGGGATCACTCCCAGGGCCCATAGCTGAGGTGGGTCCAGATTACAGCACACCATGCCCCTTCACACTGGGTAACTGCATATCCACCAGAGCGGCACAGACCCTGCAGACAGCTACTCCCGACAAACTCTGCAGCATGGCCTGGACGGACTCTAGATCAATTCTGGATGTATAGATATATTCTCCCCCCGCCCCCACTTCTCCTCCTTATCTCTTCCCATCCCTAGGCTGGTTACTCTGGTTATTGGTCTGTCTAAACAGACATATTTAATCCATTGTCTTGCTAGTGTTCTACACCTCCTTCTTTACCCTCCTTTCTCTCTCTCTAGAATAATCAAGCCATATAGTTTCTCTGTCTGGGTAACTTTATCTTCTTTTCGTTTCCCCGCCTCCTTCTTTATCTTCCTTTCCCTCTCTCTGGATTAAGCCTTTCAGTCTCTCGGCCTAATCAATGTTTACTTTTTCTCCCCCCCACCCCCACCCCCATTTCCCTGTATGTGCTCTTCCATCAGCACCACCTCCACCCTCCTCTTTACTTGTAGTTAGTGTTTCGGGTTTTTTGTTTTTAGTCTTTAGTTTTTTGTTTTTGTTTACTTATTTGTGTGTTTGCGAGTTTTTATGTCCTGTTTGTCTGTTTTCCTTTACAGGGCTACTCCAAGGAACAAATCAAAGCACACCTGTTGGAGGGTCCAAAATATCACTATGAGTAGGGTAATAAAAAAACCAAAGTCACAACAACAGAGAGCAAGTAACAATCTCTGAAAAAACACCTCCTGAAGGGCCAGGCCCTGGATGGTGTATGACCGTCCTTTAATAGAGCAGTGCTCCCAGGTGCAGAGCACACAACAAGTTTTTAAAATGCATAAGGGACAGAGAACTAGCCAAAATGACGAAATGGAAGAATTCTCCTCAAAAGAAACTCAACGAAGTGGCAACAGCTAACGAATTGATCAAAACCGATTTAAGCAATATAACTGAACAATAATTTAGAATAACAGTCATAAAATTAATTGCTGGGCTTGAAAAAAGCATAGAGGACAGCAGAGAATCTATTGCTACAGAGATTGAGGGACCAAGAAATAGTCATGATGAATTAAAAATGCTATAAATGAGGTGCAAAATAAAATGGAGGCAGCCACAGCACAGATTGAAGAGGCTGCGGGGAGAATAGCTGAATTAGAAGATAAAATTTTGGAAAAAGAGGAAGCTGAGAAAAAGAGAGATAAAAAAAACCCAGGAGGATGAGGGGAGAATTAGAGAACTAAGTGATTCAATCAAAGGGAACAATATCCGTAACATAGGAATTCCAGAAGAAGAAGAGAGAAAGAAAGGGGCTGAAGGTGTACTTGAACAAATCATAGCTGAGAACTTCCCTGATCTGGTGAAGGAAATAGGCATTGAAATCCAAGAGCACAGAGAACTCCCTTCAGACATAACTTGAATCGATCTTCTGTACAACATATCATAGTGAAACTGGAAAAAAATACAAGGATAAAGAGAGAATTCTGAAAGCAGCTAGGGATAAACGGGCCTTAACATACAAAGGCAGACACATAAGGATAGTAGCAGACCTATCTACTGAAACTTGGCAGGCCAGAAAGGAATGGCAGGAAATCTTCAATATGATGAGTGGAAAAAATATGCAGCCAAGAATCCTTTACCCAGGAAGTCTGTCATTCAGAATAGAAGGAGAGATAAAGCCTTTCCCAGACAAACAAAAACTGAAGGATTTCATCACCACTAAACCAGCCCTACAAGAGATCCTAAGGGGGACTCTGTGACTGAAATGTTGCAAGGACCACAAAGAACCAGAGACATCACTACAAGCATGAAACCTACAGACATCACAATGACACTAAACCCATATCTTTCAATAATAACACTGAATGTAAAGGGACTAAATGCTCCAACCAAAATACATAGGGTATCAGAATGGATAAAAACACAAGACCCATCTATTTGCTGTCTACAAGAGACTCATTTTAGACCTGAGGACACCTTCAGATTGAAAGTGAGGGGATGGAGAACTATCTATCATGCTACTGGAAGTCAAAAAAAAGCTGGAGTAGCTATACTTATATCAGACAAACTAGACTTTAAATTAAAGGCTGTAACAAGAGATGAAGAAGGGCATTATATAATAATTACAGGGTCTATCCATCAGGAAGAGCTAACAATTATAAATGTCTATGCACCGAACTCAGGAGCCCCCAAATACATAAAACAATTAATCACAAACATAAGCAACCTTATTGATAAGAATGTGGTAATTGCAGGAGACTTTAATACTCGACTTACAGCAATGGACAGATCATCTAGACAGAGAATCAATAAAGAAACAAGGGCCCTGAATGATACATTGGATCAGATGGACTTGACAGATATATTTAGAACTCTGCATCCCAAAGCAACAGAATATACTTTCTTCTCGAGTGCACATGGAACATTCTCCAAGATAGATCACATACTGGGTCACAAAACAGCCCTTCATAAGTATACAAGAATTGAGATCATACCATGCACTCTTTCAGATAACAATGCTATGAAACTTGAAATCAACAGGAAAAGTCTGGAAAAAGTCTGGAAAACCTCCAAAAGCATGGAGGTTAAAGAACATCCTACTAAAGAATGAATGGGGCAACCAGGCAATCAGAGAAGAAGTTAAAAGATATATGGAAACAAATGAAAATGAAAATACAACAATCCAAACCCTGTGGGATGCAGCAAAGGCAGTCTTGAGGGGAAAATACATTGCGATCCAGGCCTATCTCAAGAAACAAGAAAAATCCCAAATACAAAATCTAACAGCACACCTAAAGAAACTAGAAACAGAACAGCAAAGACACCCCAAACCCAGCAGAAGAAGAGAAATAATAAATATCAGAGCAGAAATAAACAATATAGAATCTAAAAAAACAGTAGAGCCAATCAATGAAACCAAGAGCTGTTTTTTTGAAAAAATAAACAAAATTGATAAACCTTTAGCCAGGCTTCTCAAAAAGAAAAGGGGGAGGACCCAAATAGATAAAATCACAAACAAAAATGGAATTATTACAGCCAACCCCTAAGAAATACAAGCAATTATCAGGGAATACTATGAAAAAATGATATGCCAACAAACTGGACAACCTGGAAGAAATGGACAAATTCCTACTCTCTTCAAGTTCTTCTGGAGAATTTCTACTCAATTCATTCTTATTAAATTGTCAAACTCTTTACATATTTACACAAAATTGTTTACCTTATGAATTAAGGTCCTCTATTTCCTGTACCATCAGCAGATTCTGAGGGTCTCAGAGCTTGATCAGCTAACGTTGGGTGTAAATTTAGTCTATACTCTTCTTAGATTTTATTATAAAATGAATTTGCACCTTTCAAATAATGGAGGCTTCTTGGAAATGGAAATATCTGAAATTTTAAAAATAGCTTGGCTTTAAGATCCACAAAAAATCCAAAAACTTAAAAATAATCAAAGGACTCAGCCTTCTCATTCATGAAAAATGTAACAAGAATTCCTAACGAGATAAACTTTAACTCATTATAACATAGGATTAAATATTTCCAAACCAGGTTGCTCAAAAGATCCAAAAGGCCTAAATAATTAATTGACAGCCAGGAATTGGGTATCATTTCCAAACCCCCAAAATGGGGTTGAGCTGGATGAGCAAAGAAATGACATATCAAGTTAGACATGGCTTGGTGAGGCCTTCCCAAGCAGACGGCACAGTAACACCTCATCCTTCATAGCAGAAATAGCAATTCATCGTCATATGCTACTATCTTTTTTATTTAAGAATAGCATTTAACAAGCCTATTTTGGAATCTGATTCATTATCATTTTTAGGAAATGTAAAGACCTTAAACCTCCATACTGTGAGTATAGCTAATTAAAGTTCACATCTTTTGCAGAAAGGTGGAACATCAGTTCTAATTTTATATACTAGTGTGATCAAGGGCATAAAGCATCAATTGAAGGTCAGGACACCCAGGTTCTATTCCTGACCTGGTCACTACTCTTCTGGCTTTCTTAAATGCCTCACTTTTTTCCAACCATAATATATGGGCAGAGTTCATTAGAACTTGGCAGAGTTCATTAGAACAAATTATGTCATCAGTATTTGTTTATAAATTATTGAGACCATACTGTGTATTAGACACCATCCTATTTGCTAGAAATACAACAGTGAACAAGAAAGGCATGATTCCTACTCTCACAGAGCTTACATTTGTTCCAAATATGTTTACTGCTATCCAGTCACTGATATGATACCCTCAAGAATCACTGAGGACATGTGAAGTCAGTAAGTTAACCAAGTCAACAAATATTTGTTGAATATTTACAATGTACAAGTCATTTTTCTATGCAATGAGAAAAAAAATGTCCCTCGTTAGATTTTTGCTGCAAAAAGATAGAGGTCATATTTGTCATTGCACTCTGTGTCCCCAGAGTCTGCCCCGATGCCTGGTACTCAGCAGGTACTCAATATATACTGCTGAATGACCAAATGAGTACATTTGCAAGTGGAAAAAAATTATGGGCCCCTCTCTCAAGGCACTGGAATCTAATGGGTAACTTAAAGCATCTGTGTATCAACTACAATAAACCACAGTACGTTATAAAAAGACATAAAGGATACAAATGAATTAAAAGCAGGAACTCAAAACAAATCTAGTACAGCAATGTTCATAGCAACAATTTTCACAACAGCATAAAGGTGAAAACAACCCACATGTTCATCAACAGATGAACAGATAAACAAAACACGGAATATCAATACAATGGAATTAAAAAGAAGATAATTCTGACACATGCTACAACACAGATGAGCCTTGAAGCATTAGGCCAACTAAGATAAGCCAGACACAAAAGGACAAATACTGTACAATTCCAATTATATGAATACCCGGAATAGGAAAATTGATAGAGACAGGAAATAAAATAGAGTGGTAGTTACCAGGGGCTCAGCAGGTGGGGGTGGGGGGCTTGGGAGGGAGGGAGAGGATAAAGTTCTGGCAATGGATAGCAGTGATGGTTGCACAACAATGTGAATTTACTCAATGCCACTGACCTGTATGCTTAAGAACAGTTAAAATGGCAAACTTTGTTATATATATATTTTACCACAACAAAAAATGATGATAATTATAAAAAGACACGAAGGAGTTTCAGAGGCAGTGATAACATCTGCCTGGTTATCTGCCTGGCCTAACCAAGGATGGGTTTCTTAGAGCTGGTATCATTTCAGGTTGCTCTTCCTCTTAATGCCTACATATCAGAGTCATCACTGTTACCAGTAAGAAACAAGCATTCATTTTCTCAAGGTTCATGAGTTTTATGTGACTTCTTATACAAGAAATTGGTAAGAGTAGTTGCTTCTGGGGAGAGACACTGAAAGTCTGGAGGGTTAGGGATATAATGATCTGGGGTAGGAAATGATGTACTTTTCACTGTACATTCATTTTTTTTAAATGACTACTTTTTTTAAAAATACTTTTTTTTTAAATACTAATATTTTTTTAAAATACTAATTTTTTTAAATTAGTATTTTTTAAAATACTAATTTTTTTAAAAATACTTTTTTTAAAAATACTAATATTAAATTTTAAAACAAAGGACTTGGGATACTCTTTACAAACATTCCCTAAATGTGATCCAAAAGATACACCAATTCTTGGGTTCCTATACTCCTTTATTCAAAGGACATAAAAACAGTCAATGTTGCATGTCAGCGGCATAAAGCATATAACTACAAAAGCACCATTTCAATTTGAAATTCTCACCATCTGTTCAAGGGACATCAGTTTTGTAACTTTTAAATCTCCCTCCTTGCTAATCACCCTCAACACTCAAATACAAAGAACTAGTGATATATCAAGTTATGCATATCAAGTTATGCAAACAGTACAATTCTAACTACCAACCCTTCCTACCAGATATGATTTAATCAAGGTCTTGGTTCCAGCTCTTGTATGCGCTGTATTTTAATCTTGAATTCTCTTCAAATAAATTGCAATTTACCCATTTATTACTATGGCAAAGATAGTTGTGGTGACAATGCTCTGGATTAAAAGACTAGTTTCCTTAGACTCCTTTGCAGCTAGGTGTGGCCAGGTGATCAAGTTCTAGCCCATAAGAACTATGTCATTTTCTGGAAGGTTCCTTTGGCCTTTCCTTTTGCCTCCTTCCAGGAAATGATTTTGAGGACAGAGGCATGTGCTGAGGATAGTGGAAGAGATGGGACACTCAGTCACTAGTGGAATCCTGAAGCTTCCACCCAGCACCTGGCTCCCTCATGTGGATTTCTTTTATGTGATAAAATAAACCATTGTGTGGTTAAGCCACTATTATTGGAGTTTCTATTATATGCTGTTTACATAGCTTTCTTTCCTTTTCCCCCACAAATGCTTTCTTGTTTGTGTTCACTATTTTTTTTCCTGTAATTCTTATGCTTTCGTATACTGTAATTCACTCTCTGGTTTTTGGAAGTTTTCACTATCCTGCACACCACAGCTCTTGCGGTCCACTCTGTATTTTGCAGAGGGCACTACTAGGTATTCTCCTCCATCTCTGACTGCTGTGGCTACTTTATCAGCCCCACTGTGCTGGTCTCCACACAAAATGCTGCACATTCTGCAGTTCTGCTATTGTGCAGTTAGTTCCCACTAGGAATGTAAGCTCCAAGAAGGCAGAACTGTCCTGTCTATTCACAGCGGTGCTCCTCGAACTCAGAGCAGCACTTGACTTTCAGTAACTACTCCATAAACATTTCATTGAGTTTACTCAGCAAATATTTATTGAGTACCTTTCTAAGAACTGGGACACCTCAGTGAACAGAATTGCTAAAAATTGCTTCCTTGTGGCTATTACATTCCAGTGTGGGAGAAACAAAAATAAACAATCAATCAATCAAAAAAAAAAAAAAAAAAAAAAAAGCTAATCTAGAATCAATGTCAGTGGCATTGAGTAATCTAGAGGTGCTTTGGAAAACCAGAGCAGGACAAAGGGGATTAGGGGACTCATGGTAGAAAAGATGGGCAGGAGGGAAAAGGGATCACAGTTTTAAATAAATAAAGGAGTAAGAGTTGGTCCTTGGAGAAGGCAACATTAAAGCAAAGACTTGAAGGAGGTGAGGAAGGGAGCCATTCAGATATCCCAGGGGAAGATCATTCCAGGCAACTAGTACAATGAGGGAACAGCTAGTACAAAGGCCCTGTGGCTTCAAGAAATAATGTGGAGAAGAGTGGACCTACAAGAAAGTAAGCAGGAAAGAGAGAGATGTAAGAAAAGATCAGAGAGATCTCAAACTTTGTAGGTCAGTCTCAGTTTTTTTTGGCTGTTACTCTGGGTGACACAGGAAACCACTGCAGGGTTCGTGATGTGGTTTTAATTTTAGAACACTCTGGCTGCTGGGTTGAGAACAGATTATAAAGGAATCAGAATGGAAGCAACAATAGTAAGGAGACTTGCAATAATTCAGATGAAAGACAGTTAAAAGCTTGAGCCAGGATGTATCAAGAGGTAGGGAGAAAATGATCAGACTCTAGATATATTCTGAAGGTAGAAGCAAAAGGATTTGTCAGTCAACTGGATGTGGAGTATACAAAAAAAGGGGGGGGGGGTGCCTGAGTGGCTCAGTCAGTTAAGCGTCCAACTCTTGATTTCCGCTCAAGTCATAATCTCATGGTTTGTGAGACTGAGCTCCATGCTGGGCTCTGTGCTGGCTGTGTGCTTGGGATTCTCTCTTCCTCTCTCTCTGCACCTCCCTCACTTGCTCTCTCTCTCTCTCTCAAAATAAATAAAATTTAAAAAAATAATTCTTTGAATAATTCCAAGTATTTTGGCCTCAACAGTTGGAAGACTGATTTTGCCATTAAACAAAATTGGGAAAACTGCAAGTGAACCAGGACTGAAAGGAGGATTTTAGTGTGGCTGAGTGAAGTGGGAGAAGTCTATTAGACATTTGGGTAGAGGTGTTCCAGCAGACAGCTAGATATACACACCTAGAGTTCAAAGAAAAGTTCTCGATTAGGAGTATAAACTTCATCATGTATATATGAAAAATGGGCTCTGAACAATGATAAAACCTATTTTCCCTTCCTGAACGAATACTAACATTTTGCAACTACAAGAATGACTTCCATAGAGTGTGAACAAGACCTTTAACCAAAAAAACAAATCGAAACCTCTATGCTGTTTCTCATTCTTTCATTTTAAAGCAATGTGTCTCAAAACATGGTCTGCAGATCCCCTGAATCAGAATAAAACCAACCTTTGTAACAAACACTCTTAGTGATTCTCACACATATGCAAGTCTGAAAAACACCCACTTTGTGTATGTAACTCAAACACTTTGTGTGTGTGGCATAGTGTTATCTGGTAGTTTCCACTTTAATGGCAATAAGTGTAGGCTACACAAGATGGAAAGAACCTAAAGACAGAGGCACCAAGAATCCCTGATATCCAATTCATTTTGTAATAGCCATAGACTGACTCATGTTGCATGGAATTTATCAATAGTCAAGGAAATATATTCATGGGTAATATTCTGAATCATTTCCTGCAACCTTGTTTGCCTTTAAGATCTCTCTTGAGGAAAGCAAAGAAGAGCATGTGAAAGCAAGGAAAGAAAGATATGAAAACAGTGATAAGTACAGACATAGAGAACAACGAGAAATAAGTGTTCAGTCCAGAAAGAAACCA